>NC_138967.1:35105000-35440000 GCF_055761805.1 Camellia sinensis | reverse complement strand
TTTGAGATTAAAGATCTTGGAAATCTTAAGTACTTTCTTGGAATGGAAATTGCTAGGTCAAAGAAAGGTATAGTCGTCTCACAACGTAAATACGTTCTAGACTTACTGAATGAAACAGGGATGCTAGGATGCAAGCCGGCAGAAACTCCTATGGACACAACTATCAAATTGGAAGAAAGTGACGGTAGTGCACCAAGTGATAAAGGGAGATATCAACGTCTTGTGGGAAAACTCATTTATCTTTCTCATACAAGGCCAGACATCGGCTTCTCTGTTAGTGTGGTCAGTCAATTCATGAACAATCCTACCGACAAACACATGACTGCTGTGACCAGAATATTGAGGTACCTAAAAAAGACACCGGGAAAGGGTCTCTTCTTCCAAAGAACAACAAATAGAAAAATTGAGATTTTTTCAGACGCAGATTGGGCAGGTTCAGTAACTGATCGAAGATCAACCTCTGGCTATTGTTCATTTGTTTGGGGGAACGCGGTTACATGGCGAAGCAAGAAACAGTCAGTGGTCGCCCGTAGTAGTGCTGAGGCAGAATTTCGTGCTATGGCCCTAGGTATCTGTGAGGGAATCTGGTTGAACAGACTGTTAGAAGAATTACGAGTTCCATCTGAGCATCCCATGGTTTTATACTGCGACAACCAAGCCGCCATCAGTATCGCTAAGAATCCGGTTCATCATGATCGCACTAAGCACGTGGAGATAGATCGACACTTTATCAAGGAAAAGATTGAAGAGGGAGTTTTTCAAGTCAGCTACACTCCAACAAACTGTCAAAAAGCTGACATTCTCACCAAAGCTCTTGCTCGAGTTAACTTCGAAGATCTGACGGACAAATTGGGCATGATTAACATCTACAACGTCGCTTGAGGGGGAGTGTTGAAAATCAAGCCACGTTATCATCAGATGCCATATGCATCAAGCCCTTTTCTTTATTTCATATGCTTTCGGTGATTAATTTATTTCATATGCTTTCGGTGGTTAATCAAGCTAGTTATTATAATAATAAACAGAGTGTATGCTGATATATATGTAATATATATTAATGTATAGTTAAATATGTAGTGGCCTCGTGGCCTGCTTGTTTGTGTTTTTGGCCTCGTGGCCTCATGGCCTCCATCTGATCATATTGTATAAACCTCCTATATAATGGAGTAGCATTGTAAGGCTTAAGATATTGAAATAAAGAGTCTATGTTTAGTCTTTCAATCACTCTCTCTCTCTCTCAATATTAATATTTTCACTTTTGACTTACAAAAACAAAACAGGGCAAGCTGATTTAAGCCCATCGGTTGCACCGTCTGGAACGAAGATAGCGGTGGTGTCCTTCAAGGGAAAGCATGGTGGTTGGAATGGCGAGATCGAAGATCTACAGACTAACATTTTTGTGATGAACGTAGAGGAGCCCTTCAACTGCAAGTTGGTTGTAAGGAATGGTGGGTGGCCGACATAGGGAAGTGACAACGTCATATTTTTCCACCGCAAGAATCGAAAATTTTGGAGTGTGTTCCGTACCGACCTCAACAGTGGTACAGAATCTCGGGTGACCCCGGACGGAATTCAGGCAATAACTGGGCAGCCATCGACGCCACCAGAGTAGCAGTGGCAACTATTCGTCAGAAATCAAAGTTCTCGAACGTCGTCCGTGTAGAAGCACAGTTTCGGCACATTGAGATTTTTGATTCAACTGGACAGCAACAAAACATACGAATCACTCAAAATACCATGCCAAAGGCTGACCATTTCAACCCCTTTGTGATAGATGGTGGGAAGCGCATCGGTTACCATCGTTGCACGGGCGACTGTCTCAAGGTACATACCGATTAACCACTTTTCAAACTACTTGACCTTTGAATTCTTTTTCTAGCCAGCCATGTTTAATTAACTTAAGAGCTAACCTAATACATACGTACAATTGTTACTTTATGACAGAGTGGAGACGGTATCCAAAGAAACTCCCACAAGCTCAAATCTCCGCATCCGGATGTAGGACTGTTTAGGGTGCCAGGAATCTTTCCAACATTTTCCAAAGATGGCTCCAAACTCGCATTCGTGAACAATGAGTTTAAGGCTATGTGGGTAGCCGATAGCAAAGGGTTACATATTGTATTCGAGGTACATAAGTGCAAGAATAATATTACTATAATTGTATCAATGAGCAATTGTGTTTATCTTTGATCGATAGCTGATGATCGATTTTGTTTATGTAGATGAAAGGCCCGGACAACATCTTCTCACCAATTTAGAATCGAAATCCAGAAAAGGATATATTGTATGTTAACATGGGACCTCCTTTCAAATCTGACAAAACAGTAAACATCTATGTTATCCCCAACGTGTCCAGTGGTGCATAGCGTCACGTACAACTCACAAAAGCTTTCAATAATGCCTTCCCATCCACCAATCCATATGATAATTTCCTACTTGTTCCTTCAGATTCATTTCCAAATACCAAATTATAAAAGAACAGTATTTATTGGCATGGCTCAGTTCAAGAATTAATTGGTGGAGGACTTGGTTTGTCCATTAAAAGTAATTTAAATATTTTTATAACTTAATGATGAGTCTCATTTCAAGTTGAATTGTTTCACCAATCCTTGGGCAACCCATTAACAAGTCAGCAACTGATTATAATTATTGAGATTCTTTGAACTCATATTTTCATTATTATCAAATCTGTAGCTTACACTTGTTTATATACTGTATCTAAACTATACAAAATATCTAATCTAAAACTAACTCATAACAAACTAGCTAACCACCACAACTAATTCCATTGTAACATGTCCTCAGAATACTAGGCTTACAGATCTATGATGGTGCAGCTCTAACAGACAAAGACAGCTGTCCAGGAGATAGTGATGAAAGCTGGGTGCAGTGAGAAGAGGATGATACTGATGATACTTCTTCAGGCCCCCTCAAGCTAATAGGGGAAGGAAACACTAGCAGCTTGTCATGAAGATAATGAAATCTGGAAGGAGAAAGAGGCTTAGTGAAAATATCAGCTACCTGATCCATGGTAGGAACATACTTAAGTTCAATCTATTTGGCAACCACTTTTTCCCGAATAAAATGACAATCAATTTCGATGTGTTTCGACCTAGAATGGAAAATAGGGTTGGAGTCTAATGCCATGGCAAATAAACTATCACACCAGATTGCAGGAATAGTAGAAGATGAAACACAGAAATCCTTAAGTAATTGTTAAATCCAAGTTAGCTCAGCTGTGGCATAAGCTAAGGCTCTATACTCAGCTTCAGTGGGTGATCTAGAAACAGTTGCTTGCTTTTTAGCTGACCATGAAATCAAGTTTGAGCCAAGATATACACAATAGCCAGAGGTTGATTTTCGATCAAGACTATCACTGGCCCAGTTAAAGTCAGAGAAGGCAGAAAGATCAAAAGGACTTGGTGTGAAAGAGAGACCATGATTCAAAGTCCCTTTTACATATCTAAGGAGCCTCTTAACAGCCTGAAAATGAGCATTGGTAGGAAGATGCATAAACTGACAAGCTTGATTAATAGCATAGGAGAGATCATGGCTAGTGATAGTCAAATATTGCAGTCCACCAACTAAACTTCTATATAGTGAGGGCTGAGCAAAGGGCAAAGAATCAGCTGCAGAACACACAGCTTTAACAACCATAAGAGAAGAACATGGTTTGCAGTCTGCCATTCCTGCTTTGTGCAATAATGCAGCAGCATATTTGGCTTGAGATAAGAAGTAACGATGCTCAGCAGACTGAACTGAAAATGCCTTGTGCATGTACTAAAGAAGCAGAGCAATGAAAGCAGAATCATTACCAGTTAGCAAGATGTCATCAACATACACCAATAGCAGAGTGAGACTAGTAGAAGTTTTTTTGATAAAAAGATAGGCATCAGATAGACTGTTTGTGAATCCTTGAGAAAGCAAGAAAGCAGAAAAAGTGGAGTACCAAGCCCTAGGAGCTTGCTTGAGACCATACAAGGCCTTCTTGAGTTTGCAAACATGAGAAGAAGACTGTTCAAACCCTAGAGGGTGCAACATATAGACTTCTTCTTGAAGAGTACCATGAAGAAATGCATTCAAAATATCAAGCTGTTTGATAGACCATTGAGATTGAAGAGCAACACTTAAGAAGATTCGAATTGTGGGTTGTTTAGCCATGGGACTAAAAGTCTCATGAAAATCAATTCCCACTTGTTGCAAAAATCCCTTGGCCACCAATCTATCTTTATAACGAGCAATGGAACCATTTGAATCTCTTTTAATGCGAAAAACCCATTTGTACCCAATGGCAATTTTATGAGAAGGAAGATTAACAAGATCCCAAGTGCCTTGTTGTTGAAGAGCTTGATATTCCTCCTTCATGGCTTGAAACCACACAGGAGATTGAAGAGCAGCTTGAACAGATGTAGGTTCAATTTCAAGAAGAGAAACTTTAGCAGAAAAACACTGAGGAAGTTTATGTTTAGATCTAGTAATCATGGGATGTATGTTAGATACAGAGGAAGGAAGAGAAGGAGGAGGCAAATCAATAGTAATAGAGGAAATAGGAATAGGCTGAGGAAGAGAAGGAGAAGTAGGGGCAGGAAGAGAAGAAGAAGGCTCAGAAATTGAAGAGGGCTCAGAAGGAGCAGTAGATAAAATAGAGGAAGAAGGAGACTGAGCAGGAAGCACAGATGAAGAACTGAGGGAAGAAGGCCAGAAAAAGGATGTAAGAGCAGACAAATCTGAAGATGAAGAAGAGGAAACTAAGGACTACTACTGAGAGAAAGGAAAGCATGATTCATTAAAAATTACATGCCTAGTGTAGACACCCCATTTTTGACAGTCCTCAAGACTTGGACGTCATCGTTTGAACACTCGATGATCATCCATGCTCTTGTTCGTTTTGAGTTCTCGGAGATCTCGGCTACGCGCCTTGCCTCAAGATCTCTCAACTTGTCTGTTCTGTGCTTGGTTGTGAACCAAACACTTGTGTTTTTGCTTCTAAGGGAAAAGGACAGCTTTTTTTGCCATGCCCTTAACCCACCGGCCAAGGCTTGAGGCCACTGGCCCTATTTCCTTTCCATCGGCCAAGTATATTGGCCGATCAGCACTGTTTTTGGTCGGCCGGCCATTGTGTTGGTCGATCGGCCATTTTTGCTGGCCGAACCATGTTCATCTGCTTTATGCAGATATTTTATGCCAGCTGGCACAACTGGCATGCACAATTGACCCCCTCTATACACGTGTATGGAGGGATTTGAGCTTTGCTTAGCTTCTCCAAGAAGCTTTGAAATTTGGATTTCTATAAGATGAGAGGCCATCCTCCCTTCTCAGAGGTTCTAGAAATTAGGGTTAGAATAGTTGTATCTCTCCATCTCTATATCTCCCTATCTTTACACTTTTGTGTGTGTTTTTGTGACCTAAAGTGTGATTTTGTCATACTATTGCACACAAACACCTAACACTACACCATCCTTGGTAGTTGAGGCATTAGGGAGCTAGTGTTAGGGTTCTTGGACTGATTTTGATCAGAAAAAGGCGTTGGTGTTGTGTTCTTGGAGGTGTTCTTCAAGGGTGAGCATTCTTGCTTTAGATACCCCATTTTTGCTTAAGCTTTTAGCCCTTCTTGCTTATTGTTTTAAGCTTAGCTATTAACTGATAAAAGTTCTATTTTTACTTGCTTTAGAACTTTGTTTAAGGTTATTTTGAGGTTTGGGATTGTTTACCCCTTTAAGGCCTTGTTAGGCCTTGTTTTAGGCCATCTCTATTGGCCCTTGCTTTAAGCTTTGCATGGCCTCTCTACCACTGAAATCCAGAGGATTTTCAGTGGTGGAGAGGTGGTTTTAAGGTCTTAAATAGGAGAGGGTCATCCCCTCTCCGTGTTGTCTTGAATGCTTGCATAAATGGCTTATGTTGGTGGCTTGTATGCTTAGCTTGTTTTAACTTTATTTCAGTGTGTATTAGGCTTTGTTTTGCCATAATATACCTCTGTTTCAAGTTGGTTTAATGGTCCCTTGCATTCATCATGTACTTGCCTTGTAATCCCCTTATTTGCCTTAACATGCATCTTGTGTTTAGACTACCATTCTTGCATGTTTTGGCTTAGCTTAAAGAAGATTTTGTTCATGTTTTATCATGTTTAAGATCTGATTTTAGTTGTATTGGTCATCCATGCTACGCTTTGTATAGCTACCATGTAATCTAGCTTGTTAGCTTTGAGTGTCCAAGTCACTAGCATGCTTTACTTGGCTCATTTCAGTGATTTGGCATCACTTGTTATGTTATTTCAGTCCCTATAGTATGCTCATGTACTTGCACTTATCACTCCTTTAATGCTTTAAAGGGTTTGTGTTTTATGCCTCTTGAATGGATCATTGTGAATGCTTCCATGTTTAGGTCTTTGGGATGCCATCTAAGTGGGTTTTTGGGCTCATTCTAACATTCCATAACTCTGATTTTATTGGCGTAAATCATACCATGTTTGGTTTTGATAGGTGTAGTGTAACACCCGTTTAGTAGCCTTGCATGCCTCTTGTTTTTGGCATTGTGTTCTAGCTTGTGTTGGCTAGTTTCGGGTTTGTTTTTGGTCTTGTTTAGACCTACCTTGGGACTGTTTTAGGTCCCCTTGGCCCTTTGGGGCTTGCTTGTGTGGCCATAGTTTGAGTCCCTTGGCCAGCCTCAAGCCTTGGGCTTTCTTGAATGCTTTACTTTTGTAGTTTGGTTGATTTGGCATCATCTTTTGCATAATTTCAGAGCTTAACATGTTTGTTGCATGCCCATATTTGTCTCTTTTAAGTGTGCTTAAAAGTTGCCCTTTTATGCTTAAGTGTTAGGTTAATTAGCATGCATGTTTGCATGTTGTAGACACCCCATTTTTGACCGACCTTAAGACTCAGACGTCACCGATTGAGCGCTTGGTGATATTACATAATGTGCTCATTCAGAAGTTTCAGAGTCGCGGCCGTGAACCCTGCCTCCGGACTTCCGAACCCTCTTATGTGCCTTGCCTCGGTTTGCGAACCAGGCTCGGTTTTCTCTGTTTCTTTTCCTGAGGGGAGGGAGAGGTCCCGTGGACCATCTCTCAGTGGCTGTGGGCTACGTTTTATGGTCATAGGCCATTTTGCCCATTTCAGAGTCCGGTTTCCAGTTTTTCGGGACCGTTGGCCGTGTGCCTCAGTTCGGGACCGCCTAACCATCTCCGTTTGTTCTGATTTTTGGCATACATCTTATTTTCTCCCTTTTGAGGGACACTGGGGTCTGAGAAACCCACTTCGTGGCCGAATGCCACTTTCGGTGCTTAACAGCCCGTTTTCGGGACCCCGAACTGCGTGTTTTGGCCCCCGAGCATTCGTTTTGCATTGGTTTTCGTTCATTTTTGGCAGGCGCCTCTGTTTCATCACCAGGAAGGTCACTGGAGGGTGGGAGGCCAGCAATTATCTTGGCAACCAGTTATATTCCATTTTCGCCCTCCGACACCCGTTTTTCGCACTTCCGAGCCAATGTTGAACACCTTGGAGCCATTTTCTTCAATCCCAAACCACATATTTGTGATGTACACACATGGGAGGACCCTAAAAGTTTATGGCCGGCCATTAATTCCATTTGAACCTTTTGAACCCCTCCTCAAAATGGCTTGTTCTCTCTCCTGTTTTAGAGTTTCCAAATTCGAACCACAGGGTTGTGAAGAGGAGACCTGGGAGGTCACCTTTTTGTGGTGGCCGGCCACTAAATCAAGTTGACCCTTTTGACCCCTAACCGGCCGGCTAGGGGAGGTGGCCGGCCGGCCACCTGCAAGCCCAAAAGGTGGCCGGCCATGTTCCTTATGCTTGGTACTTTACAGCTGTATGGCTGTTTCCCCCAGAAAATATCTCAATCCGGGGGATATTTTGTGGGGGGAAAGCCTTGGTCCTTTTCCCCCACCCTTTCCTTCCATGCTCCCCCTCCTTTTGGTCCTTATAACCAGCTGCAAGCATTGGTTTTAGAGGTTGGAAAAATTGGTCTTCAAGCTTGCATGCAAAAATCCCTCTCTATCTCTCTCATTTCCTTGGAAAACCTCCAAGTCCAACCCCACCATTTCTTCTACACCACCAACCTCCACCCTTCCATCCTCCATTCTAGAAGTTTGAAGGTGTTCTCCAAGGCCTAAGGAGCCACAAACTCAAGCCAAGAGGCAACCAAAGTCAAGCCTTCAAGGGTAAGTAGTATTTTTCCCTTTTTAAGCTTATTTTGGTATCTTTTCTTAGCCATACATGCTTATTGTTTTGAGCTCTGGCCCTAACTGAAAGTGGCCTTCTTTTGAGCTCATTTTCTTGTTTCATTAAGGGTTCAACCCTGTTTGAGCCCCCCATCTTGCACTTGCTTCAATATCTCCTTTGAATGCCATTTTCTTGCATGCTTTGGCAGCCCATTACGCTTCCATTTTTGGGCATTTTACAGAACTAAAAATAGGCTTATTTTGAGCCTCTCTTCAACATTGAAGAAGGGCTCAACACTGTTTGGGACCTCCATGCTATACTTGCCTTTATATCCCTCTTTGGTCCCCATTTCTTGCATGTTTTGGTAGCCTATTATGCTTCGGTTTTTGGCCTTTTTACAGAACTAAAAATAGTCTTATTCTGGCCCATTATTCATGTTTCATCAAGGGTCTTTGGCTGTTTGATGAATATTTTGTAGACTTTGTGTTATAGCCACTTTTGAGCCTCATTTTGCATTGCATTTCTAGCATGTTTGTATACTGTTTTGGGGTTTTTACTGTTCTGTAAATATGCATATTTTTGGTCCCTATTCAATGTTGTAGAAGGGAATTTTTCAGTTTGGGCTTTGCATATACCACTTGCCTCTTTGGCCACCTTTTGGCCCTTTTCCTTGCATAAGAGCTTAGCTATATCTATGTTTGTTTTTAGGGTTTTTACAGTTCTGTAAAGTGGCTTATTTTTGGCCCCTCTTCAATGTTGTTGAAGGGCCCTAACCTATTTGGAGTTAGCAGCTGTGAGTTGCTTCATAATCTCATGTTTAGGGCCATTTTTGCATGCCATTGTTGCCCTATCTTTGCTTTCTGTTTGGCCATGATTTGTACTGTAAAAATGCTTATTTTGAGGCTGCCTTGCTTCTGTCTTTTCATCTCGTGTACCAATTATGCATGCTTTGTATAGCTGTAGTTCATTCTATGCACCTAATTTGCATTTCGGGAGATATTCCATGCATCGGGTGTGTTTTCGCCTCATTTCGGGGCTGTTTTCCCCCACATTTCATTGCTGAAAATCCATTAGCATGTTTGCATATCATTTTCCATGTCATTTGCATTGCGTATGCCATTGCCTCGGTTTGCGTGCCCGTGTGCACGCATTTCGAGGCACTTCATTTTCATTCACCGGCCTCTTATGTGAGTGTGGCTGAGGCTCTCTCATGTTAGTATAAGTCCATGTTGCATTCTATGTGCCATTTTCATGTCATTTGCATTGCGTATGCCATTGCCTCGGTTTGCGTGCCCGTGTGCACGCATTTCGAGGCACTCCATTTTCATCCACCGGCTTCTTATGTGAGTGTGGCTGAGGCTCTCTCATGTTAGTATAAGTCCATGCTGCATTTTATATGCCATTTTAGCCATATTGCATTGCGTATGCCATTGCCTCGGTTTGCGTGCTCGTGTGCACGCATTTCGAGGCACTTCATTTTCATCCACTGGCCTCTTATGTGAGTGTGGCTGAGGCTCTCTCATGTTAGTATAAGTCCATGTTGCATTCTATATGCCATCTTAGCCATATTGCATTGCATATGCCTTTGCCTCGGTTTGCGTGCCCGTGCGCATGCGTTTCGAGGCACTTCATTTTCATCCATTGGCCTCCTATGTGAGTGTGGCTGAGGCTCTCTCATGTTGGTGTAAGCCCATTATCGCATTGCGTATGCCATTTCATCCATAGCATTGTGTATGCCCGTTTGTATATTACCTCGTATAGCGTGTATGCCATTCCATAACATTGTGTATGTTAGGATTGTATCTTAGTTGCATTTCATGCATATCATGCATATTGCATCGTGTTCGGGATAGGAGTTAGCCCGGACACGGGAAACGAGGTGCATTTCGTACTCCGAGTGATGGAATGTATCTCAATTCCCCAGTCACCAACACTCCGGATTACCCATGATGGAGTTAGGTCTTGATGTGTTTTCATGTGCATTCATTCTATATTGAGTTGTGCAAATTCGACTCCTCGGCCATCATGCCTCGATATGCGTGATTGGTGGCACGAGGATCGAGGCATGCATATATTTGTGAAAATACATTGCTATGCCCCTTTCCTGCTCCCTGTTGCAGCAAAATGAAGAATCAGCAACTTTTCGGAGCTCGGCACGTTTTCCAAGAATAACTGCTAAACAGAGGCTAATTGGGGCATCCCGGTGAATTTCCGCGCAAGGCATCCTAAACATACAGCATTCATCAGAAGCGAGGCAGTCCCTGGCTTGCACGCCAGTTTTATAGCTTTCTTAGTTAATTTGTAAATTAACTAGGAATTTGTATATTATTCGGACTGTAATATTCTTTTATTCGGGACTGTATATTTATTCGGACCCTCTGCGCGAGGGCACAACTGTAATAAGTGTGCGTGTGTGTGTTGTATGTCTTCCAACCCCACGTCTTTCTCCCTTTTATTTACCTGCTTATGATGGTTAGATTAGGGCATGTTTAAATTAGCATACAGTATGACAGCATGTTTGCATCATTCATCTGTATTGCATGCACCGGGCTCGGCGCATCATACTAACTGCATTGTACTTTCAATTCCAAATTGAATACATGATAGTTGTAGCATTTCATATGCCATCTTAGAATAGCCGAGCCTGCTATAGTTGCATTTTGCATGTGTTGCATTAGGCATTTCTGTATACTTAGGATCATGCATGATTTCTAATGTAAATTCTGTTTTGGCTTGGAGTACCCGGTGAGTTTTATGCTTTAGCATCCTTGCATGCGTGTGAGTGACTGCCATGATAGCATGCTTACCATGAGGCTATTTGCTTATGTGATATAACTGCCTGAATGCCTGTGGGTGAAGGTTGGGTTACTTGAATTGGAATAAATCATCAACTATTTGTTTTAAGCCCACTAGATAGTGGCGAAACCATCTTTCTAAGCCCACCCGAGGGTGGCAAAATCTGCATTTTTAGCCTACTTGCGAGTAGCAAACCATCTTTCAAATAAACAAGCATGAAATGTTTTGTTCCAATTCGGGCGACCCAGTCTATACTTATATGTTGTGTGCATCACATAGTAACCTAGGCTAATAACTGGAATAAGAACACACAAAGTTTTCAAAAATAGATATCACGGTTAGTAGAGGCCGATCTTTGATCGGGCGAGCGAGGGTGCTCACGAAGTGACCTTCCCCAATCATACCCAAGTTCCCGAGCCGAGGCAACTTTGGTGATGACGAACACGTGGCCTTTGGCACCGAGTCAGGGTTTCCTAAATTTCCCATTAAAAAACATTTAGGTGGCGACTCTGTATCTGGCAAAGCAGTCCATATTTGGCACTTCTTTCAAAAATCTGTTTTCTCAAAACGATTTGCCGGATTTGGACTCTTTGGTTCAGACTTAGAACCGTGACAAATTTGAGAGTCCTAAGCTGTAGTGACCCCAATATGAACAAAACGGGAGCTCGTTCCTCCCGGGGCGTTCGGGGACGTCTACACATGTATATTTCATGCCTTTGTCGCATCATTTTCGCCACTGATTTGGACCTAGTTGAGAGCTGTCCATTTCGGTTTAAGACCATCCCCGCATGTTGTTGCATGCTTGCCTTGTATGTTGTCACATGCTTGTTGCATATTTGGTAAATTGCATGTTGTAACATGCTAGTTCAATTGTGCCTTGTTGTGTACTTGGTCCATGACATGTTGTTGCATGCTTAAGTTGTAATGCATTTGGCATGCATTCTCTTTTTAAGTTGCTTAACATGTTGTCACATGTTTGCCTCACATGTTGTTATATGCTTGAATGTTGTCACATGCCTTGCATATTTGCATGCTTAAGTCGTATTCTGCGTGCTTGTTAGCTTGCATTTTGTCATGTGCTTGATATGTTGTCGCATATTCTTGCATGTTTGGATGCATGTTAGGTAACATTGCATTGCATTTGTCATGCTCATGTTACATTGACTTAGCTTGCATGCTTAGGTTGATTACATTGGATTACATTGCACATGTCGCATTACTTGGTTGCATGCTTTGCATTGTATTTGGTACACTTGCATAGCATGTGTTTGGTTTGGGGTGTCAAACCAAACACAAGGATCGAGGAACATTTCATACTTGAAGTGACAAAACGTGCCTCAACCCTTGGTCGGCGACGCTCTTGATCTAACATGATAGAGTGTGAGACATTCATGTGTTTTGTGCATTCATTGTACATTAATTTGCACACTTGGTTCCTTTGGCCATCATGCATTGAAATGCGTGATTGATGGCCTGATGGTCGAAAACCATACTCCTTTGAGTCTCAAACATGATAAGGAGGATGGTGGAGCAAACATTGCCTTGAAAATGCATTGCCATGCTCTGTCTATCCTCTGTTGCAGCAAAAATAGGATTCTATAGGAAGAGATGGTCGGTCGGCAATCTTCAATGCCGGTCGGCTATGCAGTGTTGGCTGAGAGCTTCATTCATGGTCGATGACAAATTTCCCTTGGCCGATGGCCTCATCTCTTGGTCGATGACCTCCCACAGTGCTCAGGGGGTGGTTCAGGACCATCCTTGAGACTTGTGCAGTTTTCAGAGGTGCAGAGCAATGTAAACAGAGGCAGCATAAGCATGGCGATGGATTTCCAAGCAAAGCCGTCCGAGCATGCATGCATCCCTCGAGGCCTCTTTACTGCTTTTGTAGCTTAATTAATTTGGTTAATTAGTTAAGTGTTTTGCAATAATTAATTAGTTAGTTAATTAGTTAATTTGTATTATTTTTTCGGTCCCTCCGTCGAGAGGGCGCAATTATGTAATAAGCGTGCGTGTGTGTGATGCATGTCTTCCAACCCCACTTCTTTTTTCCTTTTATTTAACCGCTTATGATGGTTAAGATTTAGGGCATATTTCCATTAGCATACATTATGCTATGCATGTTTGCATCATTCATCTATATTGCATGCACCAGGCTCGGCGCATCATGCTAACTGCATTGTATTTCAATTCCAACTTGAATACATGTATCGAATTGTCGCATCTCATATGCCATCTTAGAATAGTCGAGCCTATTTCTAGTTGCATTTTGCATGCGATGCATTAGCCATTTTAACAGGAACTAGGATCATGCATGATTTCTAACTAGTTTCTTGTTTTAGCTCGGAGTACACTGTGAGTGTTTATGCTTTAGCATCTTGAATGAGTGTGAGTTTTGCCATGACAGCATGCTTGCCATGAGGCTAATTGCTTATGTGATATAACTGCCTAAAGGCTTGTGGATGAAGGTTGGGTTACTTGAATTGGGACAATTCATTGAAATCTGCATTTTAGCCTACTCGCGAGTAGCAAACTTCAAACCATTTCCAAACAAACGAATATGCGATGCTTTTTTCCAAATTAGGCGATCTAGTCCATATTTGTATGCTGTGCGCATCACATAGTAATTCTAGGCTAATACATCAGAATAAGAACACATATGTTTTCAAAACAAAATATCATGTTTAGTACAGGCCGATCTTTAATCGGGTGAGTGGGGGTGCTCATAGATGACCTTCTCCAATCGTACCCAAGTTCCCGAACCAAGGCAACTTTGGTGATATCGAACACGTGGCCTTAGGCAACGAGTGAGGGTTTCCTAAATTCCCCCAAAAATAAATATTTAGGTAGCGACTCTGTATCTGGCAAAGCAGTCCATGTTTGGCACTTCTTTCTTAAAAATCAGTTTTCCAAAACGATTTGCCGGATTTGGACTCTTTGGTAATTTATCAGTCTCGCATCGCACTTTGCGGGATTAGATTCAGAATCGTGACATTTGAGTCCGAACTGTAGAAGCAAAGCCCGAGGGCGCGCCTACAGTTTCTGGCTACTCTGCTGGAGATTTAGAGAACTTGACTCAAACTCATGATATCTTGTTTTGATTACACTTATGTATTTCTTTGCATTGCATTTGCATTGGTGCGCCTAGGACACCGTATTTGCCATCTGCTATTCCTAAACAGTTTGTCGGAGGCTCGCTTTGAGAAGCGTGCCATAAGGCTGACCGGTTACGGGCTCTACCACGATGGGAACACAAACCCCGGTTTTTATCGGGGCACCCTTTTTGACCATTCGACCTAGTGCATATCGGAATCCATAGTGACTATTCCAAACTAGGACAGGTTGATTACCCGATTATAGGTTGTTTGAAACCACTGTGTGCATAGTGAAACCCTAGCTCCTGACAAAATAGGACAGGGAAACCCTACCCCAACATAGGGGTGTTTTGGCTCTCATTTGCTTGTTATGTGCTTTTAGAGCTTTGCCTCTACAGGGAATGCATATATCAGTTTGCAAGTCTAGGTATCAGGCCTATGGGCATCAGTATCAGTGTTTTGAGAATCAGTTATGTCTGCGGGTATCAGATTCAGATTTGGGGCAGTGATTTTGGGGAACGATGATCAGTAGTAGAGTACAGTTATTCAGCTATGCCTATGTCAGTTCTGATGAAATTGGGCTAAAATGCTGCCTGTTTTCCCTTTCAGTTCAGAGATTTAGTTTAGAATAGCCAGTGTTCTCCTTCGCTAAGGCAAGGCAAACGTCTGATCCGTCAGTCACCGGTCACATCACCTTCGTTCAGTTCAGCGGACTTATGATGACACAAAATTCAGAGGAAATTGTGGTTATGGCAGCCGCGTTAAACCAAGGAATCATCTTGCAAGGCGAGACCGACGTTGAAGTACCATATCCGCCCAGGTCACCTGTCACGCGCCCAATCTGGGAACCCCAGTTGTTTCAAGCTCGTGAGCCAACCACATTTGAGTTAATGGGAATGGTTGGCGACCTCCAGAGATCTGTGGCTGATTTGGCCTATGGAATGTCGGCTCTGCCATCAACCATAGCGTATGCCGGGAACTTCATGCCGCAGGAGCCCCCACTACTAGGGCAAATTATAATTGAGCTCAGCCAACCTGAAGTTGTCTCAAGCTCCGGCAATAACATGTCAACAACAACGGGGCTTCGCACTAAAATAGCAACCCAAACCTTCCACCAAACTGAGGCGAGTGATAAGGACAAGGCGAAGGTGGACACTGATCCCTATGAACAACTCCAGCAAGCTGTTGAGGCCCTGAAAGCCGGGGGGTTGAATAAGCAACAAGTACTCGCAGTTGTGGCTAAGACTGTGGATGACATTTTCCCTGCTTAGACCGAGGGCAGTTCAAGCCAAAGGGAAAATCGGGATAAGGACCGTTGTGCCAGAACAGTTCCTTCCAATCCTAACCCTGCACTTGGAAAAGATCAGAGAGCCAAGGCAGCAACTGTCGATCCTTTTGCTAGTGCGTCCAGCAAAGGTCCACAGACTTCGAAGTATCTGCCCCGTGGTCGCAGGGTCTTTCATGCCCTCTACATGCCTTTGTCCAAGGCTCTTCGAGTCCTCACTGAAAAAGGTCATCTCAAACCTCTTGAGCCTCAGCCTCTCCCGAGTAATCTCCCTCTCTCACATGATGCTATCCAGTACTATGCATACCATCAACAGACTAGTCATACCACCGACAACTGCTTCCGACTTCGCCACGAAGTACAGGATCTGTTCGATGACGAGGTCATCCTCCCACCGAGCTCAGCAAAGTCTGTCATCACCGGGTTGGTAGACTTCGAGGATAATACAAGTATGTGATCAAGGGTTGAACCACCTGCGGGCGTCGCTCAGTTTACTCCGAATGTGGCGTATGGCACGCACTATTTCGAGCATTTGCGAATGCTAGTTTTTGTACTTTCTGACTTGGGTATTCAGTCAATTTTGTTGTCTTATATTTAGTCAGTCTTTTCTTACTTTATCAGTCGGGTCTGTCTTGTTGTATCGAGTCAGTCCGGTTGTACAGGAGTCGAGTGATTCCGGGGGTGATATCTCGAATATCATTGTTTTGTTTTGTATTTGTCTTTTTGCTTTCTTTTGAGTCTGTTTCTGCCTTGAAGCCAGAGTGCCGACAGATCTGAATGAAATAGTAGTGGTCTTTCATGTTTTGTGCTTATTGCTATTTTGAGCCTGTTGTGCCAACAAGTTTGAATGAAACGGCAGTGCTTTTCACCTACTTCTTCTGTGCCTCGAAATCATTGCATTGACCTAAGTTTTTCAAAAACTTTTTTAACAAAAACGAAGAGGAAGGAATTCCTCGGGTTTTGCAAAATTTGATCAATTGAGAGAAAGAAAGGCATGCTAAGCCCTTAATGAATGAAATCATGCTTGTTAATGTGAGTACTGAGAAGGATCCTGGCTTGATCCAGATTGGTTCTACACTATCTTCAGCGCGAGCGATTTGTCGCTTTCTTAAAAGATTTCAAAAAAATGTTTTGCGCGGTCCTGTGAAGACCTGTGTGGAATCACTCTTGAGATTGTGCAGCTTAGGATCGCTCTCAGCCTCGAGACTCGACCCCCTTACTTTCAAACCTTGAACCTGGATTTAGATTGCTCAACGGTCAACCACAATGTGAGGCCTGTGTGGCCAGATTCAAAGCAGCCCTCGAACAAGAGGCAAGAAAGTCAGATTAGGAAGATCAAGGGTTATCAAAAGAAGCTTGCAAAGCTGGGTCAGAAATAGCCCTTGAACTAGAGGCAAAAATGTCAGATGTGCTCAAAGAGTAAAAAAATCGGGACATTCCTCAAGCTAACGAAGATCGGCAAGAATGCCAAATCCCAGAAATGAGGAATGAAAAAAGGATTGCTGAAGGACAACTGAGTTCCTATCCACCACATTAGGGGCAAATTCAGCCCCCATTGGTGGACTCCAACATCATCAGCGAACAACAGCCACTTTCCTGGATTTGGATGGCCTCGAGATCCTAAAACCATTTGACATGGACAAAGCTACACTTTTTCCCTGAGAGGCTCGCTAGGCAGAAAATCTAGAAGGGCGAATCAGGCAAAAGTTAGAGCAAATGAAAAGAAATGAAAAAAAAAATAGAAAAGATGAAAAAAAAAAAAGGGAAATGAAAATAAATGAAAAGCAAAGAAAACATAGCTCGCAAGGTTGAAAATCTGGAAGGGCGGCCTTGGCAAAAGATAGAACGTAAAAAGAGAGGTTAATACCCGAGTGTACCTTAACCTGAACTACGTAAGGCTTGATTCCCATATTTGGGATACGTAGGCAAATTCATTCTGAAGTCCAGCCCTAAACACTTCCAAATTCGACTGTGTCCATGTGATGGTTCTGGTCATCTTTGTCTTCTCTATATCCGAGAATTCGGTTGTAATTGTCACTGTGAGGACTAGTTGCCATGTGCTGCAGTGCTATTCTGACAAGGGGCAACTCTCCATTGCCATACAATGTGTTGCGGTGCCATCCAAACAAGGGGCAACTTTCCATTACTATGCAGTGCCCTTTGGAACAAGGGGCAATTTTCCATTGTTTTGGATCTGAGGGTGTGCATCTCGAGAGTAGGTTCCGTGCTCATTGAGCAGTGGCCATTTGCAAAAATAGTTTTTGAGAATTTTTACTGAGGTTGACTAATTTTCTCGAAAATTATTCCATTTTTCCAAAAACTGGACCTTTCCTTGGACCTAAAACAAGAAAATTTTCAGTACTCATAACCTAACTTGCATGATTTTGAATCAGAAAAGTTGAACAAGTTTGTTAATCTAACTCTCACATTGATCAAAATTGTTTTAGTAGAAAACCAAAACAAAAAAAATAGTCAAAATGATGAATTAGGGGCACAGTTGAGTCAGGCTTCCTGTCTTTCCCCCATTGTCACCATACTTGCCAAGAAGGGCACTCTACCTGCCAGAAAGGGCACAACTGAGGTCAATAACAAAAGGGTTGAAAGCCCCCTCACTCTCCAAGCAGTGAGATATCAAGCCAAGTGCGAAGCACGAATCAGAATGGATCAAGATACTCCACTCCCTCATCCGAGGCATCGACTAAACGTCACCGGAGGAAATAGCCGCGAGCTAATAATGTTGGGCATGAACCCGTAATTTCTCATTTATTCATCAACCACCCAGGGGAGGGATAAAAATGAGAGATTAAAGAATAAAGAGATGTGCGTGGAGAAAAAAAGAGAGGAAAAGGGCTTTTTTTCAGAAAAACAGAGCCTGAGGGCCGAGTGATGTGAGGATCACAAACGAGAAAATGTGGGAAACAATACCAAGAGAAACTAGCTCCTCGCGAACTGAGGTCTCTCGTCTTTATAATATGTCTGAGTGTCGTGTTTGTCGTTTTGTTTGTTTCGATTCTTGTTTTGAGTCGTTTCGAGTGTTACTCGATTGTGTTTAGGTTGTTTACCTTTTGTTTTTCTTGGTTGAGTCGTTTTGACTGTGGTCAGTTGTAGGCTCAATACCCGGTTAAGAACTCATTTCTTAAATTTATTTGTTTTGTGCTCAGAGTGCTATGTCATTCTCCACATTTGTGCAAAACAAAATTTGTTCTTTCATAAACCGCAGGGTTTAACCCAAGTCATGTGAGAACAGTAGAACCAGGACCTATCTGAAGCTATAGGTTCCAGACTGCGATGCAAAAAAAAAAAAGGAGGGGGGGAGAAGTCAGAGCAGCTGAGTTTGTTTCGACTTCTGCAAGTTCCATCTTTGCATCTCGTGTGTTCAAAATGAATGGAATGTTGTGTTATGGGTTGTGTGTTCAGAATCAGCAGTGTCCTGCATGAGTTGTGTGCCGAATGAACAGAATGTTGTGTTATGGGCTGAGTGTTCAGAATCAGCAGTGTCCTGCATGAGCTGTGTGCCGAATGAACAAGATGTTGTGTTATAGGTTGTGTGTTCAGAATCAGCAGTGTCCTGCATAAGCTGTGTGTCGAATGAACAGAATGTTGTGTTATGGGCTGTGGGTTCAGAATCAGTGCCCTGTATGAGCTGTGTGTTCAAAATGAACAGAGTATTGTGTTACAGGCTGTGTGTTCAGAATAAGCAGTGTACTGTGCGTGCTGTGTGTTCACAGTGAATCGAATACTGTGTCGACTCTTTTCGAGCCAGAATGGTAATCAGAAGCACTCTGCCGGAGTACAAATCCCTGCCAGAGGCATCTTGGTTGTGTTTGCGATCAGTTTCAAGGAGATCAATTACGACGGTGGAAACTAGAGTTCAAATGGTTGTTGCCTAAAACACAAAGGTTTGGAATTTTCGAAACTAAAGCCTAGTTTGAATACCCAGGGGTGTATCCCCGGCTTGAAATCTGTATGGAAGCCCCATAGGTTGAGGTAGCGGATATGCACCTCAATTCTCGATACTGATCCAACCTAGTCTGTCACCCCGTTGAAGAATAGGGAAAGTTGTGAGTATGATCAGGAAGAAAAGCGGCATCCGTGGTTTCCCCAGCAGATGTTGCTCCTTGTCAGTATTTCAGAACCTTTGCACTGCGAGTTGAAGGTTAGTGTTCGAGGAACACAGGGGCAGATCTCCGTTAGAGTGGAGCGGTTCACCGCTACTTACCTCGTAAGGTGCTTGCTGAAGAGCCGCTTTGTCTGTTTATCGCTTTCCTTAAGCATCACGCATTGTATTGCGTTTTTATCTTTTTAATTTCTTTCTTATGCATAGTATTGTATGTACTATTCACTCAGAGAAGTTCTGGTTCAGTTTTGACTGATACCTTTCTCCTCTCGCATTTGGCATGCGTTTGGATCTTCCCCTTCCTTTCGCGTTTGACACAAGTTTGGATTTCCCCTTTCTTTCGCATTTGGCACACGTTTGGTTTACCCTTTCCTCTCTTGCGTGTGATATGCAGAGAGATGCTCCATTTCCTCTCTTGCATGTGATACCCAGAGAGATGCTTCTTTTCCTCGTTTGCGTGTGCTACGCTGAGAGATTTTCCTTTCCTCTCTCGCGTGTGCTATGCTGAGGGATTTTCTCTTTTCTCTCTTGCGTGTGCTACGCTGAGAGGTTTTCCTTCTTATTCCGAGACACGGAGATACGTCCATATGTTTCTTCTTCTTTTCAGAAACGCAGGGTTGTCTCCCTATGTTTCTCCTTTTCTGGTTTAGAGCATTTGGAATACGTTCCAATACTCATACCATTTCGAAACACTGGGATACGTCCCTATGTTTCTCCTTTTTCTGGTTTAGAGCATTTGGAATATGTTCCAATACTCATACCATTTCGAAACAAAGGGATACGTCCCTAAGTTTTTCCTTTTCTGGTTTAGAGCATTTGGAATACGTTCCAATACTCATACCATTTCGAAACACTAGGATACATCCCTATGTTTCTCCTTTTCTAGCTAAGAGCATTTGGAACAAGTTCCAATGCTCATACCGTTTCAAAACGGTGGGGATATGTCCCTATGTTCCTCCCTCTCCCTTTCCTCACATGATTTCAGCGTGTTTGGAATTTATCTCAGGTTGTTCTTTGAATATGCCTGGGCGGGTTGTTTTGGACCTCCTCTCATGATTTCAGCGTGGTTTGAGTGTCCCCATTCCTCACACATTTTCAGCGTGTTTGGGATTTGTTTTTCCTCCTCTCATGACTCCAGCATGGTTGGAGTTTGTCACCCTTAGCATCTACTGTATTATTTTGCATCGTACTGTTTTGTGCATCTTATTTACATTTTGCATTTCATTTCGCGCTATTTTGCGTAATGCGCTATCTTGCGCACTGCATACATGTACCTGTTAGTGCATTGCATTTTGCATGCATCATTCACGCTATTTTGCGCATCGCGCTATCTTGCGCACTGCATACATGCACCTGTTAGTGCATTGCATTTTGCATTTCATATCGCGCTATTTTGCGCATCGCGCTATCTTGCGCACATCATAGGTACCTGTCAGTGCATTGCATTTTGCATGCATTATTCGCGCTATTTTGCACATCGCGCTATCTTGCGCACTGCATACATGCACCTGTTAGTGCATTGCATTTTGCATTTCATATCGTGCTATTTTGCGCATCGCGCTATCTTGCGCACATCATATTCACCTGTCAATGCATTGCATTTTGCATGCATCATTCGTGCTATTTTGCGCATCGCGCTATTTTACGCACCCCATACGCACTTGTTAATACATTGCATATTGCATTTCATTCGCGCTATTTTGCGCACCTCATATGCACCTGTCAGTGCATTGCATTTTTGCATTCGCACTATGTTGCGCATCACGCTATTTTGGCGCATTTCACCCCCTCTAATTTGTGCATTGTTTTGCACTTCCCTCGCTCAGGTTGCATTGTCTTGTACCCATTCTACATTGTCATGCACTTGTCACTTGCATTGTTATGTACACACTCTACGCGTAGTCACGCACGTTTTGTTCACATCGTCATGTACATCTCACTCGCATTGTCATGCACACCATCTGCGTTGTTATGCACACTTAGGTTGCATTGTCATGCATCCCCTTGCTTGCGTTGTCACGTATGTTTTACCTACATTATCATGCTTACTTCAGTTGCATTGTTATGCACCCATTGCTCGCGCCGTCGCACATGTTTTACTTGAATTGTTATGTTTGTTCTAGTTGCGTTGCCGTGCACCTTTTCACTCGCGTTGCTATGCACCTTCTCACTCGCATTGTATATGCGTATGCTTATCTCATATTGAAATAATATCTTGGTCTAACGTTGAACGTGTGTTTCTACTATATTGTACCTGTTGAGTTTCTTTCTTTTGCATGCGCGGTGTTGTATGTACGGTTCATTCAGGGAAGTTCCTGTTCAACTTGACTGTTATCCCTTCCCCACTCACGTGCCGCGTTTGGACGTACCCTTTCTCCACTCGCGTGCCGCGTTTAGACGTACCCCTTCTCCACTCGCGTGTCACGTTTGGACGTAACCCTTTCTCCACTCGCGTGCCGCGTTTGAACGTAACCCTTTCTCCACTCGCGTGCCGCGTTTGGACATAACCCTTTCTCCACTCGCGTGCCACGTTTGGACGTAACCCCTTCTCCACTCACGTGCCACGTTTGGACGTATCCCTTCTCCACTCGCGTGCCGCGTTTGGACGTAACCGTTTCTCCACTCACGTGTCGCGTTTGGACATATCCTTTCTCCACTCACGTGCCACGTTTGGACGTACCCCTTCTCCACTCGCGTGCCACGTTTGGACGTAACCCTTTCCCCACTCGCGTGCCGCATTTGGACGTAACCCTTTCTCCACTCGCGTGCCACATTTGGACGTAACCCCTTCTCCACTCGCGTGCTACGTTTGGACGTATCCTTTCTCCACTCGCGTGCCGCATCTGGATGTACCCCTTCTCCACTCGCATGCCGCGTTTGGACGTAACCCTTTCTCCACTCGCCTACCGCATTTGGACGTATGCCTTCTCCACTCGCGTGTCACGTTTGGACGTAACCCTTTCTCTACTCGCGTGCCGCGTTTGGATGTAACCCTTTCTCCACTCGCGTGCCGTGTTTGGATGTAACCCCTTCTCCACTCGCGTGCCGCATTTGGACGTAACCCCTTTCTCTACTCGCGTGCCGCGTTTGGACGTACCTGCATTGTTATGTGCATCGCGCTTTCTTGCACAGTCCTTTCCTCTCATGCGTGTGCCACGCTGAGAGATGCTCCCTTTTCTCTCATGCATGTGCCAAGCCGAGAGATGCTTCCTTTCGTCTCTTGCGTGTGCTACGCTGAGAGATGTTGTGTTTGGGACTTCGGGTGTCCTCGATAGTCGCTTTTAGTCTTCTCCACGTGAAACGCAGCGAGAATTGCATAATTTTCTTACATCCTTTCTGTTGGAATGTGTAGGACTGTTATCTCTTATTCCCTTGCTTAAATTTTTGTATTTATTTTGCATAAATGCTTCATTACAGCTCTTTTTGCATGATCATAAGTTATGCTCGGCATTTTGCATGTCCTTTGCAATTTGCCCCTGCCCGCGGGCACACATCTTGATATCTTGTATGCTTGTCTGAGTCTTCGGCCTTGTCAAAAATGGGTCGTCTCTGGGCTTTGACATTCACTCCCGTCATCTTTATGACTTTGGAGTTCTGTCAAAAAGGGACAACTGTAGACACCCCATTTTTGACCGTCTTCAAGACTTGGACGTCATCGTTTGAACACTCGATGATCATCCATGCTCGTGTTCGTTTTGAGTTCTCAGAGGACTCAGTTACGCGCCTTGCCTCAAGATCTCTCAACTTGTCTGTTCTGTGCTTGGTTGTGAACCAAACACTTGTGTTTTGCTTCTAAGGGAAGAAGGCGGCTTTTTTGCCATGCCCTCAACCCACCGACCAAGGCTTGAGGCTACCGGCCCTATTTCCTTTCCATCGGCCAAGTATATTGGCCGATCGGCAATGTTTTTGGTCAGCCGGCCATTGTGTTGGTCGATCGGCCATTTTTGCTGGTCGAACCCCTTTCGTCTGCTTTACGCAGATATTTTATCCCAGCTAGCACAGCTGGCATGCACAATTGACCCCCTCCATACTTGTATGGAGGGATTTGAGCTTTGCTTAGCTTCTCCAAGAAGCTTTGCAATTTGGATTTCTATAAGAGGGGAGGCCCTCCTCCCTTCTCAGAGGTTCTAGAAATTAGGGTTAGAATAGTTGTATCTCTCTATCTCTATATCTCCCTATCTTTACACTTTTGTGTGTGTTTTTGTGACCTAAAGTGGGATTTTGTCATACTATTGCACACAAACACCTAACACTACACAATCCTTGGTTGCTGTTGCATTAGGGAGCTGGTGTTAGGGTTCTTGGACTGATTTTGATCAGAAAAAGGTGCTGGTGTTGTGTTCTTGGAGGTGTTCTTCAAGGGTGAGCATTCTTGCTTTAGATATCTCATTTTTGCTTAAGCTTTTAGCCCTTCTTGCTTATTGTTTTAAACTTAGCTATTAAATGATAAAAGTTCTATTTTTACTTGCTTTAGAACTTTGTTTAAGGTCATTTTGAGGTTTGGGGTTGTTTACCCCCTTTAAGGCCTTGTTAGGCCTTGTTTTAGGCCATCTCTTTTGGCCCTTGCTTTAAGCTTTGCAGGGCCTCTCTACCACTGAAATCCAGAGGATTTTCAGTGGTGGAGAGGTGGTTTTGAGGTCTTAAATAGGAGAGGGTCATCCCCTCTCCGTGTTGTCTTGAATGCTTGCATAAATGGCTTATGTTGGTGGCTTGTATGCTTAGCTTGTTTTAGCTTTATTTCAGTGTGTATTAGGCTTTGTTTTACCATATTATACCTCTGTTTCAAGTTGGTTTAATGGTCCCTTGCATTCACCATGTACTTGCCTTGTAATCCCCTTATTTGCCTTAACATGCATCTTGTGTTTAGACTACCATTCTTGCATGTTTTGGCTTAGCTTAAAGAAGATTTTGTTCATGTTTTATCATGTTTAAGTTCTGATTTTAGTTGTATCAGTCATCCATGCTACGCTTTGTATAGCTACCATGTACTCTAGCTTTTTAGCTTTGAGTGTCCAAGTCACTAGCATACTTTACTGGGCTCATTTCAGTGATTTGGCATCACTTGTTATGTTATTTCAGTCCATATAGTATGCTCATGTACTTGCACTTATCACTCCTTTAATGCTTTAAAGGGTTTGTGTTTTATGCCTCTTGAATGGATCATTGTGAATGCTTCCATGTTTAGGTCTTTGGGATGCCATCTAAGTGGGTTTTTGGGCTCATTCTAACATTCCATAACTCTAATTTTATTGGCTTAAATCATACCATGTTTGGTTTTGATAGGTGTAGTGTAACACCCGTTTAGTAGCCTTGCATGCCTCTTGTTTTTGGCGTTGTGTTCTAGCTTGTGTTGGCTAGTTTCGGGTTTGTTTTTGGTCTTGTTTAGACCTGCCTTCGGACTATTTTAGGTCCCCTTGGCCCTTTTGGGCTTGCTTTGTGTGGCCATGGTTTGAGTCCCTTGGCCAGCCTCAAGCCTTGGGCTTTCTTGAATGCTTTACTTGTGTAGTTTGGTTGATTTGGCACCATCCTTTGCATGATTTCAGAGCTTAACATGTTTGTTGCATGCCCATATTTGTCTCTTTTAAGTGTGCTTAAAAGTCGCCCTTGTATGCTTAAGTGTTAGGTTAATTAGCATGCATGTTTGCATGTATATTTCATGCCTTTGTCGCATCATTTTGGCTACTGATTTGGACCTATTTGAGAGCTGTTCATTTCGGTTTAAGACCATCCCCGCATGTTGTTGCATGCTTGCCTTGTATGTTGTCACATGCTTGTTGCATATTTGGTAAATTGCATGTTGTAACATGCTAGTTCAATTGTGCCTTGTTGTGTACTTGGTCCATGACATGTTGTTGCATGCTTAAGTTGTAATGCATTTGGCATGCATTCTCTTTTTAAGTTGCTTAACATGTTGTCACATGTTTGCCTCACATGTTGTTATATGCTTGAATGTTGTCACATGCCTTGCATATTTGCATGCTTAAGTCGTATTTTACATGCTTGTTAGCTTGCATTTTGTCATGTGCTTGATATGTTGTCGCATATTCTTGCATGTTTGGATGCATGTTAGGTAACATTGCATTGCATTTTTCGTGCTGATGTTACATTGACTTAGCTTGCATGCTTATGTTGATTACATTGGATTGCATTGCACATGTCGCATTACTTGGTTGCATGCTTTGCATTGTATTTGGTACACTTGCATAGCATTGTGTTTGGTTTGGGGTGTCAAACCAAAAACAAGGATCGAGGGACATTTCGTACTTGAAGTGACGAAACATGCCTCAACCCTTGGTCGCCGACGCTCTTGATCTAACATGATAGAGTGTGAAGCATTCATGTATTTTGTGCATTCTTTGTACATTAATTTGCACACTTGGCTCTTTTGGCCATCATGCGTTGAAATGCGTGATTGATGGCCTAAGGGTCGAGAACCATACTCCTTTGAGTCTCAAACGTGATAAGGAGGGTGGTGGTTCAAACATTGCCTTGAAAATGCATTGCCATGCTCTGTCTATCCTCTGTTGCAGCAAAAACAGGATTCTGCAGGAAGAGATGGTCGGTCAGCAATCTTCAGTGCCGGTCGGCTATGCATTGTTGGCCGAGAGCTTCATTCATGGTCGATGACAAATTTCCCTTGGCCGATGGCCTCATCTCTTGGTCGATGACCTCCCACAGTGTTCAGGGAGTGGTTCAGGAGCATCCCTGAGACTTGTGCAGTTTTCAAAGGTGCAGAGCAGTGTAAACAGAGTCAGCATGAGCATGGTGATGGATTTCCGAGCAAAGCCGTCCGAGCATGCATGCATCCCTCGAGGCCACTTTACCGCTTTTGTAGCTTAATTAATTTGGTTAATTAGTTAAGTGTTTTGTAATAATTAATTAGTTAGTTAATTAGTTAATTTGTATTATTCTTTTGGTCCCTCTGTCGAGAGGGCGCAATTATGTAATAAACATGCGTGTGTGTGATGCATGTCTTCCAACCCCACTTCTTTCTCCCTTTTATTTAACCGCTTACGATGGTTAAGATTTAGGGCATATTTCCATTAGCATACATTATGCTATGCATGTTTGCATCATTCATCTGTATTGCATACACCGGGCTCGGCACATCATGCTAACTGCATTGTATTTCAATTCCAACTTGAATACGTGTATCGAATTGTCGCATCTCATATGCCATCTTAGAATAGCCGAGCCTATTTCTAGTTGCATTTTGCATGCGATGCATTAGCCATTTTAACAGGAATTAGGATCATGCATGATTTCTAACTAGTTTTTTGTTTTGGCTTGGAGTACACTGTGAGTGTTTATGCTTTAGCATCTTGCATGAGTGTGAGTTTTGCCATGACAACATGCTTGCCATGAGGCTAATTGCTTGTGTGATATAACTGCCTAAATGCCTGTGGGTGAAGGTTGGGTTACTTGAATTGGGACAATTCATTGAAATCTGCATTTTAGCCTACTCGCGAGTAGCAAACTTCAAACTATTTCCAAACAAACGAATATGCAATGCTTTTTTCCAAATTAGGCGATCTAGTCTATACTTGTATGTTGTGTGCATCACATTGTAATTCTAGGCTACTACACCGGAATAAGAACACATATGTTTTCAAAACAAAATATCATGTTTAGTGCAGGCCGATCTTTGATCGGGCGAGCGGGGGTGCTCGTAGATGACCTTCCCCAATCGTACCCAAGTTCCCGAGCCGAGGCAACTTTGGTGATGACGGACACGCGGCCTTAGACAACGAGTCTTTCCTAAATTCCCCCAAAAATAAATATTTAGGTGGCGACTCTCTATCTGGCAAAGCAGTCCATCTTTGGCACTTCTTTCTTAAAAATCAGTTTTCCAAAACGATTTGCCGGATTTGGACTCTTTAGTGATTTATCGGTCTTGCATCGCACTTTGTGGGATTAGATTCAGAACCGTGACATTTGAGTCCAAACTGTAGAAGCAAAGTCCGAGGGTGCGTCTACACCTAGAAATGTAGATTTTTCCAGAAAGAGGCTCAAGACATCTATAACCCTTAATAGTAGGATGGTATCCTAAGAAAACACAAGACATGGATTGTGGTGCCAACTTGTGAGGAGCATAAGGCTTTAACCAAGGGAAGCACTGACAACCAAACACTTTGAAAAGAGAAAAATCAGGTATGATATGAAACAACATTTTAAAAGGAGTCTTGTGATGTAAAACACTAGAAGGCGTTCTGTTAATGAGAAATGTGGCTATGGCAATAGCATCAAACCAAAAATTAATTGGAACAGAGGAGTGATGAAGCAATGTGATGGCAGTTTCAATAATATTTCTGTGTTTGCGTTCAACTATGCCATTTTGAGCCTGAGTATAGGGACAACTACTTTGATGAACAATGCCATGAGAAGACAGCAAAGTGTCAACTCTTTTGTTCACAAATTCAGTGCCACAATCAGTCCTAAGTATTTTAAGAGAAGTCTGAAATTGAGTGTCAATATATGCTTTGAATACAAGCAATTTATCATACACCTCACTCTTGTAATTCAAAGGATACACCCAAGTAAATCTACTGTAATCATCCACAAACAAAACATAGAAACGAAATGAAGCATTATCTACTGTAAAGGGACCCCATACATCACTATGAACTAAGGCAAAAGGACAATTGACAGAAGCATTAGTCAATGTGAAATGAAGTCTATGAGATTTAGACACATTACAATCAAGGCAAGACAAGGCCTTATTCAAAGACAATTTATTTGGTAAAAAACCAGCTAGATGCTAAAGCTTTAAAGAAGATGGATGACCTAATCTTTGATGCCAAAGCAAATTAGACACAGGTGCTGGAGTGCTATCAGACACAAGAGCTGTAGTGCTAGACTGAAAAACTTGAGGAAAAGAGAATTGCTTAGATGAAGGAATGAACCAGTAGAGACCATTGATGTTAACACCTCTATGCAGAATCTTGTTCGTGCATTTGTCCTGAATGACAAAAGTGTTAGCATCAAAAATAACAAGACAGTTGAGGTCTTTGGTAAGTTGATGCACAGATAAAAGATTTGAAGAAATGACAGGAACATGAAGAAGATTTGAGAGATGAAAAGAATAATGTGGAGTAGGAAAGATACCTTTACCTATATGACTGATTTGTTAGGAAGAACCATTACCAACTTGAACCTGATCCTGACCTTGATAAGGCTGAAATTGTTGAAGATTAGTCAAGTCATTTGTCAGATGATTGGTGGCAGCAGAGTCAACATACCAAGGAGGTATGGGAGGATCAGAAGAAGACTGAGGTACTGAAGCAGCATAGGACTGAGGGACTGAAGCAACATAAGCCTTTGACTAAGACAGAGAGGACTGAGAGGAGGTGCTGCCAGAAAAAGGCTGAAAAGTAGGATCTAGTCGGTGCCAGCAGTCAAAAGCATTATGATTCCAACCTCCACAAATCTGACATCCAGAGTGAGAAGAAAAAATTCCTTTGGATCTATTATTATTGTATCTATTATTAGATCTGCCTCCTCAAAAATTATTATATCTACCACTTCTGAAACCACGATATGAACCTCTGCCTCTTGCAGAGTGAAAACCTCTATTGACAAAATTTGAAGAATCATAACTTGATGAAGATCCTCGTGAGGCAGAGTAGGCAACATTAAGATCAGTGCCAGTAGACTGTTTAAGTTTTTGTTCCATATGAATGGACTCTGAACATAACAAGGAACACAAATGTTCCATTTTGACAGGCTCAGATCGAGTACGAATAGAAGTTTTGAAAGCGTCATATTCCTCTGGTAAACCATTCAAAGTTAGAAAAACCAGATCTTCATCATCAACTTTTGTAGAAGCTAAAGCCAGCTGAGCTACAAGATCTTTGATTTGAGATAGATATACCTCCATTGAAGATGATTTCTTACGAAGAGTTTGAAGTTTGGTTTTTAGTTTATGGATATGAGAGCGTGAAATTGAAGTGAACTGCTTCTCTAAGAATTTCCATACCTAATCACTGTGGATGAAGAACAGAGGAATAAATAGATGAAGATAGAGTTGCAGTCAGACAAGTGAGCAAATGTGCATCAATCAATTGCCATTGCACATAACTTGGATTTGAAACAATTTTTCCAGATGCATCAACGAGTTTTAGAGATGGAGATGGATGAGATCCATTAACATGATCAAGAAATCCAGATGCTCTAAGCACATTTGTCATCTGCGATTTCCATATGAGGAAATTGTTTGATTCTAGCTTCACTATAATGAGAGAGTTGAAATTTGAAATCAGTAAACTGAGGTTTGGTGGTAGAGAAGATTCAGCCATTGAAGAACTGTGGATCTTGCTCACGAGAGCTTACAGCTCTGATACCATATTGAGATTCTTTGAACTCATATTTTCATTATTATCAAATCTGTAGCTTACACTTGTTTATATACTGTATCTAAACTATAAAATATATCTAATCTAAAACTAACTCTAAACAAACTAACTAACTCATAACAAACTAGCTAACCACCACAACTAATTCCATTGTAGCATGTCCTCAGAATACTAGGCTTACAGATCTATGATGATGCAGCTCTAACAGACAAAGATAGCTGTCCATGAGATGGTGATGAAAGCTGGGTGCAGTGAGAAGAGGATGATACTGATGATACTTCTTCAATAATATTATAGTTTTTCCAATGTTAATATATATGCTTTTGAATGACAAAATACCATTTATTATAATATTATAGTTTCCAACTTTAATTTGTGCGGATGGATGGGTTGAAAACTGTAATAGGGACAAAATTAGTTTTTCGATCTACAAGAGATGGAGGGAATAAAAGGTACAAGAATCTATACATAATGGAGAACGCACAATCAGGAGAATATGGAGGAGGTGAAATAACAAGGCTAACAAATGGGCCTGACACACATTGCCAATGGTCCCTAAGGGGAGATTGGATAGTATTCTCATCAACCCGTGACAAGCCTAAAGGTGCACTAGAAAATGACAATGGTCTTGACCCAAGATACTTTGCAGTGTTTCTAGTGATGGCGAATGATCCGTCAGTGGTCATAAGAGTGATGGCTAGTGGAAATGATGTTGTAGGGCATGTGAACCATCCATTCTTCAGTCCAGATGGAAAGAGCATCGTTGTGACTGCGGATCTTGCTGCAGTGTCTGTTGATCCCATCTCTTTGCCTCTCTTCCTGCACTTTGTGAGGCCTTACAGAGATATATTCACTTTCGACATTGACTCAGATAACATGTATAAGAACAAGAATGTGAAGTTCAGTCGCATCACACATAGTAGATATGAGAATTCCACTAGTACTTGGACCATGTTCTCAACTCAAGACCCGAATGCAGCATAGAACATGCTTTTAGACAAAGCCTTCACTCCGTCTTGCCCTTATGCACATCGTGATGGAGGTGAAAGTTGGCACATGAATGGTTACCTTTCCATCCCAAAAAAATGTTGATTGATTCTTATTCTCAGTGGTCCTCTTTTGCTTTTAAGAAAGGTTATGCAGGGACTAGTTTCCTAGAGGTTGGTTTGAAAGTGCACTTCCAGAGTTCAAATAGATGATTACTCAGTGTTAACTTTCCTTCCTCATTGTCGTTAGCTATTTTTCACTTAGTGTTTTGTTAATTGTTGCAGACTCCTTGTCTGCTTTCTGTTTCTTTTTTTTTTTTCTCTTTTTTTGGTTCCTCCTAAGCTGCTATGCTAAGCTAGTGTTTCTCTCTCTATTCTATTATTGTTGTATCTCATGGATTCTCCCATGTTTTCATAAATAATATTTTCTTTGTTGACAAAAAAAAAAATGGATTAAGTTGTGTTGTTTGTGGGTTTCAAGCTGTTAGGTGTTAGCTAAAATCTTCTTCAGTTGTTGCTTTGTTCTTTTACGTTTTTGTTGTTTAAAAATGAAAAATAGTCTGTAGGAGAGTTTGCACTCTCCAAACCTCTCTCCATGCTTTTCTTTTCATTATACCTTCTATTCATGTTTTTAATGAAATGTTCACTTTTGATAAATAAAAAAAGAATGTTCTATCTACTTGTTTTCTTTGTTGATAAAAAATAAAAATAAAAAATAAAAAAATAAAGATTGTTTGTGGGTTTCAAGCTATTAAGTGTTAACTAAAATCTTCTTAGCCATTTTTTTCTTCAATTGTAGTTACTTCGTTTTTATGTTTTTGTTGTTTAAAAATGAAAAATAGTAGTAGGAGAGTTTGCACACTCTCCGAATCTCTCTCAATACATTTATTTTTCTTATACCTTCTATTTCATGTTTTTAATGAAATGTTGATTTTTGGATTTAAAAAATGCTCCAATCTACTAGTCTTATTAGTTGGAATCTAATTCAATTGTGATCTAGATAGATCATGTAGTTAAGAGTAATGATAGAGAACTCTAAAACTAGAGCTCTAATATGAGCTCTAGTGATGTGGCAAACAAAAACAAAAAAAAAAACAAAAAGAAAAAAAGAAAAGAAAGAAAATACACAAGTCAAAATATCACATTACCATGTGAGACTCACCATTAGAACTTTATTAGAGCTCTCAAATTATAGCTTTCAAACATTATTGTGTTGTTTATTTGATATCTAAAGTTAATATTTTATTAATTCAATGTCTAGGGCTAATAGTTTATTAGTTGTTTTGGAGAAAGCCAAACAAAACAAGCTGGCCCAAATCTCTAAAGAACAGTAGAAAAAAGCCAACATTGCTACATGGAAAGTTCACTTCTATCTTCGTGAAAAAAGTCCCTCTAATCGAAACCTTCTTGAAACCTTATAGAAAGAAACTTCCCCCAAAACCAAATACCTCCTTCACCTTATATGACAAGAAAAAAAACACTTTCAGTGACATTTGTTAGTCACCAAAAGTGTAATTCTCTTCACTAAAAATATTAGTGACTCAAAAAAAATGATTACCGAAGTCCTGTCACTAAATGATTTAGCAACCAAACAAATTATGATCGCCTTATAAATAAATCGGCGACCAAATATTTTAGTTGCCAAACACCCAAAAAATCTGTCGCTGTAAATTAACAGCAGATGACATGTCAAGTTTTAGCAACATATAAACACATCCCCAAAATATCTTCTAACAACGAACCAAATTGGTTGTTAAATATCAAATCTTTTGGCAACCTATCAAGTTTTTTGTTGCTAAAAATTCCCATAGACTTTTTGCAACGGAAACAAATTGTCGCCAAAAGTAAACTAATAACTAAAAAACCTATCACCAAAAATTCATTATTTATATGTTCTTTAAAATTTCCCTATTTAGTCGAGGTGGGCGTGGGTCGGTTGCGGCCACGGAATCTCCAATTCGCCATCCATCTGCCAGATTGGCAGATTAGAGAAAATCAATCCATATCCATCCTCCAATCTGATGGATGTGGATTGAGCGGATTGGCGGATGAATGCAAATTGGTTTGGCTGTTTAAAATTTTATAAATTTTCAGCATAATTCAACTTGTGCACTTTCTCAAAAAAAAAAAAGTATTATATTCAATGACTTAAAAAAATATTACAATTACTGCATGTCTCATCCAAAGAAATAAAGTTTGAAACTTTAGAATATTACAATCACTACATGCCCCATCCACATAAAGTATTACAACCTATGGTTCTTAAAATATAAAAACAATTCGAACCACCAAAACCATGAACAGAGTAATAGTAGAGATTGTATATTTTTGTATTGTTACATTTATATTTGTTTTTGAAAACAAAAACCAATCAGCATATATCATCTTTTTTATTTATTATTTTTAGAGTTAGATTTAAAAACCAAAAAATACAGATAAATAATACATTTATTTTTTTCAATTAAAAAAATATATTCAAGTTGAAAACTCTTTTTCAACAAAATATTTAAATTCTTTTTTGATTGAAAACAGAATATCTAAACAAATTGAAAACACAAAATCTTAAAAATTACTAGGGGTGCTTGCGGTTTGGCGGTTTGGTTACGGCCAAAGGAACCTCAAATCCGCCATCCGTCCAAAATTAGGCGGATTGAAAAAAATCAATCTGCAACCGTCTACTCATCATCACGCATCTGTCCAAAATGCGGCGGATCGGATTGGATCGGTTGGTTGGGGCGGATCGGTATATCCCCTTCTCACCCCTACTGTTTAGTATATAATTCATAAACCTATAAAAAATAATCCAAATCCAAGCTTACTTTTCTTGTGCATCATTTCTACACATACATGCAATCAAAAAAAATTAACACACTTGTGCAAGGCACCCAAAATATAAACTTAATTCAAATGTAGTAGCATATTAAGATCTCGTTTGGCAAGGGGTGATTTTAGCCAAATAGTCATTAAAAAAACCAAAAAACCAACAACATGTACCAAAAAGTCAAAGATTCTCTTTTCTCTTAACTTTTTGCACATCTTTTTGTAAAAAATCAAAAAATCATCCCAGACATACTAGTTTTTTTTTTTTTTTACATCATATTTTAGCCAAAAGTCAAAAAATTACTAAAAAGTTTGTTCTCAAACGAGGCCTAAATATAAGCAAAATATCAAATCCAAACATCCAACATAAGTATAAATCCTTTACAATCCAAAACTTCAAGCAAGTACACAATGAATTCCAAAAAAAATTCCAAGCTACAATACTATGACAAAATAGATCCAAAAATTCTAAATGTAATTCTTTGATACTCTCTGAACTATGTTCCATCCATTGCCAATCTATGAAACATATAAAACAAATTACAATATTAAATGTTAGTAATTTCCTAATAGGATTTATTTCTAATCCTAACTAGGTTAACACTGTGAGAGAGAGAGAGAGAGAGAGAGAGAGAGAGAGAGAGAAGTAAATGAAGCCTTACTTGCATATTGACTTTAGATAGATTGGTAAAATTAAAAAGAAGGAAATATATCATCTTATGATATTTGGCTATCTTAATTTCACACATGATTTGACTAGTAAATTCATTATTGAGGCCCAAAACATGAATCTAACAATGGTAGAGGCTTTGAGGCATAAATGTGCCTCTATGTCACTTTGCTTAGGTCGTGCCAATTGTTGATCGTCTAGTTAAAGTATTGAAACCTCTAAAGTTGTATTCATATTCTTTTATCTACTTGATAATTGTAATTCTTAAACAGAAATCTGATCATCACCAGTCCCAGTAGTGTACCCACTTTGAGAATATCAAGTTTCCCCAATCAACTACCCTTGACACATGTTCAAGAACTTCCATCACTAGCAAGAACAAAATCAACATAAGTTTTGGATAAAGAAACAATAATTAATAGTAAAATACATTTAACAGGTTAACTTTAAAAACACTTTGTCTAAATTTTTTAATTTGATCCTTACAATTTTGATTGTGAGTCAAAATCCCCTAATTTAACTTCCGTCTAAATTATATAAGTGAATTAAAAATTGAACTATCAAATCAAATTCAAGAACTAAAAAAAATATTTAAACAAAACTTGGATGATAAAATAATACAATTGGATTATATGATAGTCACAAATTTTATTCTCATTAAATTTAGTGACAATCGCTAATAGATACAGTGCAACTTTGATCAAAAGTCACTACCACAATAATAGTAAAAGGTCATGGTTTTTAATAGTGATCTTATGTTTTTAGTCTTAGTTTTTTTGTTCGTTGTCAAAAAAAACGTGATGTAGGTGGGTGTGACTATTTGTCGAACCTTTTCATTACGGTTTTTAGCCGTGATAGAAATGTAAAAGATCTCACTTTTTATGAAAAAGTGTGATTATTTTAAAGTTACAATCTCACCTTTTATAGAAAAGCCCGACTATTTTAGACTTACAATCTCGCTTTTACATAAAAAGCGTCACATATACTATTACATTTCTTTTGCTAAAAAAATTCATTTTTTGAATTGTGATGATTTATAGAATCCAATTCTTTTCCTATAAATTTTATTTACTATAACTTCAATCAAAATTGCATTAGACAACAATAACTCCAATCAACACAAGTTAATTTCTTACCACATTCAAGACAAATTATATCAATAGAGAAAGAAAGATCTAAAGACGACATGCATACATAAATGAATAATACCTGATAGCAAAATTGGGGGCACCGAATACACAAATGAGGCCAAGTTGCTGCATCACACATTTTGCAATTCATCTTCATAATTTCCTGAATAGAATAAGATGTTAGTCAACCAACTAGATATTCATCGCATTCCAAAACATATTATATGAAAAATCCTTATGTGTTTCCTAGCATTGACTTCAAACATGAAAATTTTATCTTGCAATGAGGGCAAAGATATATCCAACCAAAGAGGCATGCATTTATCCAAGGAAAGCGAAGGGCAAACTAGTGACCGCAACAAAGAAAAGTATATCTTGGGCCACTTTTATCAATCTATTCATGAAGTTTACTTGCATCATTCTGGAGAGGAAATAAGATGACACAGATGCTATCAAAAGGTTAGCATGAAGACCCTGCACATGCCACATTAAAATCAAACATGAACTTGCAATAAATATTAATTACTAATAGCGGCAACATTAACGCAAATCAATCTAGTAGCTAACACTTAAGGATATACTCTTTTGTCTAAATATATAAAGTGTCCAAACTTCTAGACTAGACTAAATAGACCAAGGGTAACAGTCTTGACTTTTGTATATCAAAGTCGATCAAGACATGCAAGCTTGACCATTAAAAAAAGCCCAATGAGGATCCTCGCTCAACAATCCATCATAATTTTAATGAGGCCTCAAAATTGTAACACCCTCACAATAAGACACAATCATCCATTCATAAATTCCATAAGACATAATAGAAATGTTACATATTACATTCATCAAAGTATTCTTTACAAAAGGTATTAAACAAATAAATGCCCTACGGGTTTACAGCGTTCTAAGTCATCACTTGGTTACAACAAGAGAAGAGTTCTAACTCTATACATAAAAGCCCTCGGCTTGGATTTATATTTAACACAAAATATAAATAACAAAACGGAGTCTTCAACTCCTAAACCTCCCAAGCTAAGACCTTGGAGGCGATATAGCACCTGCACCTAAAAAATGGTGTCCCAAGTAGGGTGAGCCAATGCCCAGTAAAGATATGCTAAACATTATATGAGAAATAACTAAAATACTAGCATCCGATAAATGTTTAACAACTGTAAACCAACTTACACCATTTTCATCACAAATCAATATTTACATCGGAATAAATCCACTTTCCTTTAAGTATTCAAATCAACTCATTGACTTAGCTCAATATTATTCAAACAATTCAAAATGAGGCTACAACTCATATTATCAACACTTCACATATTAACATCAATCATACACTTCTAATAGCTTGCCATTTATGGAACTACGTCTGAGGGAACCAGCACCCAAATATAAATAAGATTTCAGGACTTTCACCTTGGACACTCCGGCCAACTTAATTATCCATGGAGTCCATCCCCTATCTCCTTCCAAACAAAGATACATATACAATGTATTTAATCACACTGTCATATACAATGACCAATTCAATCACATATACAATGTTTATATCCAGCCGTCATATTCAATGACATAATCCAAATGATTAGTTTCAATTTACCTAATCATCATGCAGTTTCTACAACAATCATGGCTATCCTCCACCAATAGCCCAAAACAGATACATCTAAACAGATAAATAAATTTCTCAACAAATAATTTACCACATTTTCCACAGGTGAGTGATTCATCAATCCAACTACACCATTTAATTACAATTTCCTCCAATTTCATGATTCTCAAATCAATTTCATAATTATACAAATAACCCCCTTAATTTAATTAGGGCATTTCCCCTCCTCCCCTTTTCTTAAATAATGCACCCAAGGCCATTTCATCAATTCTACACAAATAAACCCATTTCAAGACCTCTCATACACAATGGAGCTCAAAAATAGAAAACCCCTCTTTCAAACATTTCAAATCTCAAACCCTAACTTCCCAAAATTTCCAAATCTCACCATTTATACAAAATGACTAACATTTAGGTTAAAACTCATAGAAATGAGTAGATTATCCCTACCTCAAGAAGAGAAGATGAGCCAAGCACGAGATTAATTTCAAAGATGACGAAATCAACTTCGACTCGGATGAAAATGGAGATCTTGAAGACCTCAAACTTCTTATCAAAGGAAGGATGGTGAAAAGATCACTAGATCTAGGTCAAAATGTAGAGAGAGAGAGAGGGTATTTTAGAGAGAGAAGCTCTCAACTTAGGGTTTTGGAAAGTTTTAGAGAGAGAAAGGACAGAAAAGTGATTTAAAATGTCACTTACGCAATCTGATATACGTACAGTCCGCTCGTCGGAGAGTTTGATGCTCAAGCGTCAGACACAAAAATTAGACCTGCTCGAGCGTAATAAAGGCTGCTCGAGTTCCAAGACACAACAGCAAGGCACTACCCACTCGAGCACAAAGAGACCCACTCAAGCGTAGAATACACTCGTCTAGTGTTTTAGAGACTTCAGACAACCGCTCGAGCGCCATAAGGGCCGCTAGAGCTCAGACCTGCTTGAGCGTAATAAACTCCGCTCGAGCGTGAAAAACACTTCTGCAATATTTCTTGCAGACGCACAAAGTACTGAGTGATTGCAAACCCTGCTCAAGCATAAGAAGACCCGCTCAAGCAGAAGACCAAAATTCTGGGCAACAAGGTTCTAGACCACAACCAACCAACCTGTTCGGAACATACCCAACACATCCCATAACTCAAATGCAAGGAATAAAGAATGGACACATTGTATATACAACAACATTAAACCACAAGACCCGAGCCCGAAACACCATAAAGGTCGAGTTAGAAACCGGGATCGCCATGAAAATGATAGAGACCTATTGTAGAACAAGTGAGTTAAAAATAACATTTTCCTATTGTAGACACCCCATTTTTGACCGACCTTAAAACTTAGACGTCATCGATTGAGCGCTCGATGATCTCGTATGTTTGTGTTCGTTACGAGTTTCCACAGTTTTCGGCTAAGTGCCTTGCCTCTGGGCCTTTGAAATCTTTGTGTTTTGGCTCGGTTCGTGAACCCAACCTTGTCTTCCCTTCCCTGGAGGGAGAGAGAGGTCTGTAGACCACTTTTTGTGTTCGTAGACCACTTTTCCCTCTTGTAGGCTAGTTTTCGATTTCCGGAGCCTTCGGCCGAGCGCCTTGTCTTGCTTTCCTTTTGGTTTGGTTTTGAACCTAACCTTGTTTTCCCTTGCCTAGAGGGACACTAAGGTGTTGTAGACCACTTTTTGTGGTTCGTAGACCACTTTTCCCTCTTAGAGACTAGTTTCCGGTTTCCAAAGCCTTCGGTTGTGCGCCTTGTCTTAGGACCGCTTAACGTTCTCCTTTTGGCTTGGTTTTCGAACCATGCCTTGTTGCCTTGGTCTAGAGGGACACAGATGTTTGGGAGACCACTTTTTGTGGTCGTAGACCACTTTTCCCTCATAGACCACTTTTGGTGCCCGTAGACTAGTTTTTGAGGCTTCTGCCTGCGCGCCTTGTCTCCCGGGCTTTCGTCTTTCATCCTTTTTGGTTTGTTTTTGGCACAAACCTTGTTTTCCTTGCTTGGAGGGTGGAATAAGGGTTGGAGACCAGTTTCTCTCCTAAAAATCACTTTTCTTCCCCTCCAGCCAGTTTTCTAGTCGGCCAACTGGTTTTGGTGGCCTTTGGACCACCAAAAGTGGTTGGCCACCATGCCACCACCTTGCTTTTTGTGTGTAGACCACCCCTCCCCCTGGCCGACCACTTTTCTTTCTGGGAGACCACTTTCACTAGTCGGCCGACCAGTGCATGTAGCTGGCCGACCACTTCAAGTGGTCGGCAGCTTTCCTGTGTTTTCTGCAGAGTTTGTGGATGCCAGTTGTGCCAGCTGGAGAGCACAAATTGCATCCTCTATAGATTTAACCAAGCTTCTAGCTTCTCCAAGAAGCTTGAAGCTTAGAGTTCTATAAGAGAGAGGCTCTCTCTCCCTTTTCAAGGTTTAGAAAATTTCATTAGAGCTATGCATATATCTCCCTCTCTATACTCCTCTCTGTCTCTATATTGGTGCCTTAAAGTGTGTTGTTTCTTCACTTTTGCACTACAACTTCTAGCCACACACCACCATCTCTGAGCTAAGATTCTTGGAGGTGGTATTTGGGTCCTAAAAGCTGGTTTTAAGCTGAAGAAGGTGCTGTTGTTACACTGCTTCAAGGGTAACCCCTTTTTTCCCTTTTTAAGCTTTGTTTTGGTTGCTCTTTTAGCCATCTTTGCATGCTTATTTTGGCTTGACTCTCAACTGTAAAAAGCTTCATTTTCAAGTGTTTGTTATGATTGTTTAAGGCTTTGTTTGTGTTAGGGGTGGTCTACCTCCCTTGGTGCCTTATTTTGCCTTGTTTTGAGCTATCTTTTAAAGCCATTGGGACCACCTCTTTTGGGCCCTCTCACCACTGAAAATTAGAGGAATTTCAGTGGTGGAAAAGGTGTTTTAAGGTCCCAAATAGGAGAGGGGTATGTTGGTTGCTAGCTTTGTATGCCTCATGTTTGAGCATGTTTATCTAGCATATGTTGGCCCCATCTCAGCATATTTTTGGCCTTATTTCAGTATGGCATACCTCTATTTAGGCTTAGTTTAGGCCACCCTTGCATGCTTTATACACTTGTAGTGTAATCCTTGCAAACTAGCCTTATATGCCTCATGTTTTAGCATGTCTTGCTAGCCCATTTTGGCTCTATCTCAGCATGTTTTTTGTGTTGTTTTAGCATGCCTTGGCCCTATTTTAGGTTGGTTTGATAGCATCTTGCATGCTCCTTGCACTTGTAGTGCATTTCCATTCACTAGCTTAACATGCATCTTGTTTTTGACCATCATTCTAGCATGTTTTGGGCTCAACTCCAGCAAGCTTTCGGCCATGTTTTAGCATGCTTGAGCTCTAATTCATGTTGTTTTGGTCATGCATGCATTGCTTTGTATAGCCATAATGCATTCTTGCTTACTAGCTTTGTGTATTGAGTCTACTAGCATGCATTGCTTGGGCTATTTGCATGATTTGGCATCATTTAGTATGTGATTTCAGAGCATGTTTCACTACCATGTTTTCACATCTTTCACTCATTCAATGCATTGGAGGGTTCATGCTTTATGCTTTAAACATGAGCCTTTGTGCATACCATCTTGCCTAGGCTTTTGGGCCACCATTTTAGTGTGTATTTAGTCCTATTTTGCCATGTTACAACTCTGATTTTTGTTGGTAAAGCCATCTGTAGACACCCCATTTTTGACCGACCTTAAGACTCAGATGTCATCGATTGAGGGCTCGGTGATTGCGCATGATGTGCTCGTTTCGAGGTTTCGGGGTTTTCGGCTGAGTGCCTTGCCTCCGGGCCTCTGAACTCTTTTTGTTTCGGCTCGATTTGCAGACCAAGCCTTGTTTTCCTTGCCTGAGCGAAGGAGAGGTCTCGTAGACCACTCTTTTTGGTCGTACATCACTTTTTTCGCTTGGAGACTAGTTTTTTATTTTTGGAGCCTTCGGCAGCACGCCTTGTCTCGGGACCACTTAACGTTCTCCATTTGGCATGGTTTTTGAACCACACCTTGTTGCCTTGGCCTAGAGGGCCACTGTGGTCTGGGAGACCACTTTTGGTGCTCGTAGACTAGTTTTCGGGTCTCCCGGCTATGAGCCTTTCCTCCTGGACTTTCGTCTTGCATCCGTTTTGGTTTGTTTTTTGTACAAACCTTGTTTTCCTTGTTTGGAAGATGTTACAAGGGTGGGAGACTAGTTCTTTCCCTTGGAGACCACTTTTCTTCCTGCCAGCCAATTTTCTGGTCGAAAAACTGGTTTTCTTGGTCTTTGGGCCACCTTTTTTGGTCGGCCACCACACCACCACCTTGGTCTCATGCTGCAGACCACCACTCCCACCTGGCCGACCACTTTTTGCCTTGGCCGACCACTTCCACTGGTCTCATGCTGCAGACCACCACTCCCACCTGGCCGACCATTTTTTGCCTTGGCCGACCAGTAGAAGCTGACCAACCACTTCAAGTGGTTAGCTACTTTTCACCAGCTTCCTGAAGATATTTTCTTTACAGCTGGCACAGGTGGAAGGCACCAGAACCATCCTCCATACACGTGTATGGAGGGATGGCCTTGGACCCTTAGCTTCTTCAAGAAGCTTGAGCTTTTGTTCTCTATAAGAGGGAGGCTCCCCCTCCCTCCTCCAAGTTAAGCTTTTGGTGTTAGGGAGTGATAGATACACCTTTATCTCTATATCTATCTCTTTGTTTCATTTTTGTGCCTAAAAGTGTAGTTTTATCACACTTTAACACACAAACACACACTCAAACACCATCCTTTTATTGATGAGGTGCTTAGGGGCTGGTTTTAGAGTTTTTGGATTGGTTTGAGCTTGAAAAACTTGCTGGAATTGCAGTTTTGAAGGTGGTCTTCAAGGGTGAGCCTTTAACTCCTTAAACCCTTATTTTTGCTTAAGCTTTTAGACCTATTTGTATGCTGATTTAAGATTAACTTTATACTACAAAAAGTTCTGTTTTTGCATGCTTAACATCTTTGTTTAAGGTCACTTTTGTGTTGGGGGTTTTCTACACCCTCTTAGGCCTTGTTTGGCCTTGCTTTTGTGACTTCTTTTTGAGCCTTTGGGACCACCTTGTTTTGACCTTCTCACCACTGAAACTTAGAGGAATTTTAGTGATGGAAGTGGTGTTTTGAGGTCCCAAATAGGAGAGGGCCATCCGTTCTCCTTGTGTCTTCAATACTTGTTTCATTAGCCTCATGTGTGAGCATGTTTGTTAAGCTTATGTTGGCCATATCTTAGCATGTATCTGGGCTTATTTTTCTGTGGCATACCATTGTTTTTACTTGGTTTTGTTACTCCATGCATGCCTAACACACTTGTAGTGTAAATCTCATAAACTAGCTTTATGTGCTTCATGAAGTAGCATGTCATTCTAGCTTGTTTTGTTTCCATTTCATCATGTTTTTGGTGATGTTTTTCTATGTCATACCTCTATTAAGGTTTGGTTTGGTTGGCCCTTGCATGCTCTATGCACTTGTAGTGCATTTCCATGAACTAGCCTAATGTGTATCATGCTTTAACATGTCATTCTAGCATGCTTTTGGCTTAACTCTAAGAAGCTTTTGTCCATGTTTTAGCATGCTCTAGCTCTGATTTGTGTTGTTTTGGTCATGCATGCCATGCTTTGTATAGCTATAATGCATTCTAGCTTGTTAGCTTTGTGCATCAAGTCCACTAGCATACATTACTTGGACTATTTGAATGATTTGGAATCATTTATAATGTAATTTCAGTCCATGTTTCATGGTCATGCACTTGCATTTTTTACTCTTTCAATGCGTTGGAGGGTTTTCCCCTTTATGCCTTAACATGGGTCATTGCGTATGCCTTCATGCCTAAGCTTGCGAGCCATCATTTCAATGTGTTTTGGGGGTTATCTTGCCATGATATAACTCTAATTTTTATTGGTTAAATCATATCATGCTTGGTCTTAATAGGTGTAGTGTAATCCACCTTATTTGCCTTGCATTCATCATGCCTTATCCCCTTCATGCTAGCTTGTTTTGGCTTCCTTCCATACATGTTTTAGTATTATTTTGACATGTTCTAGGATTGTTTTGGGTTTCCTTTGCCATATGCTTCATGCTTTGTATAGCTGTAGTGAAATTAGCCTTGTTAGCTTTGTGTTTTGATGCCTCATGCATGCTATCTTTGAGCTATTTAGATGATTTGGCATCATTTAATACTTCATTTCAGAGCTTATAGCATGACTATGTTCCCACTTCTTTCATGCTTTGAATGCCTTTGAGTATTGTGCATTGTTGCCTTATTGTGGTCTAGAATGTATGCCATCTTGCCTAGGTCCTTGAGCCTTTATCTTAGCATATTTTTGGTCTTTGTTTAGACCTAATTAAGCTCTTTCCATGGTTGGCTCATGCACTTGTGCCATGTATTGCATGCCCCCTTTGTAGTCCTCTTTACTAGCTTCATGCTTTAAGGACCTTTGCATGCTATGCCCGCTTTGTTTGAATGATTTGGCATCATTTCATACCTTATTTCAGTGCGTTTAGTGTTGTCACACTTCCATGTTTATCACTCCTTGAGCACCCTTGAGGGTTGTGCTCTTAGGCCTACTTGATAGGCCAAGGCATGTGCATGTTTGCCTTGCCCTTTTGTACCTTTGTTTTGGTGTTATGGCCACTAATTTGGGCATGGCTGAGATCTGTCCACTTTTGGTTTAAGTCTATTTAGCAAACAGCATTGTGTATGCCATGTAGTTCATCGCATTGAGTATGCCATGTTGTTTGCATGTTGATTCATCGCATTGTATATGCCATGTTCTTTGCATTGTGTATGCTTATATTACATTGCATTGTGTATGCATGCCATTAGCCTTGTTAGGTTGTTCATGTTGCATTGCATGTTTGCATGCTTAAGTCATATTGCATATTTGCATGCTTGTGTTGTATTGCATTTTTGCATGCTCCATGTTACATAGCATTGTGCATGCCATGTTATGTGTTGCATTCTGTTTGGAATAGGTGTTAGTCCAAACACGAGAAACGAGGGACGTTTCATACTCGAAGTGATAAAACGTGCCTCAATTCTCGGTCGCCTACGCTCTTGATCATACATGATAGAGCTCTAGGCATTTATGTGTTTATTTGTGCATTCATTTCATATTGAATTGTGCAACTTCGTCTCTCGGCCATCGCGCATTGAAATGCGCGATTGGTGGCCCGAGGGTCGAGAACCATACTCCCTTGAGCTTATAAAATGATAGGGAGGGTGGTTGTGCACACATATCTTGCAAATACATTGCCATGCCCTTTCTTGCTCTCTGTTGCAACAAATTGGAGAAGTGCAGCAACAACTGGTCGGCCAGCCAGAAAAACTAGCTAGCCAACCACTTTTTCTGGTTTGCAACAACAAAAAGTGGTCGGCAGGTGGTCTCCCACATCAACAACTGGTCGGCCACCCTCTCACAGGTCCCCAAGGTGAGTTGGAAGCTATCTGGAGCTTGGTGCAAGTTTTTGAGAGCAGTTGCAAACAGAAGCAAATTAGGGCATCGTGACGGATTTCTGAACGAGGCAACCGGGCATGCATGCATTCCTTTCCCTCTGAGGACTTTGCTTTATTGTTTTACTTGGCTAATTTGCTTAGCTAGTTTATGCTTTGGTTTGTACTTAATTAGTTAATGCGCTTAGCTATTCGATTTGTGTTGAAATATCTTAACTAGTTAACTAGGATTAGTTGATTAGTTTTGTGATGTAATAACTAGTTTAATTAGCTTAGATTAGCTAGTTAGCTTCTTATTCAGACCCTCCGTCGAGAGGGCCAACTGTTGTAATAAGCGTGCGTGTGTGTGATGCATGTCTTCCAACCCCCATTTCTTTCTTCATTTTACTTAACCGCTTACAATGGTTAGTTTTAGGGCATATTTTGATTAGCATACCTTATGCTTTGCATGCGTGCATCCATTCATCTGTATCGCATGTACCAGGCTCGGCGCATCATACTAAATGCATTGTACTTTCAAATACATTTACTTGAATACGTGTTCGACAGCACGTTATCAAGTTGCATTTCACATGACATTCCAGATAGCCAAGCCTATCTTAGTTGCATTTTTGCATGTGTTGCATTAGCCATCTTAACATGAACTAGGATCATGCATGATTTCTAACTAGTTCTTTGTTTTGGCTCGGAGTACACTGTGAGTGTTTACGCTTTAGCATACTACATGTGTGTTATTGACTGCCATGTTCAGTATGCTTGCCATGAGGCTAACTGATTATTTGATATAACTGCCTGAATGCCTGTGGGTGAAGGTTGGATTACTTGAATTGGAACAAATCATTAAATCCCCGATTTAGCCTACTTGCGAGTAGCAAATTTCAAAGTATTTTCACAAATGAACATGCAATGTTTTGTTCCAAATTAGGCGATCTAGTCTATACTTGTATGATGTGTGCATCACGTAGTAAGATTAGCTAATTAACTTAAATAAGAGCACATGTGTTTTCAAAAATAAAATATCATGCTTAGTACAGGCCGATCTTTTGATCGGGTAAGCGGGGGTGTTCATTGCATGACCTTTCCCTCTCGTACCCAAGTTCCCAAGCCGAGGCAACTTTGATGATGACAGACACGTGGCCTTAGGCACGAGTCAGGGTTTCCTAAATTTCCCCTAAAATAAAATATTTAGGTGGCGACTCTGTATTTGGCAAAGCAGTCAATGTTTGGCACTTCTTTATAAAAATCAGTTTTCCAAAACGATTTGCCAGATTTGGACTATTTGGTGATTTATCGGTCTCACATTGCACTTTGTGAGATTTAGATTCAGAACCGTTGACATTGAGTCCAAATTGTAGTAGCCTAGAGAACAAAATGAGATTCGCGCCCATCGCGCGCGGATATCGGAGAGTTCTCACGGGGCACGTCTACACCATCTCATGCTTGGTTTCGGTAGATGTAATGTAATCCTCCATATTGGCCTTGCATATTCCATGCTTCATGCCTTCATGCTAGCTCATTTTGGCTGTGATCCATACATGTTTTAGCATCATTTTGACATGCTCTAGGACTGTTTTGGATTGCCTTGGCCATATGCTTCATGTATTGCATAGCTATAGTGCAAGTGCCTACGCTAGTTTCAAGCTTTGAGCCTCCTAGAATGCTTCATTTGTGACATGTACATGATTTGGCATCATTTACCATGTTGTTTCAGAGCATATAGTATTGCCATGCTCCCACTTCTTTCATTCTTTGAGTACCTTTATAGGTCGTGCATTATTGCCTTGTTTGTGGCCTAGTTTGTATGCATGCATGCCTTGCCTTTTGAGCTCTCGTCTCAACATGTTTTGGCCTTGGTTTTGACCTATTTGAGCTCTGTTTGTGGCTGGTTCATCCATTTGTGCCATGCATTGCATACCTCTTGTGTAGTCCCATTCACTAGTTTTCATGCTTAAGGGCTCTTGCATGCCATACTTGTGTTGTTTGAGTGGTTTGGCATGATGTCATACCTGAGGTCAGTGCTTATAGTGTTGTCACACTTCCACATTTGTCACTCCTTCAGCACTTTTGAGAGTTATGCTTTTATGCTTAGTTGGTGGGCTAGAGCATGTGCATGCTTTGTTTTGCATTTCATGCCATCATTTCAGCACTTTGGCCACTATTTTGGGCATGATTGATCCATATTCGGTTTAAGTCCATATAGCATGTTTGTTTGCCTGTTGTTTGCATGTTGTTCGTATGTTGTTACATTCCATGTTGTTTGCATGTGCATGCATTGCATAGTGTGTGCATGCCTTGCATTGTGTTTGGAATTTTGTGCATGCCATCCTAGCATTGGTAGAATAGCATGTTGTATGCTTGTTGCATTGCATTATGTTGTTGCATGCTTGTTGCATTGCATTATGTGGTTGCATGCTCATATTGTTCATAGTATACTTGTCATGCTCATGTTGCATTGCATTATATTTCAATGTGCACGCATTGCATTGTGTTTGGATAGGGTGTTAGTCCAAACACGAAAAACGAGGGACGTTTCATACTTAAAGTGGTGAAACGTGCCTCATTCCTCGGTCGCCGACCCTCTTGATCATGCATGATAAAGGTTAAGGCTTTATCTGTTATTTGTGCATTCATTTACATTGAATTGTGCAATCTTGGCATCTCGGCCATCGTGTATTGCGATGCTCGGTTGGTGGCTCAAGAGTCGAGAACTACACTCCCTTAAGCTTAAGAAATGATAGGGAGAGTGGTTGTGCACACATATCTTGCAAATACACTGTCGTGCCCCTTCTTGTTCTCTGTTGCAGCAAACTAGAGAAGTGTAGCATTTTCTGGTCGGCAGACCAGTAAAAGTGGTTGGTCGACCACTTTTTCTGGTCTGCAGCAAAGGTAAGTGGTCGGCAGGTGGTTAACAACACCAATAAGTGGTCGGCCATGCTCCTAGAGGTTCCCATGATGGAGTAGAAGCTACCCTGAAGTTTATGCAATGATCTGAAATCAATTGCAAACAGAGGCAAGTTGGGGCATCGCAATGGATTTCCGAATGAGGCGACCGAACATGCATACACTTCTCGCCCTGAGGACATCTCTTTACTACTTTACTTAGCTGCTTTGCTTAGTTAGCTAGTTTAATGGTTTTGTACTTAATTAGTTAATGTGTTTAGCCATTCATTTGTTTTGGTAATAATTAGTTAACTAGGATTAGTTAATTAGTTTCATTTTGTAATAATTAGTTTAATTAGCTTAGATTAGCTAGTTAGCTTATTATTCAGACCCTCTGTTGGAGGGCACAACTGTTATAATAAGTGTGCATGTGTGTGATGCATGTCTTCCAACCCCCATTTCTTTCTCCCTTTTATTTACCAGCTTTCGATGGTTAGTTTTAGGGCATGTTTCAATTAGCATCCTTATGCTTCGCATGTTTGCATCCATTCATCTATCTTGCATACACTGGGCTCGACGCATTATACAAACTACATTGTATTTCAATTCCTATTTGAATACATGTATCAATTGTCGCATTCATATGCCATCTTAGAATAGCCGAGCCTATCTTAGTTACATTTTTGCATGTGTTGCATTAGGCATTCTTGACATAGCTAGGCTCATGCATGGATTACTAACTAGCTTCTGTCTTGGCTCAGAGTACTCGGTGAGTGTTTATGCTTTAGCATCCTTGCATGTGTGTAAGTGTTGCCATGATAGCATGCTTGCCATGAGGCTATGTGCTTATGTGTTTAACTGCATGAATGCCTGTGGATGAAGGCTTCATTGCTTGAATTGGAATAATTCATCAAAATGTGCATTTTAAGCCCACTTGAAGTGGCAAAATCATGTTGTTTTCTAAAGCCCACTTGAGGGTGGCAAATCTGCGTCTTAGCCTACTTGCAAGTAGCACCTTCAAACCATTTTCAAAAACAAACATGAGATGTTTTGTTCCAACTTGAGTGATTTGGTCTATACTTGTATGCTGTACGCATCACATAGTAATGTTAGCCAATAAACTGGAATAAGAACACATGTGTTTTCAAAAACAACATATCATGTTAGTAGAGGCCGATCTTTGATCAGGCAAGCGGGGGTGCTCATTTCAAGACCTTCCCCTCTCGTACCCAAGTTCCCGAGCCGAGGCAACTTTGGTGATGACGAACACGTGGCCTTAGGCACGAGTCAGGGTTTCCTAACTTTTCCCAAAACAGAATATTTAGGTAGCGACTCTGAAATCTGGCAAAGCAGTCCATATTGGCCACTTCTTGATTAAAATCGATTTTCCAAAACGATTTGCCGAATTTGGACTCTTTGGTGATTTATCAGTCTTACATTGCACTTTGTGAGATTAGATTCAAAACCGTGACATGAGTCCAAACTGTAGTAGCTAAGAACAACGATTTGCGCCCTCGCGCACGGAGCGGAGTTCCTGGCGGTCTACACCTATCCTCAACCAAAGCTCAAATTTTTACAATAGACCCACAATTTAGATCTGGGACATTACAACTAGCTACCACATTTAGTACTTGAGATGTTCCTTAGTCTGTTAATCTTGTGAACTTCTAATAGAATATATTTTTTGGTGCAAGGAAATAAATAAACAAACCTAATTATGAGGCCTCTCAAAAGGGATTCCCATTGTATCAGTCATGAAAAGGTGGTTCATCCACTCAGTAGAATATGGATACCTAAATTTAAAGCATGCTCAAGTTCAACAAATGATGCATATTAGTGTTTTTTGACTTCTTTAATTCATTTTGTCCAAATGAGTTCTAAGAGAAAGAGAATAAAGTTTGCAGAGTTTATGCATCGGATTGGAGTATTGAATGATAATGTTAGTTCTCTATATGCGTTTTATAAGGCAGACGTGGAAATAGCTGATCATGTGTTGTTGTTATGCCCTTTGATCTGGAATGTATGATCTGTCTTGGTGAACTGGTGGGATGTAAAATGAGTGACACCAAGTTCTGTGGAGGTTTTGTTGCACTGGTGATCTGGAATGAAATAAAGGAAGAAGGAGTTGGAGATTTGGAAGGTTATCCCTTTGGCAATGCTGTGGTCTGTTTGGAAACTAAGGAATGATTGTCTATTTAAGAAAGGTCATGCTGATCTAGCAGGATTGGGGGAGTTTGTGAAAGTCAGAATTGCTCTATGGGCTAAGTCTAAGATGAAGGGTGTTAATTACTCAGTGCATGATGTTGTTGCAAATTTGAAGCAGGTCAGAAGTTGTTTGTAAGCTGTTAGAGTAGTGTGCTGGTGTATTGTTCCTGCTATGAGGATGTCCTTACTGTGTAGCTGCCAGTGAGATTTTGTTCATAAGGTATAGGAGATTTGCTGGTGTGTGCTATTGTTATGAGGTGCAGAGATGCAGTTGCGGTTGTTGGTAGCTCACTGGTTTGGTGCTGCTGAAGAGGTGCTGCTGCTGCTATATTATTGCTGTTGCTATTGCTAGTTTGGTTTGGTAGCTCACTATTTGTTGTTGCTGCTGTATTATTGTTGTTCTGTTTTTTTCTTTCTTTGTGTGCTTTTGATTGTATTCTCATCAATCTTGGGTTAAGTGCTAGAAAATGATTGTGCTTTCTTTGCGGTGCCAACCTAGTTAGGATTGTTGATGTTAGCTATGATGCTTTGTGCATTTCTCTGCTTTGTTGATATAAATTTTGCATGTATAGTGCTTTTGTCATCAATAAAGCTTTTCTTTTGCTAATCAAAAAAAAAGAAGAAAGTAGAGCTATAGAATAAGTTCTCTATCTATTGCAACTAAATTTGTCATTGTCAATCAGCTGAAGAAGTATCATCAAAACTAGAAATTCTTGGTAAGAAAATTTAATGAGGATTGACCATAGAGTCAGAGAAAGGACACAATTTCATATCCATCAACACATAGGTACCATACTTGTTGATATAGAAAAATTAATTAGAGAAGGTACTGATATAAGCAAACTCTTGGAGCTAAAACCAAGTAAAATACGTCTTCTACTACCTTCTCTTTTACACGTTCAGAGTAAGGGTGTTCGCGGTTCAGTTTTGGACGGATCGGTTTGCGGTTTAGACCAGCCCGCATATGTGCGGTTTAGGAAAAATTGAACCCGCAACCCCCCGCAGTGTGGGTTGTAGTTTGTGTGGATAGGGTTAGCGGATGTACGGGTGATTGCAGGTGGTTTGCAGATTGAACTTTTTTCTTTAAAAATTTATTCTTGGGCCTTTTTTTCCCATTTTGTAAATATTTATTTTTGGCCATTTCCCTCCCATTTTCTAAAATGCTCAACATTAATAATTAATTAATTAAAACTTAGAAAATTAAGAACACAACAAAAATTAATTCCTAACATAAGTAAATCATTCAAAATCCTAAACTTTTAAATGAAATCATAAACTAACAAAAGCACATCTTTCAAATCATAAACTGAATTAACAAAATTATTCACTACCCAACAATACAATTAAAGTAAAATCATTCAAAATCCTAAACTTACCTAAAAGTAATTCTTAATTAACTTTTACATTCATTCAAAATGCAATAATAAAATAACAATAAATTGTTGTCAAATTTCATCCAATTCAAACCTATTAAATAAAATAAAAACATTTGCAAACTCACAAACTCCATCATGAATCACATCCAACTTTCAAAAATGTATGGATAGGATGAATGAAATCAACTGTCCAGGTTAAAAATATATTAAAAAAATCTAAGTGCGGGCGGGTTCTTACGGGTGTGTCTTATGGGTGCAGGTAAAACCCGTAACCCACAATAATGTCATATTCCAAACCGCATCCGCCCGCATTTTGTCTGCGAAATGGCCCATTTGTATGCAAATCAATCCGGGTTATGCAGTTTGAATAACCCTATGCCCAGCCCTAGTTCAAAGTATAAACTCCTACAGCCAATGCTATAACTCCTCCAACAGTCATAATCAACTTGCTCTTGTCAGTCAATAGAACCCTGAAACCCCTTGCATGTGGCAGTGAAGAAGCACATTGTATGAGAAAGATATGCTCTTAGTTTAACCCAAATGATAATGATGAGGAAAAAGAAATATTTTGTCCATATAATGATATGATATTCATGAACATATCACATAAAAATCACAATACTATCATCAAATGTACAACTACATATTGGCTTTTGAAAGCAATAGAAATACAACAATTTGAGGTGAATCTTTAATCACATGAATTTGCAAATTAAACAAACAACTACTAGTAATGCAACACATAAAATAGGTCATGAAGAAATCCAAGTCTAAATTTTCAATTGTAAAAAACCAACATGACCGAGCACTGGGAAATTCCTTTTCAAAAGCCAACAAGATGTTGTCTGAATCCAATAATAGTGAATCATGACTAAGCTAAGCTAAGTTGAGGTTTGATTAGTTAGAAAACAAGAAATAATTAGCTCTCTGAATGAACTTCAATGCATAGAGAATACTAGAAGCACCACAAATGACTATCAACCAGATAACCGAGGATAAAATAGACTTGCACTTGATTATGTAAGGCTCAAACCTATCCCAAGAGCTAAAGCATGACACAATTGACTCATTCTGTTGTCATCTCTAATTATACAACCATTTTTTCAAATACTCAAGATTTCTCATGTAAGTGTTAGGTTTTTGTAATTGGCAATCCCGTTTAACAAAACTTCTTTCATTTATAAATTTATTTGCTCTTTTATTTCAGTGAGGCTGTGAGTATTTAAATGCGAGTCCAATCCGAATTGTGCTTGTGTAAAGGAGTTTGTGCTGACATTCCACATCTTGAGCATTCCAAAGTTGCTTGACCACTCAAGTGGTCATCATTTGTGCACTCGAGCGATGAAGTGGAGCTTCCAGTATTGTCACCTTTGTCTTTTCTGTGAGGAATGTTGTAGGTTTTTCCCCTGAAATATGCCATCATCACAAAACTCAAATTAACAATCAACAAAACATTCTAGTATGCTATAGGAGTATATACAGCCGATCAGATGCAGACAGTGTTGTGAATAAAATTGCTTCTAGAAAAATCTAGAAAGAATGAGAAGAACCTAGAAGGCAACACATGATACATTATACAGAAAGCATGGCAACTTCAAAGGAGTTTCCATGGTCAAAGGGTTAAATACTTAGACATGAAGAAGAAGAAGACTCCAGCCATGATTTACAAATAGCTCCAGCCATGCTTTCACACTGGTAAGAGCTTCTATCAATAGCTCAATTGCTAGCTTAGATATATATAACCTAATAGAGGAAAAATCTATCTCTCAGACATGAAGAGATTTGAGAGAGATTTGACAGAGGATGAAAACATAAACCTGAGACATCTTGGCTTGCAACAATCGGCTCATCATCGTTGAAGCTCATTTTGTAAGACTAAATTTAATTATTTAGTCATTATGGTGACCCACGTGATCTGGCAATATGTGTAATGCCCTCAAAATATTATACAAATCAACCATTCATAAGGTCTAGAGACATAATAGAAATGTTATATTTTCATTCATCAGAGTTAATATTACAAAATATATCACAAGCATTACACTTTCATAAATATTCATCTTGAAACTATAGTGTAGACACCCCATTTTTGACTGCCCTTAAGAATTGGGCATCACTGATTGTTTACTTGGTGATGAAAGTTGTGCAGTGCAAAGGTTCGATTTCTTCGGCAAGAGGAGCTTCAAATCCTAACCGCACACCCCTTTTTTGGACCAAAACCATTTTGGGATTTTAGGCCTTAAAACCCTCTCTTTCAAAATATTTTTGAAAAAAGATTCTACGATGTTCCAAGGCTCGCATTTCGTTAAATGTTGCGCTTTTCGGTAAACCGAGCAAGGACAAAGTGGAAATGAATAGAAGAGAGGTGAAATCTTTGGAAAAATCTTCAAAACACCTTTTTTAGGGGTTTGGAGTTGAAGAGCTTAGGAAGTATGAGCCCGACCCTTCTCATATACTTGATTGGGTTGATTTAGAGGTAGATGAGGACGCCTCTTACGCAGAGCGACCGATTCAAATACTAGATACCCGAGAGCAGGTGCTACGGGGCAAAACTATACCATTGGTAAAGGTGTTGTAGAGACACCATGGGGTTGAGGAAGCGACATGGGAATGGGAGGCGGAAGTCCGCTCCAAGTATCTGGATTTATTTGAACATGCTTAAATTGTTTTTCATTAGTATTATTCCCTAGTGTTGAAAGGAAATGTATTGAAAATTCCTAAGAACGTATTGTTATGTATGTTATTGTTTTAAGAATAAAGTAGTTGTGAGTTGTTGCTAAATTTATTGAAAAGCTCCATGCATATGTTTGTCTTGGATGACCAATTCTAGTGTGGTAATCCTGATGAGAATAGTAAATGTGGGTGAGAATTCATTTTGCTGTTTGAAATTGCAATAACATGGTTGTGATTGCTAGAAACTTTTCTTTTGAGTAGTTGATTTAATTTCAGGGACGAAATTTTCTATGGTGGGGGAGTGTGATGACCAGTTACGTCATGCGTCCCTTCACTCATCGTTCTCATTGGGTTTGTTATGTTCGGAGGATCTTTCTCAAAAATTTGCGTTCTTGTTTACTCTAATGTTGAGTTTCACTTGTTTCGAAGGGTGCGGGGTCAGTTTGAAGTGCCAGGGGTTGAGTCGAGAAAATTCTAGGCTGGAGGACCAGGGCCACACGTGTGGAACCAGGGCCGCACATGCATGAATCAGGGGAATTCTGGGCTTGCACACTACATTATATGCAGGTGCAGGAGGAGCTGCGGATTGGGAGAGCCGCACGTGCGGGGATGAGGGCTGCACGTGCGAGAAGCACGCTCCACATGTGCGGGACAGGCTGAGTCCAAAAAATCTAGTTTTTCTCTCTTCTTGGGCTATGTGCATATCACTTTGAATGTCTCTATCTCTCTCTAAAAACCCTTTTCTCCTCCTTCTCTCTACATTTCCTACACCAAACAAGATCAAAACTTTGATTTCTCCAGATCCATTAGAGTTTTGCCCTTTGTCCCTTCATCAAAGTTGAAGAGCTCCTCGAGAGCTACATTATGTGTGGTGAAGATCAAGATTCATCACCATTGATTTTTGGGGATTTCACCTCTTTTCTCTTCAAGAACTTGAGGTAGAGACTCTTCTTAGAGTTATATATATATATTTGCAAGTTTTAGTTGATTACAAGATTTCCACTTTAATTGTTTTGAAAATTAGTTTTTGGCTCTAGAAATTGGTGGTTTTGCAAAAGGAATTCATCTCTTGCTTCTTTTTGAAAAAAAATTGAGTAGTTGAATCACATTGACTTAAGGATGATGTTTTTGGTGAGATTTTACTAAGAGATAAAGGAGTGTCAAGTTTTGGTGAAAAACCTAGAAATTGGGGATTTGGAAAATGTTGAGAATCTGTGGATTTTCTTGTGTTAAATGAAGGAATGAGTAGAAATTTCATATTATTGTTTGCAAAATGGCAATTTTCTTGATATATGAGGATTTGGGGACCTTGTTTGAATTTATTGTTAAGTACATATACATATGTAGTTATGAAATGGCAAATTGTTGAGAACACATGAAATATGGAGTGGTTGCTACACTTGGATATGTGTACATATACATATACATTCATATATGATAATTGATGACATCGCATTGGAAAGGAGAATGGGAATTTGTGATCGAATTTGATAAATTGTGTGGGAAATATTATCAATGGAAAATTATTATTTTGCCTTGATATATATATTGCATTGGCATTTCTATTATTGCATTACAAATTTTGAGTTGGGATTTGAAAAATTTTGCATTGGGAAAGAAATGTGGTGAAATGTAACTATTGAAATGTTTTGGGGTAAATACGTTGGTAAGTCTAGATAGGAGATGTAGATGAAATTGATTAAGTTAGCCTGAGTGTCTGTGGTGAAAGACCAAAAACACGTGCGAAGGAGGTACCACTTCCCTTCCAGTTGGCAACCGGTAAAGTAGGGTATTGGTAGTGCTAGTTATGCCTACTTGCAGACACCAACCTAGGGATTACCTAAGTCATATTTACCGCCCCATTGAATAAAATTATAAATTTCTGAATTGTTGGGATTTCAAATTATCATTGAGCATGGTGGTTTTTCAAAAGATGTAAATGTAATCTTCTTTTAAAAGGCATAACATGACATGTGCATTTCATATCGGGAACCTTGCATAAATGTATATACTTTGTTAAGAATTCTCTATTGGGTTATAAGCTCACCCCTATGGGATTTTGGTGTAGGAAAAGATGTGGTGATCCCGCCGAGGTAAGGGCGTGAACGTATTTTGTGGAGAATAAATGACTCTTATTTTGTTGTGGTTCATTTTGCTAGCCAAGGGCTATATATGTATGGGTTCATGAAACCATTTTTGTGTAATCGAGCTTAAGCCTTGAAATTTGTAAGCCCTTGAGGACATTTTATTTACTTTGAATTTGATGTCTTACATGCTATAGATTCATGTATTTGATATCGTTGAATGTATAATTCACATGTGTGACTATTTTGTACAAACCTTATTGATTAATGATGTAAAGGTTAAGAAATTGCATCATTTCCCATAATGAACGTTGATTGTTGTACTCATAAAATGTAATATATTTTAGGGCGTTACAATTATGTTTAAATAGTCTGTGCCTTGTACTGGCATACTCTACTAGCGTGTGTATATATATATAATGAGTACATAAAACCGAGATATGTATAGTATTTTTTTTTTAAAAATGTCAAATATCTAGGATATATTTCACTCAAACACTTGCATTTTAAAAGAAAATTTTATCAATCTATTGTCATTTTAAAAGTAAAATAACCATCTAAAAAATAATAAAAGTAAAATAAAGGAAAACTCTATGGTGTGCAATTTCTTAGGAGTGTATATCATATGCACCCTATAATAAATTAGCATAATTTTATCATAAAATTTCATAATATTAATTACAAAATGCATTATTTTATTGCAAATTGACATAACAAAAAAATGCCATAATCAAGTCACAAATTTTTATAACATCAACCACAAAATTTTAAATATTTTATTACATTAATTTGTGATGAGATTACGCACTTTGTGATTGATATTACAAAATTTTATGATAAAATTACACTAATTTATGATAAGATGCATATGATCTATACTCGTTATGAGGTGCACACTATATGCATTCCGATAAATAAACTGAGATTCCTACGTATATAATGTATTTTTATGCATTATATTTTGTGAATTTTGAGTAATTTGAGATGTCACACTAATTACACTTTGAATTTCTCTTCCCATCTACTCTCCTCTCTCGATTAAGCTTAAAATGAATGTATCCAATGTCCCTTGCAAATTATACTCTCAAGTGCCAGGAGAAAAAATTAAGAAGGGTAAATAGAATCATTTAAAATTGCCAGAATTTACACTTCTCTCACATGTTCTTTGATAATTACCAATGACATGACATCTAATTGTCAAATACTTTAAATTGTTGAATTATATATATTTAATCTCACGTGCGTGAAGAAAAATTAAGAAATGCATACAGAACCAATCAAAATTGTCAGAATTCACACTCCTTTCTCATGTTCTTAATTGTTAAATTTTTGTAATTCAAAATTCCGTTTGATAAAATTCTTGTTTGTTGTAATTTTATTTGCTTTTTTATTTTAGTGAGATTGTGAGTGTTTAAATACGAATCCAATTCAAATTGTGCCTATGTAGAGAAATTTGTGCTGACATTACATATCTTAAGTATTCTTTGTTTGCTACATTACTGACTATATACGGGGATCCAGTCAACTCGTAGGGGCCTTGGAGGCAACGCCCTCTGGCATGTCCGAGGCAGCGCCGAAGTGGGATCGAAAGACAACACCCCCGAAGCCAAAAAGAAGTTAAAGTAGTTTGACCACTTGAGCGGTCTTTCGTGCGCTCGAGTAGTGATGTGATTCATCTAATATCTCTACTTATGCTCTAAACTTCTAGGAAAGATGTTTCACCGCTCGAACGGTAGATGTTACACTCGAGCGGTTGGCCTATATATTTGCATTTCCTTTTACTCACACCAGTCAAATGGTAAAGTATGCGCTCAAGTGGTATTTGCGACTCTGTTTAATTTAAAGTGCGTTGTTTGCTGTTTTTAATATTGAACCAGTCCAAATTCTCAGAAATGAGAGCTACCAATGTTTTTTATATTTAATGGTGTTTATATATTGATTTTCTTGATGATTTGAAAGTGATCAATGAATCTACGAGTTTCACATTGACATCATCAAGGGGTTTATTTTTATTATTTCATTCACAAAAGAGAGAGGTGTTCTTCGGTGGATTCTGGAAAACTTGCGCCTAAAGTTTTGGTGAATCTCAGACTGGCTCATCGTTGTGGAATTGACATCGGCATTGTAGATTCAAATTTGGGCAAAGCAATTCTGAGGTGAAGACGGTGGTGGAAAAGGCACATTGAGTTTTGTTCAATTCAAGCGTAGATTTGCTAGGTAATTGAGAGTTCTCATGTATAATTCATTTTTATCTTCTTAGTAGATTGTTTTGTGACTTTAACTCGTGATTTTTTTATCACAATTGAAGGTGCTCTAATTGTGATTTTTTTCACGTTAAATCATTGTACTGATTTGTTATTGATTGTTTGATTGAGATTAATATTCACTAATTAAAATTGAAATATAATCACGAATCAATATTTCAAAGGTTTTTTAGATTTTTCAGTAATAATCACTATAGCAATTCCGGTATTCCCTTTACTGTTTAGTTGTATTCCGGACTCGGTTCCGTGGAGTTGATAGTTGTGTCTACCTTGTTGTCATCCTTTAATTCCATTTGATTGAGTTTTAGGATGTGTTGGGCATGTTTCGAGCAGGTGGGTTGAGCCTTGGTCTAATTTCTTGTTGCCAGGTTTTTGGTCGTTCCGCTCGAGCGGGTCGTATAGCGCTCGAGCGGAGATTGCACACTCCCAGTATTTTCGTGCTCTGCAAAACTTCTGCAGGTGTGATTTCTACGCTCAAGCAGATTTCCTGCGCTCGAACGGGTCGTGCTCGAGCGGGCTTGTTAGCGCTCGAGCGGGTAGTACTTTTTTGGTGAAAGTTCTGGGAGGGAAAAATCTATGCTCGAGCGGACTGGTTTTCACGCTCGAGCGAATGTACTTTATTCTTGTGTCTTGGAGCTCGAGCGGGCCTTCTTACGCTCAAGCGAACTCAGTATTTTGTTCTTAGCGCTCAAGCATTGTGTTTTCCGCTCGAGCGGACCTGTCGTATATCAGAAGGTAGTTGGGCATTTTTAAGTCACTTTTTACATCGTCACTCTCTCTCTTACTTTTCAAAAACGCCATTTGAGAGCTTCTCTCTCTAAAACCTCCACTTCTCTCTAAGTATTGATCTAGTAGAAGTTGTTTCCTCACCTTTGGCCTTTACAAAAAAGTTGTTGATCGTCGAGAGCTATCTTTTGATCCGAGAAATTTGTAATTTGGAGCATCTTCATTTTCGTGATCTCCTTCGTTGGGTTTCATCTTTTGAGGTAGGGATTCTTACTCACTCTTATGGGTTTTGACTTAGATTTTTGGGCACTTTGTTAAATGGTTTGATTTTGAGATCTAGGGTTTCAAAATGTATAAAAGGGGGCTTGTTATTTTGATTCTAAAATGTGTATTTTGGGTTTCAAAATAATGATATTGTTGTTGGTTGTTGATAGTTGGACTCTTGGGTCTATATTGGGAAATGGGGTAGAAAACCCTAATCTGTTGTATAAATTAATTGGTATAATTAATTTGGAAAAATTGTTGTTATTTGGAATTGAGTTGGAAATAATGAAATTGGCTCACTATATTGTAGAATGGTAGAGTTGGATTTATTAATCATTCACTCTTGAAAACATTGATATTTTATCTGTTGGAGCTTTTATTATCTGTTTAGAAATAACTACTTTGGGCTACCGGTGGAGGGTAGTTTTGATTGTTGTAGACAATGCATGATGATTAGGCAAACTAAAACTAATCAAGTGGATGTGTCATAGAGTATGACGGTTGATAGAATACATTAACGTTATGTATTGATTGATTGTGTATATGACCTATGTGTATATACGTTGTGTTTATGGGAGGAGATAGGGGATGTACTCCACGGTTTAGGGGAAGATAGGGGATGGACCTCTAAACCGGATGTTGTTTGGAAGGAGATAGGGGATGGACTCCACTGATACAACTCATATGCTTGTCAGTTAGTGTGTTGATATAGCTCATATGCTTATCTGTTGAAGTGTGGATACAGCTTGTATGCTTATCCGTTGAGATGATGATGTAGCTTATATGCTTACCTGATGAGATGTTGATACAGCTTGTATGCTTATCTATTGCGAACTGGGAAATGTTTAATATGAATTATTATTTCGTTTAGAGTGTGTGGTCAGGTTCTGAGCCACGGGTATGAATTTGGAAATTGGATAAGAAATAGAAAATGAAATGAAACATAGACATAGTGGTCATGTAATGGAAATGGTTTATGAATTGATTTATGGGAGTTAAACATTTATCAATTGCTAATGTCTTAGTTACTGCTCATATTGTGTTTAGCATATCTCTACTGGGCGTTGGCTCACCCTATATGGGACATTATTTTCAGGTACAGGTAGCATGCCACCTCCAAGGACATAACTTGGATGGTTATGGGAGTTAAAGACTTTTTTTGATTATTTTGTCTGTATTACATGTATATCAAGCCAAGGGCTTATTTTGTATAGAGCTAGTACTCTTCTTTTGTGTAACCAAGTGTTGACTTGGAAAGCTGTAAGCCCGTAGGGCATTTCCTTTTGTTGTTAACATGTAATACTGTTGTAAGAACTACTCTGATGAATGGAAAGGTGTTGATTTTCTTATATTACTGCATGTCTGAATGATAGGTATTATGTATTATTTTGAGGGCATTACAATCACCAATGACTTGACATCTAATTGTCAAATACTTTAAAATGTTGAATTATTTTGATCTACACAATTACAGAAGACATGACAATTACATGATAGTATTTTAAAATTTTAAATTAGATATAATTTAGATGACCCAATGCATAAATTTAAATTAATAAACTTTGAATTGTATTAATTATATAGATATATGTATATAGATATAGATATAATGGAAAGTTTTGAATTATATATGAATAAAATTTAATGTTAAACTTACCTATATATTAAGACTTGTCAAATTTCATATGATTTATTTATGATTATAACTTTATTTTTTACTTTCTATATAAATATTTTCAGAATTTTAAATTTAATGGAGTATGTGAACCAATAACTTTATCACACTTGTAATTCTTAATTTTTTTAAATTAAAAAATTAAAAAATTGAGATTAGTTTTAGAATTCTTTTAATCTTTCCTTTTAAATTTTTGTGAGAGATGATAGATTTTAACAAAAGATGAAGAAGATTCTTTTATCTTTCCTTTTAAAAAAGTATAAATCATGGGATACTTAATATTGTTATGATTCATTAGTAAAAGTTATGATTTGTACTACCAAAAGTTATGATTGGTCATGGTGAATCATAATAAAAACATATTATGATAATTTGTTGAAAATAACTACATTTGTTATGAGTCGTTGTCATATTGTTATGATTCATAGTGTCTTTGTTATGACACTATGGTGTATATTATGACATTGTTATGATTTATTGTAATATTGTTAAGACATTTGAAAAAAGTTATGATTCTTCATATAACCTATTGAATAACCGGTTTAGCAAGTCATTTTTTATGAGGTGACGTGATATGGAGCATACAATAAGTACATATTATATGCTTTTTTAGAAGGTGCACATTGTAGACTTTCCCTAAATGACGTCGATCAGTTTTAACGAATTTGATCGGTCTACGAGCACTTACCTGTTAGACTAACAGTCATGTTATTGTAAGAAATGGTTTGGAAAAAAATAGATTATTTCCAAACTTTAGTCTAAATTTTAGGTGGGACTGATGTGCCAAAGTCAGCGGGTCCATGTGGCAATGCGTTCTTTGATGCGTAACTATTCACATCGTATGTTTGGTTGGTCAAAACCATTATCGGGTGAATAGGAAATCGATACCAAAGTGACCTCCATGAAAATGGTGTGTTTGGTGAAATTTCTATAAAGGTTGAAGTTAAGGTTTATCCCACATTACTTTGCTGGGCAAACTTTGTATGGGTTTAAAAGGCTTGGGTTTACAACTTGGGGAGGCCCCCAAGAGGTACCCCAAGTTTTGTGAAATGGTGAGGTTATGGGCAAAGTGGGCTAGACCCATTGAACCCAAAACAAACACACACGTGCATGCCGCCGCCGCCGCCGCCGCTGTTCGTCTAGTCGGGCGGGCAGGCTGGATTGGGTTGGGGTTGGGTGCGAGTGCGTGGTGTAAGGTTGAGTTGGGCTCGTCCAGCCCAATACTAATTCTTTTTGGGCCAAAAACATTTGAATTTTTTTTTATTTGGAAAATAAATTCTAACCATTTGAATACAAATTTCTTTGGAAAAATTCAAATTTTGGCTTGCACCTCTTTAAACCTTTTTTTACAGATTCCATACCTGTCTGAACAAGTTCATATCTGTTCGGTTCAAACCAATACCTATTCAATTCAAACCATACAAGTTTTGTATCTATTTAATTCAAACCAAATAGGTCTTGCACTTGTTCAACCCTATCCGAACAGGTTTTCTACCTGTTCTGAAAAGCCATTATTTCATCTATAAATAGACAGTCCCTTATTTGGATTTTATACAAAATATTTGTTCTTCTCTGGTGCTTTCAACCTCTACATTTTGCTGCATTATTTTTCCTGTGAGAAAGAGTGTAAACACAAAGTGTGTTCATTATGCGAATAGTTTGTAGTGCTGTTACTGTTTGTTGTTGATCATTTTATCTTAGAAAATAGACGTCCACAATCTAAAAGTACCGTGGAGAGAATGAATCTGTCTTAAGAACACAGTGTTAAACACTGGACTTGATCAAAATTTTGTTCGCGAAAATAATAAGGTAAGTAATTAGTTTACTTTTCTGTTTTATTAATTTTATCTTTTTCAAATTCTGATTTTGTTTTTGTAACAAAATAAGAAACTGTTGTTTTATTTGTTTTTTTTCGTATACTATTTTGATTTTTGTAATCAAACAGTCTCTCTCCTTTCTTTAATTCTTTCTTTGAATACATTCAAAATTGTCCAACAATCTTAAGACAGACTATTTCTATGTCTTCATTGTATCAATAAAATTTGTTTTATTTGAATCTAATAAAATATTTTTTTGATTTTTTTGACATGAAAATTATTGTGTTGTATTTTATTTTAGTAACTAAAAAAGCAAAATTATTTTGTGTTATAACTTATTTTCTGGTTTGAGTAACTAGAAAATTAATTTGTGTTTTGGTTTTGGTTTTTTCTGATTTACTGTAATCAGATATTATGGCTGTTGTAGCTTACTTTTTGTGCTCCTTTCGGATACGACTATCCCTACAATTCAGACTCCTGTGATTCTGAATCTGATTTTATAAGTGCAATGTAAAATAGTAAAAACACAAAAAAAGTCCAAATCCGGCAATTCTCTTGAAAAATCGATGTTTGAATCAAATGCCAAAAATGGACTTCTTTGCCAGATTACAGAGTCGCCACCTAAATATTTTTGAAAAATTTAGCAAACCTGAGACTCATGTCAAAGGCCACTCATCTGTTATCACAAAGTGTCTCGGCTCAAGAGCTTAAGTACGAGAGGGGAAGATCATGAATTCAACACCCCACTCGCCCAATCAAAGATCGGCCTCTACTAATCATGATGTGATTCTTATTTACATTATATGCTCTTGTTCTGGTTTTTAGACTAACATTTACTATGTGACGCACATAAGTATAGACTAATTTGCGAAGATTGGAACACTTTGATTTCATGTTTATTTGAAAATTGTTTTTGGATACTCATCACTTGAAAATGTGAGTTTGTACATTAATCAATTTGTCCTAATTTTGGCAATTAGTCTCCTTCCACAGGCATTCAAATAGATATATCATTTAAGCAATTAGCTTCATAGAAATATGCTTGGCATGGCAACACAAACATTTGATGCATGATGCTAAAACTCAAAATTGCTCACCTAGTACTCCGAGCCAAAACAAAGAAAAATAATTAGAAAATATGCATGCTCCTAACTAATACAATATGACTAATGTGACACATATAAGTATGCAATTAATAGGCTCCGCTATGAACATGGCATATGATTCCATTCAAGACATGTGATGAATCATGTATTCAAGCAATAAATTCGAACATTGACATTGGGTTAGTATGATGAGCCAAACCTTGAATGCATGCAAGACAATAGATGAAAATCATAAGAATGCTAATTTGAAAAATGATGTTCTATACTAACCATCGTAAGCCAGTAAGTAAAAGGGAGAAAGACGTAGGGTTGGAAGACATACAACTTATTACATGTTTGCCCTCGCGCAAGAGGGTGCGAATCAATGTCCGAGAGTCCGAATAAACTAACTATTACAAAGCCGAATGAATTAAGTAAAGAATTAACTAGCTAGCTACTCTATTATAACAAGGATAATAATAAGAAATAAACTAGTTATCTAAGTTAACTAGCTATAACAATTACAAATAAATAATAATGATAATTACAACAAGACTAATTGTAACAATAATAATTAACTACAACAATACTCGGAGCATTAATTTACGGCATTGATGTAAGTAAGGATGCACAAGGGTTGCATGCACAATGTCCAAGAACTGCTATGTCTGCCTAGGCCTGCTATGTTTCACCTTCAGCCACTGCCCTCTGTTTTCTGCAAAACATACTGCTGACTAAACATTGATGGTCGGCCGACCCCAATTGAAGCCCGGCCGGGCCTAAATAAGGCCAGTCGTGCCTTAATTTTATGCAAAATCCTGTTTTTGTGCTCTGAGGTGAAAACAGTGTAGATAGAGTTTTCTGAACTTTGTTTGTCCCTCTCACACTCCTCTGTCATGGGAAAGCCTCAAAAGAAGGTTTGGAATAGTTTCCAAAACCATCAATGAGCAATTTGTTTGCTTGATAATTTCGGCCAGAATTTGGACAAAATTCAATGAATGCAATGAATAACAACCATCCCTCCCATTTATCATGGAATGAGCTCAAAAGGGGGAAGTAAAGACGCTTCAAGGGTCGTCAAAACACCATGAATTGACATGTGACGACTCTTGACACAATAGACTCGGCATAACGTCCTGCTGAATCCAAGCAATATAATTCATTTTCTTTAAGTAGATTGGTTCATTTTAGCAATTTTTAGACCTTTCCATTCTTTAGTTCATTAAGTCCAATGTGATGATTACGTCCACTAAATGAAAGGTGTGTCAAACGAGAAGTGATTCTCAACATGAAAAAGAAACTATGCCATTGCCGATGAATCTCCGTAGAGATTAAGCCATTAGGCATAGATCTCTAGCTCATGTTTTGAACAACCATCAACCGATTGAAACAACTCTCAAATTAAAGAAATTGATGATAGATTGCTTGTTAAAATGAGGTTCTTAACATGGAAATTAATTAAAGAAAAGCTAAAACAACATGCAACAAGCTATGTATGCGAACATATGAGACAACAAGCCAATTAATCAAAGCATGAATTAGTTAAACAACTTAGGATAGCCCTAAAACAGCCTCTAATAGGTAAAAAAAAACAGTGGCTCAAAGTGCATGAAAAGAGCCTAAAAAGCTAAACAATAAGTAAAGACAACAAGGCTAGCAAGCAAGAACAAGGAAAAGTGGCTAACCCCTCCACTTTTGAAACCATAAAGTATGATTTTTAGCCTCTTTTAAACTCTGAAAATCAATTTTGAAAGCAAAGAAAAAGGTATAAAAATAAGGGTTCAAACTATAGGTGAAGGTGTAAGAAAGAGTGTTAACTCTCTCTACCCTTTGGTAGCTCTCCAAACCCAAGCTTAGACACTTGAAAGAAGATCAAAACAATACAAAATACAAGAACTAGATAGCAAGAGATAGCAAAGAGAGCAAGAAAAGAGATAGTAAGCTTATACCACTCAACAAAGATAAGCTCTTTGTTGTGAATCAAACTAAGTCCAAATATACTCTCAAGCTTGAATTATGATGCTCAAGGCTCAACCAAGGTTCTAAGGCTAAGGTGTATATGGTGTATGGATATAGGTTCAAGGTGGTAGACTTGCTCAAAGGTTGCTTGCACAAGAAGAAGGAGCTCTCAATAAGGTGTATAAGCTTTTTAGAAATTCTTCAACCCTCAAAACAGAGATACAACTTCGTTTTTATAGAATTTGAGCAAGAGAGGTCATAAATATCTTCAAAAGTTGGCAGCTGGCGGGCTCCCACCCAGAACAGTGTTTCTCACTACTAAGGCATGGCCGACCATCAATAGCCACGGTCAGCTCCCAATGAGGCACGGTTGGGCTTCAATGTGATCTTTTGTCTCTCTGCCTCAGACTCAACACAAGGTGACACAATGTGTAAAAAAGGATTTCTGAGGTACAAAAAATGTGTATATGGGAGGTTTGGGATTGTTTTGGAGCTTAAATATAGCCCCTTCGTTGAGACCTCGAACCACACACAACACCACTTTCATCATAGAGTGTACCGGGAAAACCGCTCAAGCCTTGCGAGCGGTCAAAAATGCGGTGTCTACAGCTACTGAAAGTAGTACTCCAAATTTAATTGTTATAACGACTCAGGTCCTTACCCAAAACTATGTTCAAGTTCCAATGAGTTATGGAGAAAAACGGGAAAAATTTAATGACACCGAGTTTAAGAGACAACAGTAGGAAATGATGTTCTATCTTACAACTCTGAATCTTGCCCGGTTTCTCCGTGAAGAGGCTCCAGTGCTTAAAGATGATAAAAGCAATCGGCAAGTTGTTGCCGCTGTAGACGCCTGGAAACATTCTAATTTTCTATGCAGAAACTACATCCTTAATGGCCTGGACAATATGTTGTATAATGTTTAAAGTCCTCTGAAAATAGAAAAAGAATTGTGGGATTCTTTGGAAAAAAAATACAAGACAGAGGATGCCAACACAACACAAAGAAATTTGTTGTCAGTAAATTTCTGGATTTTATTATGGTAGACTCCCAAACGGTAATTTCTCAAGTTCACAATTTTCAATTAATTTTGCATGATATTCACAGTTTTCAATTAATTTTGCATGATATTCATGCTGAAGGTATGTCTCTTAGTGAGTCTTTCCAAGTCGCTGCGTTAGTGGAAAAATTACCACTGACTTGGAAAGATTTCAAAAATTATTTAAAACATAAACGTAAAGAGATGAACTGATTGTAAGACTGAGAATTGAGAAAGATAATCGTAAGGCTAAAAAGAGAAATGGTAAAAATCTCATTGAGTCCAAGGCTAATGTAGTGGAACAAGTGCCCAAACCACATAATAAGAAGAGGAAATTTGCTGGAGATAGTCCTAAATAAGGCGACAACAATGGCAATAAAAAATTCAAAGGAAAATGCTATAACTGTGGCAAGAACGGACATCGTGCCCCTGATTGTCGCCGCCCTAAGAAGGATCACGAAAGTATAAGCAAGAAGACTACCAATCAAGCCCATGTGATAAAACTAGATTACATCTCTGACAGGTTAAAAAACATCAATCTCTCTGCTATGGTGTCTGAGGCTAATTTGGTTGGAAATCCCAAAGAGTAGCGGGTTGACCCCGGGGCAACTCGACACATTTGCGCAGACAGAAAGATGTTCACTACTTATAATGAGGCTGCAAATGGTGAACAACTATTCATGAAAAATTCATCTACTTCTGCTGTGGCTGGACAAGGGAAAGTTGTCTTGAAGATGACATCAGGGGAAGAACTTACACTCAACAACATGCTATATGTACCAGACATCTAGAAGAATTTAGTTTTTGGCTCTTTGTTAAGTAAAAATGGTTTTAGACTTGTATTTGAATCTGATAAATTTGTATTAACAAAGAGTGGTATGTATGTGGATAAGGGATACATGAGTGATGGTCTCTTCAAGTTGAATGTAATGATTGGTGTACCAAAATCTGCTATTAATAAGAATAACACATCTTTTGCTTATATTTTTGAGTCAAATTTATGGCATAGTAGATTAGGACACGTTTACGTAGACTAATTGGTTTAAATTATATACCAAAGGTTAAAATTGATCCTGATCACAAATATGAGATATATGTAGAACCAAAACTAACTAAGGCTCCATTTAAATCAGTTGAAAGAAAAACCGAACCTCTAGAATTAATTCATACTGATGTGTGTGATCTTAAATTTGTTCAAACTAGAGGAGGCAAATATATTTCATAACATTTATCGATGATTGTACAAGATATTGTTATGTATATTTATTTAGAAGTAAAGATGAAGCCTTGGAAATGTTTAAACTCTACAAAACTGAAGTAGAAAATCAACTTGGTAAAACCATTAAAATGGTTAGAAGTGATAGGAATGGTGAATATGATGCACCTTTAAATGAATTTTGTGCACAACATGGCATTACTCACCAAACTACAGCACCTATTCTTCACAGCAAAATGGAATTACTGAAAGGAAGAATAGAACCCTTAATGAAATGATAAATGCCATATTACTAAGTTCAGGCTTACTGTAGAACTTATGGGGGAAGCAATATTGTCTGCTAATTATGTTCTTAACAGAATACCCCACAAGAAAACAAATAACACTCCTTATGAATTGTGGAAATGTCAACCACCTTCCTACAAATACTTAAAAGTGTGAGGGTGTTCGGCAAAGGTAGAAGTTCTTGTTCCGAAAAAGACTAAGATAGGACCAAAAATAGTGGATTGTGTGTTTATTGGTTATACGCATAATAGTAGTACATATCGGTTTCTGACTTATAAATTAGAAATACCTTATATACATGTGAACACTATTATAGAATCAAGGAATGCTGTGTTTTTTGAACATGTTTTTCCTTACAAGAAATGACAAGAATTAAGGTCACAAAAAAGAACTTATGATTGTATACAAAGTCAAGAGACTAATGACAATCAAATACAAGAGACCAGTAATGGTCTCGACCAACAGGATTTAACTTATGATGAACCAAGACGAAGTAAGAGAGCGCGAACATTAAAATCATTTGGTCTAGATTTTCTGACATACCTGTTAGAAAATGAGCCTCAGTGCTTTAAGGAAGCAATGTCAGGTCCTAAAACACTTTTATGGAAATAGGCTATTAATAATGAAATTGAATCCATTATGCAAAATCATACTTGGAAATTGGTGGATCTTCTACCCGTTCTAAACCTTTTGGACATAAATAGATATTCAAGAGAAAAATGAAAACAAATGGTTCAATAGACAAGTATAAAGCAAGACCTGTGGTAAAAGGTTACAGACAAAAGAAAAGTCTGAACTATTTCGACACATATTCCCCTGTGACAAGAATAATATCCATCGGCATGCTTATTGCTAGAGCAACGTTGTATAATTTAGAGATATATCAAATGAATGTTAAGACAGCTTTTTTAAAATGGTAATCTAAATGAAAAGATCTATATGGAGCAATCCAAAGGGGTTGTAGTGCCAGGGCAACAAAAGAAAGTTTGTTAGCTTGTAAAATCCCTCTATGGATTAAAACAAGTTCCTAAGCAATGGCATGAAAAATTTGATCATGCTATACTTACTAATGAGTTTAAAACAAACGAATGTGACAAATGCGTCTATGTTAAAAACACTAACCAAGGATATTGTAACAACCCTGACTGGTGATTAACTACTAAACCATGATTAAGAATTCCTAACGAGTAATTAAGATGAAATCCTGAATTAATTACATATGCATTGCATTATTTGTGTTTATATCTGTCTATCATAGAAATATCTGTTTGTATTTTTGATTTGTTCTGCGAATTGAAGTCCGTCCGATCATGAAATTGACTTGGTTTGTGTGTTATTTAGCATTTATAGAAATTTATGGTGGGTTCAATTGAAATTCAATTCGAAGTCAAAAAAGTAGAATAAATAATTTCAATCAATTCAAATTGAGTAAGATTAGTAAACTTAATTAGGCTAAGCTAATTATACCCTATATAAGCCTAATTCATGTCTTGAACTTATTTAGACAACACATTTGGTTGAGAATAAAGAGAGTGTGAGAGGGAATTCAACAATTCTAGTGAGAGGAAGAGGAATTTGAGGGGAATTGTTAGAGATTTGGAGAATCAAGCTAAGACAACACTTGAATTCAACACTAGATAAAACTTTCATCTCTAATTCTTGTAGATATGGCATGTGGAAGTTGGATTCATCTCATTTTTTAGCTCATTTGCATGTCATTGAAGAAAAGAAGCTAAAAATGCCATGAATAGGATTGAATTGATTACATGCATGCATAATTCATGAAGTTTTGAGTTTAATTTCAAAGAATTCCCACATGTATGTGTTCATTTTTCCTTTGTGTTGTGAATTCACGCAGTTTCATACCAATTTACCTCAATAGCTCATGTTTTGAAAGCTTTGAAGTTAAGAACTTACATGCACGTTATGTTGTTAAAGATTTGAGTTTTGTTTTGTACAATTGGCAAGCTTTTGGGCTTTGATTTTACGACATCATCATGTTTTACAAGTTTACATGTGTTTCCTCAAGTCTTGAGCCCAAAAGGATGTATTTTAAAGCTTTGAAATTGAGTATTGCATCTTGAAAGGCAATCTGGAAATTCCATAACACCTCCATTCGAGCGACAAAACTTGCGTGTAACGAGTTGAATCAAATTGAATTTATACTTTAATTTCAGTTGGGGATTTATTTTAAATTATTAAACTCTATTCATTTTGGATCCAATTGATTGAATCGTGACCCATTAGTAACCATGTAATATTATTGTAGTTTTATTATTATTATTTGATTACCATAAAAGAGTTGTGAATATTTATGGTATGTACCATTAAACGAAATATATTTTGTAGTGAGAAAATATTATATCTATTTTTGCCATTAAAGATGTTGAAATGTATTTTAATTGATATATATATAGGTGTATATATATGGTTAGATATTTGTTTAGTTAAAAAAAATATATATATATATATATATAAAAGTGACCAAATAGATTTTTTACTTACTTTTGGGAGTTTTTAGAATTCTTGCCGTAAGGAAAGAAGAAAAAAGGGGGTTCTAAGTTTGTTTTTCATGAGTTTGATCTAGTGTAAGTCATTTTTGACCCCTAGTGCTTTGGATCAAAACGTAGAGGGCGAAAAAGGCGTCATTTGGCTCCGAACAGATTTAATTTCTGTTGCCAAAAATTTTGAAAGCTTCTTGGCTTGAGGTAGGGATTTTCATGTACTTCTTTATGCATTTTTACTTGATTATATGGAGTTTAAAGTTGTATATAATTTAATTAGAATTTTTGGAAAATTTGTGATTTATTTGCTTAAAAGAAAAATTTTGAGAAAAATAAATAGTTGATACCCAAATTGCGAAAGTATAAACTTGGAATATGTTTGTAAGGTTATGAAAGAGCTATGTTTTAAATTTGAACAAAAATGGACTTCGACTCAATCGGTTTTGAAATTTTTACCAGTTTGCGACCAAAAGAGAATTTTTTAAAAAACACAAAGGAATTATGTTTAACTTTTGGGGCTTTTGATCAAAATAGGATGTCATAGTTGAATAATGCTTGGAGAATGAGTTTGGAAAGAAAATAATGTCTTCTTGGGCATTAACGGTGTTATTTTCCTTAATGTATCTGTTAGAATAAAACCGACACGATTAGAAATGGACCTTGAGAGGTTACTGGACGTGATTGTGATATGAAAACTAGTGTAGTTGTTCATATTTGATGAGGTGTGGAATAGATTACATTTATCGAAATTTTTAAAATTTAATTGTTTAAATATCTGTTTTGGGCTATCGGTGGAGGATAGCCATGAGTGTTGTAAAAATGCATGAGACTTAGGTAAATTGAACCACATTCCTCATTTGTTGCATTGGACATTGTATTACATTCATTTCATTGGAAATGTATCTGTTTTTTAGAAATATTTGGAAATGTGTATGTTTGCAAAAAGATGAATACTTGGTGAATCTGGGTAGGGGGTGTAGAACTGTGCGGTTAGGTGTCAAGCCTTCCAGTTTACTAGTAAAAATGACAGTGGTAGTGCATTAGGGCCTACTTGCAAATACTCACCTAGAGATTCACAAAGCATGTATTCATGTAACAAATATGGTTTAAAATGGAAATGGTTTTATATCTGTTGTTGCATATCAACATTACATGCTTTATAAAAAGAGAGATAAACTGTTTTATCATGAGCAGGGCATGAGCATACTCCTCTTTAGTCTTGTCATGGTCCATATGTTGTGTAGTATATCTCTACTAGGCTGTGGCTCACCCTATAAGGGAAATCATTTCAGGTACAGGTGTTATACCTCCGCCAATGCACTGACTTGGAAGGACTTAGAGCTAAGGCTCCATTTTTGTTTTATGGTTATTTATTGAATGTAAGCCCAGGGTTGTATTTGTGTTGAGTTGAAACTCCATTTTGTGTAACCAAGAATGTTCTTGGATAAATTTGTAAGTCTGTAGGGCACTTATTATCTGTTTGGCTTCCATTTCATACTTGTTGTAAGATGCATGCTTGGGATTGGAACTAGGTCATTGAGATATGAACAACATGTATTTGGCATTTAGCATTAAATAAAAAGGGATATATGGAATAGTTAGCTATATATATACATGTGTGTGTGTGTGTGTGTGTGCACGTGTGTGTGTTTGTCTATTAGATGGGTTTGTTGTATAAATAGATATACCCAGCCCAATTTTTTTGGGGGGGTTACACTGCGCTCGAGCGACCACTTTTTGTTTTACACTCCTGCTCGAGCAATCAAAAGTTGGCTCGAGCGTAAAATTCATGCTCCCAAAAGCTTACAAATTTTGCAGACCGCTCGAGCGACCAAAGTTACGCTCTAACGGAGACCCCAATCTTACGCTTGAGTGACTGTCGAGCGGAAAAATCATGCAACCAATACTTTTGTAGAGTTTGCAAACCGCTCGAGTAAAGGAAGTTGCACTCGAGCGACCAGCCTTATTTTTCAACCTTCGCTCGAGTGAAGACCCTGTTTTCAGTAAATTTGACCAAGTATTTTGAATCACATTTTGGCATCCCCATTGCATCTTAGGCATTCTTAAGCCCTAATTAAAACTCAATATTGAGGATAAGACTTAGAAGCACACTAAGAACAAGACGAAATAAGTTAAGTACTATCCGAATGTGTGTTTTAATATGTATATCTATTATGTTGTATAGGTCACGCGCCATAAGCTATTTGATATGTCTGCTTCTGGAACCAACTGTGAGTAATAACTTTGTAAAATTTTGCTTAACTTTTATTATTTTCTAATAATATGAAATGATTAGTTTTCTAAAATGCTATGTTTTGTATAAATGAATGATTGTCCAAGTTTTCGAAATGTACTCGTGGCATCCATAGCAATATATGATATTTAGTGTCCCTTTATGGGTCATCAGGTCCCTGTATGGGTCATTAAGTCCTTTTTATGGGTCATCAGAATGCCTTATGGTCGTCCCTTTATGGGTCATCAAAAACGTCTCCATACAGATGAGTCATCAGAATGCCTTTATGGTCGTCCCTTATGGGTCATCGAATCTGTTAATGCTAATGGATGTACCACGTATGATCATGAGAATTATATGCACTATGAACATGAATATGAATATGTATATGTTTCTGAATATGAATCTGAATTCTGAATCTGTTATAGACATCATTCATGAAAACCTTTACTTTGTTATTATTCACTGGGCTCCAGCTCACCGTATTATTTATATATGTAGGTGATCAGGCACGTGATCAGGGCTAAGCTATTGCCTGGAGTTTTGTCTGTCTGCCAGCCACTATGCTTCCAGAGGAGGTTCCCTTTTGAGAATTGGCCAAGTTTTTGTAAACAATGTTTAAGATCTTTTTGTATTTCTTTGTTAAGCTTAATCTGGACTTTTGTTGTCTGTATGTATGGATAATGACGTGGCTAAGATGTCTACTTATGTAAATATAGGTTCTAAATTTTTTGTCTCATGTATGTCTGTACAGCTCTATGGATGTTATATGCTTGTATTTATTTCTGCTAGCCTCTGTATTTGGTTTAATTTGTTCAGAGGCCTTTGGTAATCCCAAGATTACTAGCCGGTTACGACACTAAACCTACAAGGGCAGGCTTGGGTCATGACAGATATGTCATAATTTGTCTTTATGTGGATGACATGCTTATCATTGAAAGCAGTCAAAACATGATCAAATCAATCAAGTAAATACTAAACAAAAGATTTGATATGAAAGATATGAGAGTCATAGATGTTATATCAAGAATTAAAATTACTAAAACATTTAATGGATATGCATTATCACAATCTCATTATATGGAGAAAATTCTTGGTAAATATATCAAGGATGATGTGAATGTAACAAGAACACTAGTAGACATCAGTATTTATTTATCGAAAAATAAAGTTGATGCGGTATCTCAGTTAAAATACTCTCAAATCATTGGAAGCCAAATGTACCTAATGAATTGCACGCGTCCTCATATAGCTTATGTTGTCAGTAAATTGAGTAGGTACACCATAAAGAAAACCATTGGAAAGCGATTATTCGAGTTCTTTGATATCTAAGATTTACCCGTGATCATGGCTTAAACTTTACTCGATATCCAGCAGTACTCGAAGGTTATTGTGATGCAAATTGGATATCGAATACTAAAGATTCAAAATCCACTAGTGGATATATCTTTACTCTAGGAGGCACTACTGTTTTTTGGAAATCCATGAAACAAACATGCATCACACGATCCACGATGAAATCTAAGTTCATTGCTTTAGACAAAGCAGGAGAAAAAGAAAAATGGTTTCGCCACTTTTTAGAAGACATTCCAATGTAGCCAAAACCCGTGCCAGTTATTTGCATTCATTGTGATAGTTAATCTGCAATAAGCGGGGCACAGAGTCATATGTATAATGGTAAGTCATGACATATTCGTCGTCGACATAATACCGTAAGGCAATTGCTCTCAAGTAGAATAATCTCAATAGATTATATAAAATCTAAAGAGAATATTACAAATTTGTTAATAAAAGGTTTGGCAAAAGAGCAAGCGTATAGTCTATCGAAGGGGATATGAATAAAGCCTATTACATAAGTGTCATCATAATGGTAACCCAACTTAAATGACTAGAGATCCCAAGAACTAAGTTCAAATGGACAACTAAGTTATGTGTGGCTCGCCAGAGGGGATTAAAATTCCCTATCCATTCTTATGGTACGTGTGATATCTGCAACATGTGTTGTATGCAGGGGATTAAGGGTAAGCTTTGCTTTTAATGATTACTTATATCTTGATTTATGCATAAAAATCAAGACGAGTATAAGAGATACTCACAATAAGAATCATATATATGAGTGTCGAATTGGGATTGGTTCTATAAGAATAAAGAGGCTAAATTTTCTAAAGCACTCGTGAACAACCAGGAACGTTCAAAGCCAAAATAAACACAACCGTAAGAACCACGATGTGTCAGAAGATGTTTTGTGTGAAATCTCTTGTCTTGGCTTACACAAACGGCTGAACAATTCAAGGTATCGCGTCCATTGGTTAGCTAGTAAGTCCGATAGATTTTCACTAGGGAAGATTTAAGGCCAAAAACTACCTATCTTAATGCAAGATATTTTCGATTTATATTATTTCAACAAATTCTGCATATTGTTGCATTCCCGTTGTCATCAGATTTCATTCATATGAGGGATTGTAAGAAATGGTTTGGGAAAAAATAGATTTTTTTCAAACTTTGGTCTAATTTTGAAGTGGGACCTATGTGTTAAAGTTGATGGGTCCATGTGGCAACGGGTTCTTTGTCACGTAACGATTCACATCGTATATTAGGTTGCTCAAAACCATTATCGAATGAATAAGAAATTGATGCCAAAATGAGCTCCATGAAAATGGTGTGTTTGGTGAAATTTCTATGAATGTTAAAGTTAAGGTTTGTCCCATATTGCTTTGGTGGACAAATTTTGTGTGACTTTATAAGGCTTAGGTTTACAACTTGAGGAAGGCCCTAAGAGGTACCCAAGTTTTATGAAAGGGTAAGGTTATGGGCAAAGTAGGCTAGACCCATTTGACCCAAAACAAAAACACATGCGCGGGCCGCCGCCGTCGTCCGTCCGGGCGGGTTAGGCTGGGGCACAGATAAGTGGTGTGAGGTTGGGTTAGGTTTGTCCGGCTCAATATTAATTCTTTTTGGGTTAAAAACATTCGAATTTTTTTTTATTTGGAAAATAAATTCTACCATTTGAATTCAAATTTCTTTGAAAAAATTCAAATTTTGGCTTGCACCTCTTCAAACCTTTTTGTACAGATTCCATACCTGTCTGAATAAGTTCATATATGTTTAGTTCAAACCCATATCTGTTCAATTCAAACCATACAGATTTTGTATATGTTTAATTCAAACCGAACAGGTCTTATACATATTCATCCCTATCCGAATAGGTTTTCTACCTGTTTTGAAAAGCCAATATTCCATATATAAATAGGTAGTCTCTCATTTGGATTTTGTACAAAATTTTCGTTTTTCTCTGCTGCTTTCAACTTCTGCATTTTGCTGCATTATTTTTCTTGTAAGAAATAGTGTAAACACAAAGTGTGTTTGTTATGCGAATAGTTTGTAGTGCTGCTACTATTCGTTGTTAATCATTTTATCCTAAGAGATAGACGTCCACAATTTGAAAGCACTGTGGAGTGAACGAATCTGTCTTAAGGACACAGTGTTAAACACTGGACTTGATCAAAATTTTGTTCAAGAAAATAATAAGGTAAATAATTAGTTTACTTTTCTATTTTATTAATTTTTTCTTTTTCTGATTCTGATTTTGTTTTTGTAACAAAATAAGAAACTGTTGTTTTATTTTTTTTATATATACTGTTTTGATGTTTTGTAATCAAATAGTCTCTCTCCTTTTTTTAATTCTTTCTTTGAATACATTGAAGATTGTCCAACACTTATATTCCTACAAAAAAAATTTCAAAAATTTTCTACAAAAACACTTTGTTATAGACTTTTATCGATAAAAAGGATTTACCAAACATTTTTGTTAGACTAGAGAGTTGTTTAGAATACTCTAAATAAATATATTTAAAAAAAATTTAGATTAAAAAAATTTAGAAGAAGATATATAAAAAAAATAAAAATGATGACTCAAAAATAAATAAATAAATAAATAAATAATATACTTATATAACTATCCAAATACTCTATAAATTTAATGGATAATGATAAAGATATTAAATTTTTGATCAAATGAATAATTAAATATCTCACATAAAGGTAGGGTTTACATTTTTTATGAACCTCATACTTATATGAGATATTTAGTCATTCATTTAGTAAAAAATTTAAGACTCATAGCATTTTTTAAATTTTTAATCGAAATGGTGTCGCCTGGGAAACATTTTCTAGCTTCGTTTGGAAAGAAGGGTTAGGTTAGATTTGAGACTATTTTAATGAGACTATTTTAATAACAAAAAGGTGTAATAAATTTTTTAATTCAATAACATAAAATAGCACGTTCAATCATAATTATTATATTTTTTCACCAAAAAAAAAATAAGGCCAAGTTTGGCTAGACTATTTTAGTCCATACTTTTTATCTTTTTATCTTTTTTGAGTCACATCAATCAGCATCTCCTCTCTACTTTTTTTACACATAATTCAATAAAAGTCAAAAACTACACTTATTTAGTCTTCCCCAAATTAGCCTAATTCTTTCTCAACCGAAACTTTTTAACCCAGCGCCAAAGAGTCAACCCATCCCAAACGAATCCTCAACCACATCTGCAGATTGAGACCAGCCTCCAGGCCACTTACAGCGCTCCGCCCCCAAAATTTCCCAGGAAAACCAGGCGTCAAACCTCGATTTTCTTCAGATACACGATACAATGGCTTCCTCTGCTATAGCTTGCTCCACACCTTTCATCAAGAAGGTACTCTCAATACCTCTCCAAATATCTCAAAATTTTCTCAACAAAATCTCACTGACCCATCTGTGATTCTCTCTTTTTTCTTTATTGATGTTCAGGAAGATGTGGGTCTTTCTGCTTTCTCTTCACAATCCTCATTTTCCATGCGAAATGCCACGAAAAGTGTTTCCAGGAAAATTGTGTCCGTCATGGCACCTCAGCAATCTGAACGCAAACCCGCCACCACTGGTTCAGTAGGGTTTTGTTCATTTGTTGTTAGATTGATGTTTTTGCAAGATGGGTTTGTCAATCTTGTGTATCTTAATGGTGGGTTTTATTTTATTTTTTTAGGTCAAGACAGCAATGACAATGACTGAGAAGATCTTGGCTAGGTCTTCTGAGAAACCCCATCTCAGCCCAGGTGAGAATGTCTGGGTCAATGTTGATGTCTTGATGACTCATGATGTTTGTGGACCTGGCTCGATTGGAATCTTCAAGAAAGAGTTTGGCCAGAATGCAAAGGTGTAGAATTTGTATTACCTCACTATGTTTTTTTTTTTGGAAACCAATTAAGTGCTTGAAGGTTACTATTCTTAGTTCATTTGGTAATTGTTACTAGGCATTTGAATGATTTGTATACTTTGAATTAAGCTGTATTATTCAAAGGGTCTTGCTGCCCTGGGCTTAAGAAAAAGAAGAAAAAATCAACACTTTGCATCTATTTCAGACCAAGTTTCACTAATTTCATAACTCTTTTAGTATTTTCACCTGTTTTCAAAGCACATTTTACATCAATCCTAGTATTAGACAATGCCCCAGTGCACTTGTTAGTATTTGCCTTATTTAATTAAGATAAGTTGTGATTTATGAAATGCAACAGTTCAATCACCAAACTGAAACACAGATTTTGAGGTCATCCATTGAAACCCTAGAATGACATTTCATTAAACAAAAAGCAAAATGAATTACTAAAACAGGAAAAAAAAATTATTCTTATTATTTCATCTAGAATTCTTCATTACACATGATGAGGCGATTCAGTACCCATCAAAGTTTTATACTTTAACCTTGTATTGAGCTTAAATTAATACATAGTTGGAGAAAATTGTGGAACATTGTGTTGTGGGATCCATAACAATTATTGAATTCATATTGTTGTTGATTTCAAAAATGCTAATCACTTCGAAAATGGAATAATCCTTTGAATTTTATTAAGTTAAATGCTAACAAGTGCGTCATGGCCATTGTTTAATGCTGGCAAGTATGTAAAAGGTCTCTTGAAAATATGTAAAAATGTTTAAAAAATATATTAATTTCAATAAAAGTGCATTGAAGTTAGTGAAAAGTGTATTGTGTTCTACTAATATTGTCTTTTACTTATGCCCTATGGGCACTTGTTAGCAAGACCCTTTTATTAATAACTAGGAAACAACGCTCAATTAGTATACATTAATGTGTTTGGGAGAGAAAAGATTGTAACACACCTAACCTTTGGCATAGTTTACAAAAAAGACAAAATAGGCTAAAAAGCCAATAAGACAAAATATCATATCAAACCCATAATCATTTCACTTTTTCTCTCACAAGCATCATATCCAATTACAAAAAAGTCCAACTCTCTTCCCAAACACAAGTATTTTAGCCTACTAAAATAATTAAAAACTAAAATAGCCAATTTCCCAAACGAGGCCTATATTTAAAAAATCTGAAATCCTCTGAGATTGTGATTTGTAATTAGATTTCAATTTCAACAATGAACAACAATTTACAATCAAACAATCATAGATCTAATCCAATTAAAGAGAGAATTGAATTAGATCTACTATCAAACAACAATAAAACGACACAACGATTTTACGTGAAAAGGCTACAATTGAACTCCTCCAATTGTGACAAAGAACCATGGGTCAATGCCACAAAATAATCCACTAAGAAGACAATGAAATTACACAAGAGAACCCTCAATCATCTAGCAAATCCACACCCAAATTGAACCCAACTGTTGTGCCTTTTCCAACACCATCTTCATATCGGAATTGTTTCACCCAACATTGAATCCATAACGCCAAATTCGAATCCACGACAATGAGCCACTTCGGAATACACCAAAGCTTCATAAATCAAGTTCTTCGGAATCCACCAATAAACATCTCTCTAGGAAAGTGTATTTGAATGATAAATCCCTTGATGATCTTCAATGTAAAGCTTGTTGAACCATAGATCACTCTCAATTCATCAAGGTACACATATAGATCACGCTAGAGAACTCTCTTTCTCTGGTTTTCACACGTCATGATGAATATTTGAGAGTCTCACCTTAGAGATAAAAAAATGCACATTTAAGTAACTGAAACCGCCTTCGACTGCTCGAGCGCACATTTGGTCACTCGAGCGAACTTTTTGATATTGTAGGATTTTTCTCTAAGGCTCTGAGAAGCTGCAAGCATGTCTTGACTACTTGAGCACACATTTATGCGCTCAAGCGAACATTTCTCTGCTCGAGCACGCATTTCTCTACTTCGGTACAAACGGCTTCTTTACTCAATCGCAACTTTCTCTGTTGGAGCGCACATACCTCTCCTTCAGCACAAACTGCTCTGCTCAAGCACAAACTATAAATTGGGTTGAATTCGCATCTAAACACTCTCATTCTCGCAAAAACAAAAGAGCGGATGCAATTACAATTGAATGGAGTTTTGTCCAACGGGATTGCCAAGCATAAAATACCTAACAATATTGACTGCTTTTCATAATTGTTTTGTTGTTATTTAGCTGTTTCAAAATGAAACATAATTTATTACACGCATGCCATTATCTTTGATGTTTACATCCACCGTAGCTTGCCTTGTGTTTTAGAGTTTTTGCTGTTTAGGTTTCAGTCCTTTTTGCCGCACTTTTCCTTAAAAGAAAACAATCTTTGTAAATGTCAAAATATATATGTAGCTGCTCATCTCTTTCAACGTTGTAGGTTTGGGACCGTGAGAAGCTTGTGATCATACCTGACCACTACATATTCACGACTGACGAACGAGCAAATCGTAATGTTGATATTTTAAGGGATTTTTGCATGGAACAAAATATCAAGTACTTCTATGATATTAAAGATCTTGGGGATTTCAAGGTACAATTTTTGTCCTTTTTTTATGTGAACTTCTATAATATCTTGCAAAAAGTTTTTTGTGTATTGCATATCTTTGTAAATGGGGAATAAAATTTGTCTAATGATTTTACAGGCTAACCCAGATTATAAAGGTGTATGCCACATTGCTCTTGCCCAAGAAGGTCATTGCAGGCCTGGAGAGGTGCTTTTTTCCCTCTCTCTTTTAAATACATGTTAGATTATTAAGAAGTATTCAATTTTCTGTGCTTATATGTCAACAGTAATTGTTGCACCCTAATTTCAGGTCCTTCTAGGAACAGACTCCCACACATGTACTGCTGGAGCATTTGGCCAGTTCGCTACAGGAATTGGCAATACTGATGCAGGTTTTGTGTTAGGCACTGGAAAACTTTTGCTTAAGGTTTGTAAATGCTTTTTTTTTTTTTTCTTTCCATTGTCCGATGTTTTAGTTGGTTGTTTATTTTGTACAATTTGTTTCTTTCCCTAAATTTTTTGTTCATGTAAATTGCAGTTAGGAAGACTTCCTTCTTACTCTTAGATATTGTGAATCTCTTACTAATATTGTAATCTGGATGCCACTTATGCTGCGAGTTAGATGCCACTTATCATATTTTCATGTTTTCTTTACTTTGCATCCAACAATACACATTCTTTTCCCAACAAATTTTGACATAAGTGATGTGATAATGCCTTCAAACTTTCATGTTTTCCTTACTTTGCATCCAACAGTACACATTCTTTTCCCAACAAGTTTTGACATATGTGAAGTGATAATACCTTCAAACAATTCTTTCTGTCTAGAACCTGGACTTACACATTCTGCACAGATTTGTTGTCATATATTGTGCATAAAATGATTGGATGATTGCTTGGTAAACTTTGGAATTTATACGTGTGCTTGGCTGTTTTGCTTATTCTTAGGTGCGTGGATGAGAGGGTTTTTCCCCCTGATTAATTAATTTATGTGCGTGTGTGGATGGGGGTGGTAAATTAATTTATGTGCTTGTTCCATTCCCTTTTAATTCTATGTTTGGGCATGAATTCTCCAGAAGAGATTTGAATGTTCAAGAAAAATAGATCTTTAATGGAAGAGTTATTTAAGCTGTATATTGAAACTACAGCTTGGTTTTTGTTTTCCGGGAAAACCTGTGAGTTCCTCCTGCCTTCTTTTTTCCATATTGAGGCTCTCAGCTTCAACATCTTGTAGTAAACCATGCGCCTTATTGCTAGTAATTAATATATATATATACATATATATATATAATAACTGGTTTAATGGATTTCAATATATTTGTAGTCTGAACTAATTTCTGAAATGACAATAACAAGGTTTGTAGTAGAGCCTGTTTTAGATAATTGTCACAATCTTGTGGAAACCAAAATAATGTTTGCATGTTTTACAGTGCTAATATTACAAAATCTGGAATCTTAAAATACTAACAGAGAAAACTGATCGGTTTCAGTTTTCAGAAAATTCTACTTTTTTCATTTTCCATATTTTTTTTGTTTTCACTGAATTTTTTTAATATTTTAAGCAATTTTTTTAAATTTTTAGACACATCTAACATAAATACACTTAAAAAGTATAATATTTGTGAAATTTTTTTTAAAAAAAATACTAAATACCATAAATATAAAAAAATTACGAAAATTCAATACATTTTTCGTATTTTTGTGTATTTATTAATTTTTTTAAATATTTTACTATTTAGATACATCTAGGTAAGGTGCATCTAAAAAAGTAAAAAAATTGCTTAAAATTTTGAAAATATTCACTAAAAACAAAAAAACGCGAAAAACAAAAAACTCAATTTTTAGAAAACTGAAACCAAACACTTTGGTTATTTTTTAACAAATATAGAGCCAGTAAAATTATAATTTGCTGCACCATCCTTTGCCAATTTTTGTTCTGCTGCATGTGTTTAGTCAAGTTTCTTTAGTGGCACATGTCTACCTATTACTTTCTATTGTTTCCCTTACTTGTCACGTTGCTCTAGTTATATCTTTTCATGCTTGCCTGCTCCAATTACTTGCAATCTGCTTACATGTTCAAATTTCAGGTGCCTCCAACTCTAAGATTTGTGATGGATGGCGAAATGCCAGATTATCTGCTTGCAAAAGATTTGATTTTGCAGGTAAGTTTTGTCAGGTGTTCGGTGTATATTTCTTTTTCTGGGCATCATTTCTTCTCGTACTAAATAAGTTATGCATGTTTGTAAGTTGGCTTCAATTGGTTGTTTGGGATTTTTCAGGTTGTAATCATTTGTCAGAGCCTCTAATATTTGTTGTTTCATTTAATGGATTTTGACATTGCAGATTATTGGTGAGATATCTATGTCCGGTGCAACTTATAAAGCGATGGAGTTTGTTGGCTCTACTGTTGAAAGTTTAACTGTAAGTTCATTTAATCTTTCAATGCAAGTGTGTAAAACCACTCTGTATCTCCTTATGAAGTTGTTTACTAACTATTTCAATCATGTGATAATTTTTTCATTGATCTATACTGCTTAGATGGAAGAAAGGATGACATTATGCAACATGGTTGTTGAAGCTGGGGGAAAGAATGGTGTTGTCCCTGCTGACAGTACTACATATAAATATCTTGAGGTTAATGAATAAATCTTCCCCCTTCCCTCCTCTCTCTCTCTCTCTCTCTCTCTCTCACAACAACTATATTGTCTGCCTAGGCTTTTTGGTTATAGCTAGTTTCCCAAAAAGTGGTTATTCTATATACTTATTCATTTGTCCCAAAATTATAGTCCTAATTTTCTTTTCGTTTTTTTGATATGCTGAACTTATTTTCCATGTTCAGATGTTGATGACTTCCTATAATTGAGTTTTTTGCTAGCTACTTTTAAAATCTAAATGACATGTTATAGACAAAAAACACTAATTGAATATGGCTCGCTTTTATTTGAAAAAATGGAATACCAAATTATAATCATAGGTGTGTGCATTGGATCTGATTTTCTAAACCATTGTGAAAAATTCTTTTCCAACATGGTCAGCAATTTTGGGACAAGGGTAATTTTACCTGGCTAGCTGGCATTGTCAAGACTTAATAGTTGTGTCATTTGTTTACAGGATAAGACATCTATCCCCTATGAAGCTGTTTACAGCGATGAGCAAGCAAGGTAGTGAGAGATGAATCCTTTCCCTAAGTCCATTATTTCTGATGCTAAAAATAAATTACATTTGCTGTTTGTATATCTTCTTTATATTTATTTGGTTTTGTGAAATATAAGTATGTTAAAATGTACCTACACCTACCACCACCTACTACCACACCTACTACACCTACCACCAATGTACCCTCACCTACTCCTCACCTACTACCCAAATCCTCTCCTATATAATAGGAATCCTTGTAATATCAATAATACAATACATCTACAACAACAATCAATAAATACATAAATTCTTACATGGTATCAGAGCAAGGTTAAAGAAGCTAGTAATTTTGCTTCCCCGGCGGGCGGCAGCCTCGCCTTGGCCGCCCGCCGGACCTCTACACACTAACCGTCTCTCTTGAATACTGCCTTGATGCTTTTCTCCAATCCGTCCCGCCCTTCATCATTGATGCAAACTCTTCATGACTTATACGTCCATCCTTGTCGGTGTCCACATCCTGCATGATGGCATTAATGACTTCTTCATTGTTGGTCTCGACTTCATCAGCCAAGAAATAGCAACAAACTCCCCGTAATCCAAATGTTCATCCTTATCCACATCACCAGCTTCCATAAGAATCTGGAGATCTGATTCAGGCATCTGACTGCCAAGCTTCTTGCGTGTATTCATTAAGATCCGTGGGCGATAGTTTCTTGTCGGCAGACTCTTCCTTGCGCGGCTCCCCCCGATACGTCGGCGGCGCAGATCCGCTGGGAGGATCGGCATCCATGCTATTCAGTCAAAGCGATGCCCTCAGGTTCTCCGCCTCTGATTACTCGGCCGCCAGAATTTCCACGTCCGCATCTTCTCACTCTCGGCACCAACCCAGTTCCAAACAAGCCTTTCTCTGCTTCTTGCCTTCTTCATTATTATCAAGATTAGTGGGGGGGAACAAACCCAGAAAGTACATAGTCCACATGGACCCTTCAAGACTAGAGAAATTTGAGCTGTCGTGAGAATTGCTGCCCATACCTCATCCTTTAAAATAATAATTCTCCACACACACTCCCACTTTGTCCCATTCTTTTTATTATTATAATTATTATTATTATTATTATTATTATTATATATATTTTTTTTAGACCCATTAACTTGTCGAACAGTCTGTTCCCCACCTTTATTCTTTTTCTTCATCATTTCATCACCATCCCCTTATTTCTTTATTTATTTTATTTTTCGATTCCCTTCTTTTCATAAAAAAAAAAAAGAAAAGAAAAGAGGCCTGGAGCCATAATCCAGCGCACTTTCTTTTATTTTACTATATATATATGTTTGTTATAATATATTATTTTGACACATAATTTTTCCATTCAAAAAATAAAAATAAAAAATAAATAAATAATAATTTACAAATTTGCACAACAAACCATATTTTATTCATCTCAGGGATCAACCCCGATCACATTTTTTACATAAAAAAAAAAAAAAAAAAAACAAAACAAAACAAAACAAAACAAACAACACATCCACAGGCGGGATTTTTTCTTATCTACTCTGCCGCCGGTCTCTTCTTCTTGCCTCCGTCCTGCGCGGCCCTTGACGGTGTTGCCTCCGTGCTTCCTAGACCACCAAGCAAGTTGCCTCCTCCCTGCTCCTCCACTGCAGCATATGGTGGCCCTCCGAATCGGAACATCACGGTGGCCTTCCGCTTCAGCTCCTTGTTTTCTGCCTTTAGCACACTGATCTCTACTCGCGCATCCTTATACATGCGTTGGAGCAGAGCCAGCTGGGCATTTAAATGCTGCACCTCATTTGTCCTACTCTGCAGCCGGTTTGACAAATTTGTAACCGCAGCCATGGTTTCCACACATGACTTCAATGTATACTGATTGGCCTCCACATCCGTTTGCACTGCCATTCTTTGCTCCACAGACCGCATCGGAAAGTTCAACGGAGCAAACTCCGGGGCGCTTGGTTGAGGTTCCAGTGCCACCGCACCAGTTATCTCTCTTGTTGACTCGTTGAGGTCGGGAAAGAGAGTGAGCAGACTACGGGAAGACGAAGCCATTTTTTTCTGGGTTACAGAGTGTTTACCGAGTCTTTCAGAATGCAAATTTTCAGAGGTTTCTCTCAGTTTCTTGTCTCAGCCTCAGCCTCAGCCTTCGTCTAGGTTAAATAACCAAGGCAGCCACGCGTATCGCGCGCCACGCCAGACGACAAACGGGCGCGCCAACCAAGACACTCACGTGCCTCGCCATCATGTCCGGCACACCTTTTGATGAATTGGGCACGCCTTTTGATGGCACGCCTTTTTATGGATTGGGCACGCCTTTTGATGGCACGCCTTTTAAAAAAAAAAAAAAAATTTGGGCACACCTTTTGAGGGTGCGACTTTTTAAGGGTCCGACAAGACTCTGTAAACTGTCCCGACATAGATTCCGGTTAGTTTCTACAAGGGTCCGACAAGACTCTGTAAACTGTCCCGACATTGATTCCGGTTAGTTTCTACAAGGGTCCAGCAAGACTCCGTAAACTGTCACAACAACTGTCACAACAGTATCTGTTACAACGGTCCGACATGACCCCGTAAACTGTCTTCTACATCGGTCCGACATGACCCCATAAACTGTCTTCTACATCGGTCTGACACGACTACACAGTGTCTGCTACAACGGTCCGACATGACCCCATAAACTGTCTTCTACATGGTTATGACACCCCCATACAGTGTCCTCTACAACGTTATGACACCACCATCCAGTGTCTTCACCAATGGTCTGACACGACCATACAGTGTCTCTTATCCTCTTTTATTATTATGTATTTTCTTGTTTTGTAACTCTCTCCAAACTCAAGTTGGTTAGTTCCTATCCTCCTTGAGTTTGCGGGGGGCTGTTAAAATGTACCTACACCTACCACCACCTACTACCACACCTACTACACCTACCACCAATGTACCCTCACCTACTCCTCACCTACTACCCAAATCCTCTCCTATATAATAGGAATCCTTGTAATATCAATAATACAATACATCTACAACAACAATCAATAAATACATAAATTCTTACAAAGTACATCACTTGAGAGAATCACTAAACATCCCTGAGATATTGATCAGTTTACTTCCTTCTCCATTGCATTCAATGGCAAAAATCCACCCCTGGGCTTAGCCATTTGGAACTTGAGCATAAGCACTAATGTTAATAACCTTTTTCTTGAGATATTTACTAACCCTACTTGGGTTTTTTCACGTAGACGTAATCTAATAGGAAGAGAGTTGATCATCCTGTCAGAGAAATATAACAAACCTATCTGAAAGTTAGGTGCTTTTTGGTCAGTGTTTTTTTTTTTTTCCCTTCTTCTTTTTAGATCCCTAGAAATGTTATTTCCTTCCATGGGGAATGAACTGGCAAAGCCTACTTGCTAGTTTAGCATTGTATGTGTTTGCTAAGGTGTCCATTTCTAAGTTTCTGCAAACAATCTCTGTGAACAATCGCAAGAACAAGAATGTCATTGTATCTTTGCCATAAAAAAACCTTCAAGAAACTTTCTTTTGCTCCGTGAATGATAATATGAATGTTCCTAGAATGTCTGAATAACTGAATGGTGGTTCCCTTTCTAAACTCTTTTTCAAACCCAGTAAAGTCATCGCCGTAAACACCCTTAATCCAACACCCTTTCTCTGAATTGTTAGTGTAAGAACATAAACAAAGAAATATAGTTATGGTCATCATAGTATTTGTCATGTATACTTTGTGGTTGTACTTCAAAGTTTAAACAGCTTTACCACCTCTGTTGTATAAAAAGCTCTAGTAGTTGGACATTCTACAGAGCTGTCTTCTGATTCTAGCACAACTATCCAAACCCTAGCAATCCAATTTGAACTTCTCTATATCCCATTTAAATGTGTTTTTGGGGCAAATATATCCATTAATTGGATATCCATTGTTCAGAAGCCATAGTTCATTCCTGTCAGCTTGATTTCCTATCATGAACTTCTATTGTTATACACAAGTTCCAGGTTCTGTTTATCCATGAGGGTGGGGTCCTGCTTGGTGTGCTCCTTTAAGCTGAACTATATTTAGACACAGGAAAACCTAATTATACAAACAATTATATACTATGATCTTTGGCTTATGCAACACCAATTCCTTTTTTATTTTTTGGCTGAAGCAATCTTAATTGCTTTGATAATAAATAAACAACACCCAATTACTACACATTAGTGTGTGTTTGGGAGGGGAAAGATTGGGTACACACCTAACCTTTGGCATAGTGCACAAAATGATTGCCCCGAAACTTGAACCCATAACCTCAAGGTTATTAGGCCAAGGTTTTACCATTGAACCAATCGTCACCCCAGACTTCATAATGAATAGGACTGTAAAATTTTGATGGGTAGTTATTAAATGATGCCTCAGACTTCATATGGCAAAAGTTTGACATTGGCAGCAGGGATGCTTGGATTTTCTTGAGCAGGTTTTTGCTTGTAACAAAGTTTATACAGGGAACACAAACAAAAAGACCATAGATGTTTGTTGATATGCAGCATGTGTGAGAGCTTGATATACAAGTTTGATCCGACCCCTAACAACTCTTAAGGTTTTGGATGAGGTGGTTATTAAACTGGCATCAGAATAGACAAAAGTGCATGTGTTTTTAGCTCCCTGTACCCTAATTATACGCATGATGGGGCATGTTGAGGATGTAAATATTCAGTTGCATTCTCTCGTACAGCTTAAAATTCTTGGGGTAACTGGTCACCTGACAATCATCTTTAGAATTTGTTTTTTTCTAGTGTTGTTGAAGTTAAAAATTTATCGTAAGAGTTAAAAATTTCTTTTTTGCGATAATAGATTTACTTAATAAACTTGGGGAGTACTTGTGTAGATTTGAAAAAACTTAATACCGTGTCATCAATATTCGTAATCTATTTAAAATGCATACTTGCAAAATCAATATATGCATCTTATCTTTTTTTCAAGAACTCTCTTATATTAATTTATTTGTTGTTTTGCTTTAATAGGTAATTTCTGTTGATGAGTTAATTTTGTGTCTTCTAGATTTCTTTCAGAATATAGATTTGATATCTCAAAGCTGGAGCCATTAGTGGCGAAGGTGAGTTATAGACCTCTAGTTTCTTAGACAAAATAAGGAAGAAAAGGAGCCATTAAGCATTTCTCTTTTCTTCTCTTATTTTTTATGAGAATTAAGCAAAAAACCAAAGTATATTGATTGCTTTTTAAGGAATTCAATTGCAGGGAAAATTATAATTTTTGAAATATTGGTATTTCCATTCATTGTAGTGAGTAATTTATTCTGTATAATTTTGTAGCCTCATTCTCCTGATAATCGTGCTTTAGCAAGGGAATGCAAAGATGTGAAAATTGACAGAGTCTATATTGGATCTTGTACTGGTGGAAAAACTGAAGATTTTCTTGCTGCAGCTAAAGTTTTCCTAGCTTCGGTAATACATCGAATGTCTATATTGCTTATTTTGCCTGTCATCAGAATTTTGTTTGTTTTGTGCTGACAAGCATCTGGACTTCACTTCTCTAATATATTTACTTTCCTGGGTACGGACAGCAATTAAATTTAAACTACCAGTGTTTCTTCTCTGAGAATTCTAAGCAAACGGTATTTTTCTAAGTTAAATGGGGAGAATCTAGATAACATTATGTATGATAAATCATTTGTAGGTGTGGTAAGCCTATTTTACATTTTCTGACTGTTTATTTACATGCTCTTTAAATTTTTTTTATCTTTTTTATTTTTTGTCCACAATTTTATGTTTACATGTGGCTTTTTCTTTTCTTTTTTTGGAGCTATTGGGCTAATTGTATTACGTGCAGGGAGGCAAGAAGGTCAAAGTTCCCACTTTCCTTGTCCCTGCTACCCAAAAGGTTGGTAACATTAGGCTTTCTAGTGCTGAATAGTTTTTGACTATGTTCAAGAAGAGCATTTAAAATATGGTATTTTCGTATGATCAAATTTTCAGGTGTGGATGGACGTATATAGTCTTCCGGTTCCAGGATCTGGTGGCAAGACCTGTTCCCAGATATTTGAGGAAGCCGGTTGTGATACACCTGCAAGTCCTAGTTGTGGTGCTTGTTTGGGTGGCCCTAGAGACACTTATGCACGCATGAATGAACCTCAGGCAAGTTATACCTATTTTCTATTGGAACATAAATTGACTGATCATGGAAAAAATCGTAGCTTTATAAAGTGAATTATATGACTTGCCTACAGTTCTCACCCCCAACATTCATTGCTTCCTGACTTGTTACCTCCAAAATAAATGAATAAAAAGAAATAAAGAAAAATATTGTTCTGGAACCTATCTTTGTTAGGTTATTTTGATGGTGAATACGACCCTAGATACCCATAGCAGCTCTGAATCTGGGCTGTTACCCATTTGAACCCACTTCATTATTTTTGAGTTTTAACAAGTATCAATAGTTGATATGGTTACATGAATATGACTCCTCCTTGGAAGTATCTGTGCCATCTAGGTGATAAAATATATATGTATGTTTTTTTTCTTTTTCTTTTTGAAATGATAAGAAATGTCATCCATTCAAATTTCTTGATTGTTGCTTTTCAGTTCAGTGAATGAGCTGGATGGACTGTCTTTGCGCATCACATTTTGACCAAATTGCTAATGACCATTTGAACTTTATATCAGTCACAATGACCTCTTTTAACAGCGTGAACTTGTCGCACTTTCTGAAACACACAAAAAAAGAGAAGAAAAAAAAAGAAAAAAGAATAAAGAGAGAGAAGCAAATGGATTTTAAATGTTTTACCAGTGTCCCACTTGGCTGCTAATCACCTTCTGTAAAATTTGGTTTGCTTTCTGCCTGGACCTCATAACCAATCGCATCAGGCTATATAGTTATGAATATTGCAGGAGGATCTGGTACCAAGATAAGTTGGCCTTCTTCTGGGACAAGATAATCCCTCATATGCGGGATAAAAGGTCCCACGAGATTAGTTGTTCAGGGCCAGTTTTGTACTACCAAACATAGGATTAGTTTATCCCTAGATTATTTAGTACTATCCCGCCTCCTTGGCCATAAAGTATTCTTGTTAGACTAATATCAAAGAAGAAGGCTACATGCTGGGTTGCTTTAATTCCCACCAGCAACTATACAGCTGGCTGGTTGTATTTCATTTTAGAAAGTTGCTATTGTTTGTAGAGGGAAATTATCTTTCCTATAATCCATTTTATTCCAATACTGATATATACAACATACTTGTATGGCAAATATACGCCTTTATAACTCCTGAGAGTGGCTCGTGATTGCAGGTCTGTGTATCAACAACAAACAGAAACTTCCCTGGTCGAATGGGGCACAAAGAAGGCCAAATTTATCTAGCTTCTCCATATACAGCAGCAGCCTCTGCTTTGACTGGCTTTGTCACAGATCCAAGAGAGTTTTTGCAGTAAGCCATTAAACGTCCCTTGCGGTGATTCCTCTGTGCCCCACTGAAAGACCTTTTATTGAGGTGCTAAAGCAAAATGTCAGGTTCAGTTTATCTTCTACTCTGAACTTCTTGTATGTTTTGATTTTGTAGAAGCTTTTAATGTATGATCTTTGTGAGAGATGGTAGTAGTATCTGATCTTACTAGTTAATGAAGATACAAAATGCTTGGTGGTGGTGAAACTATATATGCTGCGACATTGAAGAGAAAATGTTTGTTTTAATAAAATGCTCGAGGCATACACTGTTTGTGTAGTTTTTGATCTGCTTGTTAGGTTGCTGTGTATTGCTTTTGTTATGTCAGAGGTTAGCAGAAAGAAATTAAGCTATCTGAGTCTGTTTTTAAAAGCTTGTGCATCCCGGCATTAAGGTCTCTTGGAACCTAGGCACACCAGGCGCAAGTTGCAAGTTGTTGAAGATAAAGTAAAATTTTAATCTGGGCAAAGTTTTCTACATAACCTAAATATTTTTAGAATTTTAAAATTTTATAAAATATCGTTTAATATTTTAAAAATCATAAAAATAAAGTCCATTCCAAAAAATCTTTTGACATAACATTTAATTTTTTATAAACTTAAAGCACAAACATAACACCCAATAAAAGTTATAAAACACAACAAAAATCTTTGTTCATCCGCTGCACATTATAGAACATTCATTCTATGCCCCATCCTTTTTACAATCTAAGAAAACGCAGCTGTTGAGAATTAATTGTAGGGACCATCTTTACAAAAAGTCCTTTTGCAAAGAAAATAAAGAGGTTTTTCCAACTTCCAAAAGGCCTTCTTGCTTAAATTTGCAAGAACTGAAATGCTCTTTTTAAAATTTATTAAAAAAAAAAAAAAAAAAAACATTTTTCATAAAATAAAAATAAAAAACCCATCCACACAGCATTGTTCAAACAGCTTCAAAAATTGAACCATTTTATGTACTTTAATCCTTCTACCAGCTGCCAAAAAAGCCATTCACTCTGTTCGGTGTCTATTTTTAGAATTCACTTTTTAGAAAATATTATTTTTTTCATTTTTTGCGTATTTCTTTTGTTTTTATTAAATTTTTTTAATATTTTAAGTAATTTTTAAAATTTTTGGACACACTTAACATAAATATACTTAAAAAGTATAATATTTGTGAATTTTTTTTGAAAAAAAAATCACTAAATACCAAAAATATAAAATTAAAAAAAGAAAAGAAAATTTAATATATTTTTTGTATTTTTGTGTATTCATTAATTTTTTAAAATATTTTTTCACAAATATTTTTCAATTTAGATACATCTAAGTAAGGTGCATCTAAAAAGTTTTTGAAAAAACATTACTTAAAATTTTAAAAATATTCACTAAAAAAAAAAAAAAAAAAAACCCAATCTTCAAAACATTAAATTTGGAAAATTGAAACCAAATACATTGCTTATTTTTCCTGAGAATTGTTTATGAAGTTTTGAAAACATCAACCGAAAAACAAAAAAGAATTATGCAAACTAAACTTGGCTAAACTATCAATAGGCCCTAATAGTTGGATTTAATTCCCATCAAGTTCTATTAAAAATAAGTTATAGTAAAATTGTCGCTAAAAATAATTTTTTTGTAACGATTTTTTGCATATCGCTAAAAATTGACAATTAATGATTTTTTTTTTTTGTCACAATTTTATAAATTGTCGTTAAACCTTACCATTAGTGACATTTTTCTATGACAAATTTTTTAAACTATCACTAAAGTTGAAAATTAGTGACTTTTTGTGACGATTTTTTTAAACTGTCAATAAAAATTATTATTAGTGACTTTTTGTGACAATTTTCAAACTGTCACTGAAAATTATCAATTAATGACGTTTTTTAATAATGTTTAATAAAAAATGTCATTAATTATTATAAGACCTATTGGACAAGTCTACCTATTAGAACTTACACATAAATCTCCCTTTATTCTTATCTATTATGCATCAAGTTTTCAGAAGATCTCAATCTATAATGAAGAAATGATAGTAACTCGTTATTTTCGTTGACTTTTTTTAGTTATTTCTTCAAATAATATGATGAGAAAATATAATTATTTCTTTTATTTTTATACTTGAATGAGAAATCACAATTTTCTTTTCTTTTCTTCTTTTTCTTTTCTCATCTGACCTTCCAAATAAATGCATGCATGGCTTAATTACATCATGTTCTTGAGTTTTGGGTTGAATTTGTGTTCAGTTGGTATACTTTTGGGCTTTGATTTTATGAAATGATCTTTAAATCATGTTGTATTATGAGTTTCTAAGTGTTTTCCAGAAAATTGGCCCAAAAGGATGAGTTTTGAAATATTTGATCCATGATTTGAGCTTGGGAAGCAAATCTGGAAAACCCAGAATTTGGCTTCCTCGCTCGAGCGAAGGATTCCACCCTCGAGCGACCACCTTTGTTTTCAGAATTCCACTCGAGCGATGGAATGCTGACTCGAGCGTAAATTGCAAGCTCTCAGGTTTTTGCGTGTGCAGACGCACGCTCGAGCGACGAGACTTACGCTCGAACGAGGAACTGTGTCTCACGCTCGAGCGAGCATCGAGCGGAGAATTTCAACAATCAATACTTTTCACATTTTTGCAGATCGCTCGAGCGAGGGAGTCTACGCTCGAGTGACCTCTCTCATTCGGTAAGCTCGCTCGAGCGAAGAAAACCACGCTCGAGCGAGACCCCTATTTTCAGCAAGTTTTGAAAAATATTGTTAAGTACATTTTTGCATCCTCATTCCATCCTAAGCATTCCTAGGCCATGTTTAAGGCATCATAATGAGGATAATGTTTTAGAACCACACCAAATCAAGTTAGGGGCTAAGTTATTAATCCCGAGTATGTAATTTAGTGTACGTTCGTTCTGCAACTGTGTAGGGTTGACACCCGAGGACGCTGATTAGCCTGCCTATAGCCCAGTAATCTGTGAGTAACAATGTTGTACAACTATGTTTAGAACAATTGACTGTACTGTTTCTGAAACGACATTGTTTACTGAATAAATGTTTGTCCTATTTTATGAACTGTACCCGTGGCATCCATAGCAATTGACTGTTACTGTTACTGCTACTGCTACTGTTACAAAGATCTCTGTCGGTTCCAATGTTTAGAACTACTATTGTTTACTATTTTGATGGCCATCAATTGACTGTTTGGTCTATTAAGACCTACTGTACTGTTCTGCTATTGGATGTACCACGTATGACTGCTATGATTTCTAAATGATTGACATGGCATGAAGTATGAGTCACTGATTGAATAACTGATCTACAGATGCAATTGACTATTTTAATTACTGAAAGGACATTCATTCTTAACCCTTTTACGCATTTGTTATTCACTGGGCTTTAACTCACTGTTTATATATATATATATATATATATAGGTGGCTAGGCACCGAACCAAAGCTAGAAACGTCGAGTTAAGCTCATGTTTTGTCCAGCCAACCGTTGTGCCTCACTTCGAGGTTCCGAGTCTGCTCGAACCAAGGCTGTTTTGGGGGTGTTTCAGATTCACTCTTTTGTCTCTGTTATGTATCGAATGTTTAAGACTTGATTGTACAGTTATGGTGAAGGGATTGGATCCCTAACATGCATGTTATGTGTATCTGTTATGTATATATGTTTATGGTTATGAATTTGGATTAGTCCATAAAAGTCCTTTTCCATTCAAACTTTCACAGCTCATTGGACACCTTGTTATTACTGTTTGGCTTCCGCCAGCCCCTTTTATATTGTATTACTGTTTTTACTATCATTCAAACGTTCAGTAATCACGGATTACTGGTCAATTACGATACTAAACCCTTAGGGACGGATTTTGGTCGTAACAACAATACTCTAGTCCAATGGAATTCATCTATTCAATGCAAACAATCCACCAATGTCACAACCAAGAAACCATTACAAATAATTAGGGCCACTTCAGTCCATCAAAACTTTACATCCAATAAACAATGAGGAAGTAAATAAAGTTCTAAGATTCTACAATTACTAGCTATATATATATTTTTTTATGACATTTTTCTTATTAGACTTTTCATGCTCTGGAAGATAAATGAAACATATGTTCATAATAAAACGACAAAAAAAAAAAAGAAAAAAAGAATTTAAAAAAAAGAAAAGAAAATGAAGACTTGACACCACCCCAAACTTGGGTGTGCATGACAAGTTATTGACCATTTTCTACTCACCTGATCAAAGCCAATCAAGTCATCAGGATTTTTCTGTTCCCGTGACTAAAAATACTCATAATCAAATGAGTTTTGAAACAAGAGAACAGGAGAACAGAAGAATTTACAAATAAACACAGAACTAAAGAATTTGAAAACAAAGACACTTGGCGAATGAGATTGTGGTTGTTCCATTGTCTTCTGTTCCATGCACTCACAGTTCAAAGAAAGGACCTACCGGCACTAGCTGATGGGCTTTGAAATCGGCCGCTAAGGCTTCTCTTTCCCTCGGGAGGCTTCCCACAAATGCATTGGCACTCATACCCATATATGTTGCCAAAGCAAGAGAACAATCCACTACTACCATCGTCAGTGTGCCGACGTATGTGTTGACTGGTCGATCTGTAACTACTTCCTCCGAACCCTCCTCGGTCATACAAAGGAGGGAGCTCCGTCCGCCACCTTTCGAGCTTTGATCTTAGCCCTTCCACACTTTCATCTATGCTCCATCCATCCAACACCGAGCTCTCATTGTCATCTAAAGGGTACCTTTCCCATTCCCTTTCCCTTGCCACCGCCGCAGCTACTTCTGATGGTGACGGGCCGACCTCTGAGTCGGACCAGAAAGAATGAGCTTTGTGTGGTGCTCCTTTATATATGTACTTGCCATTCACTATAGATGATCCTTTTGGTCCCCCAAACTCAAACTTGGAAATAGGTTTCTCTTTGGTGGTTGTTGATCCAACCCCTAACCCACTATTCTTTGTTGGAGATTTATCTACATTTTGCTTATTAGTTGTAATTGGGTCACTAACCTTCTCATTGGGTACCTTATCTTTGGGTGAATCTAAACTAGGACGCTTTTCTTTTTCATTTTTGGCCTTTGGTTTGAACGAGTCCTTGCTCACAATTGAACCATTGATTAGTGAACTTGCTTTCCCTTTCTTGCCTTTCTCTTTCGGTTGCTCTTTGAATTCTGCCCCACTAATCACTGAACTTGCCTTCCCTTTCTTGCTCTTGGTGGAGAGCTCCGAAGCACTGAGCAATGAACTAGCCTTTCCCTTCTTTTCTGGGACCCCAACAATGGACCCATTGGTCGTTGACAAATCATCAAAGGTAATGCGTTCGCTACGTTCGCTTCGTGAACGACGCAATATAGGTTTGATCACGGGTACATTAGTACTGGTATGATTATTATTATTATTATTATTACCTTGATTGTGCGAGTCATCTTCCATCAAATCACGGTATCCAACTGCTGATGCAGAAAGCTGGGTATATAACGGCATGCTACGCATGGAACTATCAAGGACAGTCACGCCAATGTTGAGTATCCCTTGGGGACGACCAGATGGACGACGGACCTGGAGGGCGGCAAAGCGCATCCCGACGTGGTGATGGTGGTGGTGGGTGGGCCGAGATGCAGACGGAATAAGATTATCTACGAGGACACGTACCGTGCCCACGAGGGTGTCTCGGAACCAATGAACAGCATAGATCTCGATCATAACCGCCGAGGTGTCGCGGCGGAGGAACTCGTCATCGACACGGAACACAAACTTATCGTTCCACGTGGGGTTGTTGTTGCCTTGTGTGTCCACGCTCGTCGAGAGCTTGCGCTTTGGGTGTACCCATGCGGTTGCATATGTTCGCATGTTCTTTGACACCAGTTCCAAGTCCTGACCGGATATGATATTTAATTCTAGAAGTTGGAATGGCTTTATTATACGAGACATTGTTCACGCTAGTGGTAGTAACAATCACAACAACCTCCTTTTTGATAATGCTTGATTTGATATTGTTGATCGTGATGGTGACGGTGACGATGATTAGTGACAACGACGTTTTTGTTAATATCAAATTTGATATTGCTGATGGTGGTGGTGGTTGTGAAGGGGGTGAGCCGCCCGCCGCCGTCCGAGAATGGGACGACGAGGGAGGGGGGAGGGCATCAACGTGAGGGAGATGAGGAGGGAAATGGGGAGAGGGAGAGAGTCCCCTCCATAGGACATTAAAGATTGACCAGCGAATACAAAGGAGAAGACAGTTAATATATCATTTTTTTTTTACTGGTCTTTGATACATGCTGAGTTGGCTAATCTTGTCTAATTTAAGGATGTTTTGATAGTATTTTGTGTTTTTTTTTTTTTTTTTAGACATTGGGTTTTGGTATGTATAAGACTTATTAGCCTAAATTTCAGGTTTAAAATAATAAATTAATCTCTAACGTTTGCCAAACCCATGTTTAGATTAGGGCTTCATTTCAAGCCTATGTTTTTTTTTAGTTATTTTTTATAACCGTTTTATGATATTAATTTTTTTTATTTTTTTAACTTTCAGGAGATTCCCAGTCTAAAAAAAAAAAAAGGCTTTTAGGAGATTTAAAATGTAAAAGAAAATAAATATTAAATAAAAAATACATAAATAAATAAATAAATAAACTTTAAAACAACATGTTGCAAACGAGGCATTTGGATTGAATGGTAAATTACATTGTGATTTTCGTAATTTAGTTTTTATATCAATTTGGTTCAAAAAAATTCTAATTATATCAATATTTCCTTTAACTTTTTGTATTTTTTCAATTTAATTTAATAGAGGATTTAGTCAAAGCCGCATCATAATAAAACTTTAATACATTTAGGGCAAGCACAAAAAAAAAAAATTGAAAAATTCAATACATACTATTATTATCAAAATATTGAACTTTAAAGTAATATAACTTTTGATATAAATGTCAGTTTTTAATAAAAATAGTATCTTTAGAATTTTCTCATAAAATCTATCAAACAAAATTCATATTGACTATGAAATTCTTAAAATAAATAAATAAATAAAAATAAAAATTATTACCGTCGAAATTGATGTAAACAGTAACAGTAACATGTTTGATAATATTGTTCAAGGAAAAAAAATATAAAAAAAAAATATTTTATTTGTCCTTACTCAATTATGTGTTTTCTCCGTAGAGGAATTATTAAACAAAATAAATTAGATTGTCCTTTTCATCAAATAAGGGTCTAATGGAGGGTGGAGGGATTTTGGTTAAATTTTTCTAATCTAATTGATAGCATCTATTAAGAAATTAGACAAAAACAAATGGTAAATAAGTCCATTAAAAAGGGAATGGACTATTTCCAAATTAAAAGTCAATCTCTCAATTACTTTGTAGAGAGTGAATGAACTATTTTACCCCTTGATTTCGGCCTAATTTTTAAAGGACGTTATCAATTAAACTAAAATGACATTGTATAAAAAATTCAAGAGTAAGATACAATTAGAATTATAATAATTAAATTGACCCAAGATATAAATTACAAAAATTATAGGTTTATTTTGTCTTTGATTAAAATATCTCACATGGGCATTTTGTGATGGAATTGTTAAAACAATTTTGTGACAACATTGTTGTAGTCGACGATAATTAGTAATATTTTTTTACATATTTTAATTTTAACATATTCTAAGAATGAGCTAATTAAAGATGTTTCATTCTTGTTTTCAGTTTTTGTTTGGTTATTTGGCGCTTTTTTTTTTCTTTTTTTTTTCATATTCGGTATGGTGTTTATTTTAATTTTAATATAATTGTTTTATAATATTTTTTTGTGAAAAAATAAACACAGTTTATCCACAGCGATACGATAAAAATTTTAAAATTATAAATTATACGAGGTTTGGGCAAATATTGTGTAATATGAGGTGTGTTGGGCCGCGGGCCAATATTGTGTTAGCCTAATGTTGGGTGGGCCAAAGAAAAAATATTCGAGGTACCGTTGCCTTTAGGGTTGTTGTGAGAAAGTGTTTTAGTTAAAACGCGTAAAAAAAAGTATAGAGGGGTGTTTTAGAAAGTTGGTAAAAAGTTAATTTTTTAATTTTTTTAGCTTATTTTGTCTTTTTGTGAATAAATTATGTGAGAGGTAATATGATCCAAAATTGATAAAAGACTAGAAATTAATTTTTTATCAGCTTTCCAAAAGTGCACAGAGTGATTTTTTTAATTTTTTTTTATTTTTGACTGTTTTATATTGTTGCCAAAGCAAGCCTAAAAGACCTTAGAAAAAAGGTTCACGTACTTTGAGTGCTCAAGTGATAAAGACCTGTTTTAGCCTGAGATTAATTTTGAGTCTCATCTTCATCTTTATAAAATGAGAGTTTTTTTTTTTTTTTTTTTTTTGATAAATTCTCTTTTTAAGAATATTATTTTATCCGATTCATATTTTTTTTACTATTTCATTAGATCATATTTGAAGTAAGAAGACCAAAGCACCTTCAATCTCTCCTGCCCCCATTAATATTGATATTTAATGTTGATTGTTGTTATGTTTTAGTAGTTTCCACACATCCAAATGTTGATTATACGTGATGATGTGAATGTTCACGTAGATGACATGAATGTGAATATTTACATTAAATGACGTGAATGTAAATGTTTATAGACGTTGTGATAAATATGATGTTGAGGTTCACATCAGCATTGTATCAAATTACACAACTACAAGTCTCAATTTTCATTTAAATATAAACGTGACTGTACATGATGACGTAAATGTTCACATTAGATGACGTGAATGTCAATATTCACTGTCATTATATTCATATTAATTTGAAATGAATTTTTGTTATTATGTTGTCAATTACATGATGTGAATATTCACATCATTATATTCACATTAATTTGAAATGAATTATTGTCATTGTGTTGTCAATTGCATTTTGTGAATATTCATACTAAAATATACGAATATAAATGTTCACAACACTATATTAGATGAGAGAGAATGTTCACATGTTGTGAATATTCACATCACTGTTGTAAACGTTCACATCAGATAAGAGAGAATGTTCACATTATTTTTAATGTGTTGTCAATTAAAAATATATTCATATTATTTAATAATATAAAATAATAGCATCGATATTATTTAATTTGTGTATGAAATTTTTTATGCCTTAGTTCTTTCCCTTCTTTCTCCTCCCCTAACATTAAATATCAATATTAAATATAATGGTACAAGAATCTAAGAAAATAGTGTAAATCAAGAAAAATAACTTTATAAAATAAAAGTATAAATATATGGGATTAAATAAGTTAAAAAATTCTTTCATAGATTTCTTGAATTAGAATGATAAAATTTTGGGTTTTAAATAGAGAAATAAGAAAATTTACCTGCATAAAGCGAAGTAAAAGTTTCAGTTCAATTTTATGTAAAGTTATAATGAAACAAAAGTAATAGTACGTTGTTGATATATAACTTATGAATTGTTTGGAGTGTTTTAAATAAATATTTTTTTTTTTTTGACTTTTTAGATTAAAAAGTTGAGAAAAAAAATAGTTGTTTGGGATAATATTTTAATTTTTATGAAAAAAATATGTATTAAAAAATTATATAAATTAATGTATAAGAAAAGATTGGGATAGAATAGACTGTACGATAGGATTAAATAAGGGTGTGCAGAAAGACAAACTTGTCTATTTCAAAATCTCAATTGGAGTAATTCAAAGAGTTCTAAATACTGGTCTTGAATCTTCAGGCAAACCTGGCTGCAGGGTAACAAAGTCTAGGCCTCTTTCAGGGGGTGGTCATAGCGAGGAACTCGTCAATTATTATATATTCATAAAAAACTACGTTGATCGGGTATTAATAATTATTTGATCAGATTAATTTTTTTTCAATCGTTAATTATAACATCATTCATTTTATAAATTTTAACTGATTTGATCATATAGTTAGCGATATTCGATCAACATGATTTTTTACAGGCATATAATACTCGACGAGTTCTATACATTAAATGATTCAGATTATTAAAAAGTGACCTGTGATGGGACTCCACGACCGAATAGCACCATGTTATTTGTGTACCTAAATAAGTGCAATTTTGCCAAAAAGTAGCCCCGCCTGTGGGATGTCAAAGTTGTTTGAAAATTAATTTTGTGTAAAATTAATTTTTTAATATTTTTTTTAAATAGTGATAACTTTTAAATTTTTTAAATAATTTTTTAAGTTTTTAGATTTTTTTAGATATTCCAAACCAGGTCCGAGAAGAATTGAAATAATTTTACCATGAACTTGGCTTTTTAGTTTAAAAAATTATAACTTTAAAAAATTATTAAAAAAATAAGTTAATACCCTAGTCATTCATATTTTTCTATACAATTGAAAAAAGTTGTTTCTCAACAATTTTTTTTTTTTTTTTAGAAATTTAGTCTAAACTCTTTCATTAGACTCTTGTGTGGTGAAAATAACAGAATTTATTTTTCTTCAAAAACTCCCTATGGAGAAAATACATAATTGAGTAAGGACAAAATAAAATATTTTCTTTTTTTTTTCTTGAATAATATTGCCAGAGTAACATGTTACTGTAAACCAAAGTAACATGTTACTATGAGATAGAGTAGTAACATGTTACTATCAAGGGAGCTTTTTTTATAAATCCATCTTTAATTACTTATGTTCCATCCAATTCATATTCTTTTTGACTATTCCATTAGGTCTTATTTCAGATAAGAAGACCAAAATACCCTTTTCATCTACTTATGTTCTATTTAGTTCATATTATTTTCTTATGTTTCAATAAGTCCTATGGGTGATATAATTACCAAAGTACCCCTAATGTGAATGTTCACACCGTCAATGTGAATGTTCATATTGTCAATGTTTAGGGGCCCGGCCCATGTACAATGTGAATATTCACATTGACATGTTAACATTCACATTGATAGGAGTGTAAAATTAGCCCGCAGCCTGTAGGCAGCCCGGGGCGAGCCTGGTCCGGCCCATGACAATGTGAATATTCACATTGACATATTAACATTCACATTGATAGGACTGTAAAATTGGCTCGCGGCCTGTGGGCGGCCCGAAGCCCGCCCGTTGCCGGGGCGGGCCCGGCCCGTTGATAATGTGAATATTCACATTGACATGTTCACATTCACATTGATAAGTGTGTAAAATTGACTCGCGTCCCATGGGCGGCCCGAGGCGAGCCCGGCTCAGCCCATGACAATGTGAATATTCACATTGACATATTAACATTCACATTGATAGGAGTGTAAAATTGGCCCGCGGCCCGTGGGCGGCCCGCTGCCCGGAGCGGGCCCGGCCGACCTGTGACAATGTGAATATTCACATTGACATATTAACATTCACATTGATAGGAGTGGTGGGCCTAGGCCTAGGCTCGAGCTTAGGCCGGGCTTGGGCGAGCCTGGCTATTTTTTTTTAATTCTTTTTAATTTTTTCTACCAAAATTTTATTATTTTCCACAAAAAAAAACATTGTGCCTCAGGCGGGCTGGGCCTCAGACCTAGCCTTGAATAGGCCTTAAGCGGGCCGATAGGCTGGGCCGGGCTTCAAAGTGATGGCCTAGGCCCTAACCTAGGGTCTCGGACATGCTCGGGCCCGGACCCAAACGAGCCTGCCCCGAGCCGTGGGCGGGCTTCGAGTAGTCCACGGGTAGCGGGCCAATTCTACATTCCTATTAATGTGCATGTTAACATGTCAATGTGAATATTTACATTGTCAATGGGCCGGGCCGAGCCTACCCCAAGCCGCGGGCAAGCTTTGGGCAGCGAACAAATTTTACACTCCTATCAATGTCAATGTGAATATTCACATTGTCACGGGTCGGGCCAAGCCCGCCTCGGGCTGCGGTCGGGCTTCGGGCCGCCCACGGGCTGCGGGTCAATTTTACACTCTTATCAATATGAATGTTAACATGTCAATGTGAATATTCACATTGTCAATGGGCCGGGCCTGCTCCGGGCTGCGGGCGGGCTTTTGGCCGCCCATGGGCCGCGGGCCAATTTTATACTCTTATCAATGTGAATGTTAACATGTCAATGTGAATATTCACATTGTCAACAGGCCGAGCCCGCCCCGGGCCGCCCACGGGCTATGGGCGGGTTTCGGGCACAATTTTATACTCTTATTAATGTGAATGTTAACATGTTAATGTGAATATTCACATTGTCAACAGGCCGGGCCGGGCCGGGCCGGGCCCAGGCTGCCTACGGGCCGTGGGCGGGTTTTGGGCAGCTACGGGGCGCGGGCCAATTTTATACTCTTGTCAATGTGAATATTAACATGTCAATGTGAATATTCACATTGTCAACGGGACGGGCCCGCCCCGGGCCGCCCACGGGCCGTGGGCGGGTTTCGGACAGCCACGGGGCGCGGGCTAATTTTACACTCTTATCAATGTGAATGTTAACATGTCAATGTGAATATTCACGTTGTTAACCGGCCGGGTTGGGCCCGCCCTGGGCCGCGGGTGGGCTTTTGGGCGCCCACGGGACACTGGCCAATTTTATACTCTTATCAATGTGAATGTTAATATGTCAATGTGAATATTCACATTGTCAACGGCCCGGACCGGGCCCGCCCCGGGCCGTCCATGGGCCACGGGCGGGTTTCGCGCCGCCACGGGACGCGGGCCAATTTTACACTCCTATTAATGTAAACGTTAACATGTCAATGTGAATATTCACATTGTCAAACGGGCCGGGCCCGCCTGGCTCGTAGACGGATTTCGGGCCACCCACAGGCCAATTTTACATTCCTACCAATGTGAATTTTAAAATATGAATGTTCACATCATAAAATTGCTAACCGTTCAAAAAATATTTATAAGAGTATCAAAATGAAATTTAAGGGTATAAGTGTGCAAGAAAAAAGTGTAAATCAAGAAAAATACTTTATGGAATAAAACTATACATACAAGAGACTAAATGGGTTAAAAAATTTCTTCATGGACTTCTTAGGTTAAAACACTTCTAAATGAGATTTATCAATAATTTTCCCTACTATCAAATAGAGTAATTGTCAAATAGAATAACATGTTACTGTCAAATAGAGGAGTATGTTACTGTTACTGTTTACATCAATTTCAATGATAATAAATTTTTTTATTATAAAAAATTTCATAATCAACATAGATCCTATTTGATAAATCTTAATAAAAGAATTCTTAAAATGTTAATTTTATTGAAAATCGATATCTATATCAAAAGTTATATTATTTTAAAGTTTAATATTTTAATAATACTGATATTTGTTAGACTTTTCAATGTCCTTAATGCATTAAAATTTTATTATGGAGGGTTTTGACCAAATCCCCCTATTTTGTTTTGCAAAAAAATCAATAAAAAAATTTTTAAAAAAAAATCTATTACCAAATGAGGCCAAAATTGAAATTTTCACTTTAGTTTAACTCAGCAAACTGCTGACCCTGCCTGCCTATACTTAAGGCCATGTAATTTTACCAACTTCTGCTGTTTGATTTTTTTTTTTTTTTTTTTTTTTTTTTTTTGTGCCCTTTGCTCCTTCCTTTTAATTGATGATTGTCAATGTAACAACGCTTGATCATTATCAATAAAATTCCTTTTGGCTGTTTCAAAAAAAAAAAAAAAAAAGGCCATGTAATTTTAGGGATAGTTTAGAAAGATTAGATTTTAGTTATAAAAATAATATTAAAAAAAAACTAAAAAAAGTTAAAAGGTTAAAAAATTATAAAAAAGTTAAATATTTCTTCCCTTCTCTATATACTTTACACATTTTTTCATACAAAAGTCAAAAAATCATCCTCAAATACTTTAATTTTTTCATTTTAAATTTTAATTAAAAATTTAAAAAATCACTTTCCATATCAATCCTTAATATCTTTTTTTGGGAAGAACTTCCAATGTAAATGGAGAAAAAAACCAATTAAATAAGGTCTAAAATCGGTACACTGGCTAACTAAATGCATTGAAATAAATAAAAATAAAAACAAAAATAATCTTGCCAAACTATTTTTTTTATTTTTTGATTACAAAGAAAAAGGGGTGATGGTCAGACCCCACCCCCGGTTCTAAGTCATTGCTTGAGGCAACGTTTAAGGTGCCACACAGAAGGACGACGGAGAATTGAACCCGAGTTAAAAGCTTTTTTGAGCCAAACTATTTTTTTCAATATAAGGAATAATGATAAAATGGCCCAATCAATTCTCATTTTCACTTTATCAACACTACCACATTTTACAACAGTCAATACTCAATAAGGTTAAAAAAGATTTTAAAAGATTGAAAGATTAAAAAAGAAAGATTAGAAGTTTGAACTCACATAACTCTCTCTTTGTTTAATATAAACATTAATAAAATAAATTAAAAAAATCTTATCATCATCAAACGAATAAACTTATGTTGTTGAGGTAATGTTTCTATATTATTTTATAACTTTATATCTATTCTACATAAGATTGTGAAAAGAAAAAAAATTGTTTATAACAATTTCAAAATTATAAATTCATAAAATCCTACCAACACGATCTTATAAGAAGAAAAAAAATTTAGATAGCAAAATACTGATGATTTAACATGTAATAACCAAAATATCACTAAGAACCTAAGACATCAAAGAATCAGGGACTTCCTCGATCCAAACCCTACGCCATCCAGGTCCACCGCCATTCTCACTAGACAATGGTTCTATTTGGTGTAACTGTTAAAACATATTATAGATTATGACTTTAATCAGAAACTATTAATCTGTTTGATATAGCTGTTGGATTATAAATTTAAGTTGCTGAGTAGTATTTGTTAAATATGTTGTGAAGTAGCTTTTTCAATTAATTTTTATTTTTTATTATTCACTATTTGTCTACGTTTCTCATAAAATAATAATAATAATATTTTATAGTCCATTTGGATCTTTTTCTATTTTTAAAAAAATAAAAAATAAAAAAATCTAAGAGTATAATCGTGAATTAACATGTCCACAGCAGAAGCTAATAATCAAAAGTAAGGGGTGAGTAGCTTTTCAGAATCAACTTTTTTAACTTAAAATAAGTTGTTAAAATCAGAAACTGTTTGAAATAAGTTTAATTAAACAGTTCAAAATAACTTTTTAAAAACCAGAAGCTATAAGTTGACTCAAAAAAACCTATCAAACACCCCCAATGAGCAACCGAATTTCCCTGGCCGCACACATGTTGAATCTTCCATACTCGAAACAGTGGAAGTTCTTGAGCAGCTTCCACTGGATAACCGTAATTTGAAAACTTCTCATTCTTCGATTGAAGGCACCTTATAATTGTTAACGAACTTTATACGAAAGATTAATTAATTGTTTATCAAGTCACTACAAGAAATGTCACTTTTGGCTACCAAAATATTGGTCGCCAAAAGTCCAAAATTTGGTCGCCGAAACCATTTAGCGACCAAAATTTTTTGTCGCTAAGTTCGTCGCCTTTACCCTGTCGGCGATAGTATTGGCGACTAAAATTTATTTGGTCGCCGAAAGTGTACACATTTGGCTACTAATCTTAGTTTAGTCGGGAAAAGGTATGTTTCTGCCACTAAAGTATTAGTCGCCGAATGTGACTTTTGGCTACTAACATTCATTTGGTTGGCGAATGTGTTACTTTTTGCTACAAAAGAATTAGTCACCGAAAGTTAACATTTGGCTACGAATCCTTACTTAGTCGGCAATAGTGACATTTCGGCTACTAATTTTTTAGTCACTAAAAGTTCTACATGAAAATTTTAACCAACTATTCATTACTTTTTGCTACCAAATGTTTTAGTCGCCAAATGTTTTTGCTACTAAATTATTAGTAGCCAAATAATTCCAACTATGTATTTGGCTACCAAAATATTTGGTGGCCAAATATTTTCTAATTTTTTTTTTTTTCCAAAAAAATTCTAAACAACCTACATCCATGTTTAATACAACCTGTACGTACATAACACAGGATTCAATATAACCCAATATAACCCATCAACGCTAAATATATTATCAAGCATTCAACAACGTGCACACATTCTAGTTCCAACCATCCAAAACATTAAAAATAAACGTCCAATTCTATATATAATACAAATTCCATACGAACTAAGTCTAATCCAACGTCAATAATTTCATTTCATACATAATACAGGACTAACCAAATTAATTTCCAAAAAGGACATATGTACCACATGTCCTAACTTAAACTTGTTTGTCAGAATCTGTCTTTTACATACATATTTTAAGAAGATTATATGAAGGCTTATAAATACTAGACTAAGCACAAGTGCAAAAAAATAGTGAATGTTTCGATTTCTCTCAGCATTATCAAACCAAAGAATCTTTCTGAATCATGGCAACGCAGCCATCATTGTCCGTTTTGCAGCCTCACGCTTCATCTCTGCTGCTTTGTCACTGCCACGGAAGTACATGTAAACATCCTGCATAATATAAATAAAATGAAAAAATAATAAGATTAATACCAAGTGTCCATGAAAATAAAATTAAAAAAATAGCCATTCAATTCTAGGTAAAACATATTTGGAAGCTACAATTTTAATTAGTATAAACAAGTACCTGCTCCCTCCTCCTCAATTCAGCCTCCTTTGCTTGGAGTTTCTTTCTCCTTTGTTCTGAAAGCCTAGATTGCAGCAGAGGATAATGAAATTAACAAAGCCTATCTCTATGCATAAAAATAGTAAACAGGTTCAACATCCACTAAATTAGTTTGATAAAGTCAACTTACCCCAGTTTGAGGGGTTTAATGAATGAAGAGCATTACAACAACAACAACCCACAAAAATCATAAATAAAAATGGAGATACAAGCGACATTTGCACTCCCATAATATTCAAGCTGGTAATGATGAACATAGTAAAGGCCAGAAATATTCTATTCAGAAGGCAAACAATTTAGCATTTGCAGTTTGCTTCCTAAGGTAAGACAGAATCACATTAAAAGCATTGAACAAGCTTCAAGAAATTTTGTAATTGAAACCAAGTGTATTTAGATTTACGTCACATTGGGACTGATAATGATGTAAATGATAGCTAACTCTCATGCTTGTAGTTTTGTCTCCTTTTTTACTTCACTGGCAATATGGACACCAACCCAACCTCACCTCTTGTTTTGTATAGTTAAAAGTGATAATATATATATATATATATATTTATTTATTTATTGATTTATTTATGACAAAGTGAACTCAAAGAAAATGAGCAGTAAGGAAATGAAGTCCTGTATAGGAGTAGTTTTGTCTAGGACATGCTTCTTTATTCTTCTAATAAGGAAATGAGCAGTACCTTCAAAGAAAAACATAGAACAAGGTTTTTCAAAAATAAAGAAGCTCGGCACAGATAAGTGAGTAGACAATGGAGCATGAAGCGTGAAGACGATTCACTAATATATTATCAGCAACTGTGAAGACGATTCACTAATGCCATGTTCATCTGGCTTCAAAGACAATGGAGCATGAAGCGTCAGTTTTGGCAATACCTTTCAACTTAACAAGCTCATATCAATGGCTATAGAAGAGAAGCAAAGAAATTCAGTTATATACATATATATATATATATATATTTTCACACATATATATGACACAGTTATACATACCCAAATTACTGCTATACAGGACTTCAAATATAGTAGAACTAGCGTAGTTAGAAATTTCATTCAATGGGATCATTAAAAAAATTGAGTAGAGAATTTTATGACATAATTTTAATTCTACACATACCTCAAGTAATGGGGAACACCATATTGGTGAAACAGTTGGAGGAGTTGCTATTGCCTTTTCCAACATTTCTGATAAAAATTCACTAATGTTTCATTACATTCATGAATTTAAATGCATGCAATTCAACAGAGTTAACAGTACCAAATGAAGCTAGCTTACCCAAACAACAAAATTAACGAGTTTTAGAACATGTTCACCAATATCTATTACATCCACTACCACTTCCAGAAAGAAGGGTGATTCTGGAATCAAACAACAGTCCACATCTCAGCTGGCAAGTGTAGCACACATTGCAATGAAGCCTGCACCAGTAAATCTGAGAAAAATGAAGGAAAGTCTGGATATTACATTTTATCTTTCAAGGAACCTTTATTCCTGTAATTTTTTTATTTTATAAAAAAAATTAATATTAGGAACATAAATACCAAATACAAATTGTGACACAAATATCTCACATGAGGTGGGTCTCACATTATATGGGACCCTCTTCATGTAAGACCCTCCCCATGTAAGACATGTATCACATTCTACGTTTGATATTTGTGTTTCTATACTTATTGATGAATTTATTAGAACTCTATTTATTTTTTAAACTATTTTTATTGATGTTAAAATATCTTACAATACACAATTCAAAAAAACGATAGTTGATTCATATCCCGATTTAACAACTATGATTGCAGAAATTCAGAGGAGTGATGTTGCCACCGTTATGAAATTATGCACCTTCAAATCCAAATCTCCTCTTAATCAAAGATGTGTTTGATAATAAAATTTTTGAGATTGTTTCATTGCTTTATAACAAAAAAACGATAAGACACATATATAACACACAGATACATACATACATACCTCTGTGAGATAAGAAACCACACTTGAAATGAAATGATTCATTTTGGAATGCTTTGTTTGCAGCATTACATAGTTTACATGGGGCTTCACTCTCACCCCAACTCAGAGTCGGTGATCGCGGCTAACCATGACATCCTTACTTCAGTTATTGGAAGGCATGTGATGTTCCTCAACTCATTCAAAGTTTCAGCTTTTGATATTAGCGATTTCTACATTAAACACTGAAAAAATAAAAATAAAAATGGAAGACGAAGGAGAATAAGAAGAAGAGGTTCGGTATGAGTTGTTAAAAAAACACTCAATGGTTCTGTTTGAATGGATTTTGAGCAGTTTTGAGGGAGCACAAAAGGTTGCAATTCATCACTACACTAAAAGCTTCAGAGGCTTCTCAGCTATACTTACCCCAGAGCAAGCTCACAAACTTTCAGGTTTGCCTTGCTCTTGTCCGTTTTGTTGTTTAAGGGTTATGTTTGGAACATGTATTTAGGTAGAGATTTGGAATAAAAAACGAAAATGTAAGTAAAATGTTATAAAGAAAGCGAAAAGATACGTAAAATATTAAGGAGATATAACTGTATTTTACCTACATTTTTCTTTTCCCTTTCCAAATCTATACTCAAATTTATTATCCAAATAAAACCTGAGTAAAATTTAAATCCCCAAATATGTAGTTAGTGTTCTAAATATGTTATAGAGAAATGTTTGGGACTTCCTTTTTTGGGAGTTTCATGACCCCCAATTTGATTTTGGCCCTTAATGTGTGTAGGGTTTACTTATGTATGTGTTGGCCTCACATTATGAGTGATTGGGATAAGAATGAGAGTTGTAGGGGTCATGTATGTGTGGAGTCACAATATCTATATATGTACATATACATTTATGTGAGACATGCAATCTAATTCCCATTTGAAAGTATTGTCCGTTATAATTTATATTAAGACTTAAATATATGACTTTGGATAAAATCTGGTAAAAATCTGGGTTGTTTTGGTAAAAAAGATGACTTTTTTGGCTAAAAAAGTTAAAAAGTCAAAAAACTGAAATTTTACCAATGTTGCCAAAATGGGCCTTAATCGTTGTGTTGATTTGACTTTAAACAATATATTAATCACACTTTTGCCACACAAATGTCCAATTAGATTACATCTTAGCACGTATAGCTATGTAATTTAGCCATGCAGTTATGACCACTGAAACATATGGGAGTCAACCTTACCACTGTAGCGGCCCATTAGCTTCACTACACCAACACCATTCTCAACACTTTCAGCTTCAACATGCGCAGCATTGATGGCTCGCTGAGCTTCCTCAACAGCAGTATCAAAGCCAAATGACCTTTCAATGACCTGAATGAAAACAAAAACAGATGCAAATATTGTTATAAAAGATTATACAACTCTTTAGAAAACAATCAAAATTCAATTTAATTTAGAAACAATAGCAATATATAAGCCAAAGGGCTTTTGTAGTTTTCTTTTATTTGACCAAATGAAAGAGCTCCAACATGAAAGCATTTGAGTGTCAATTCATGGTTTTCACAAATGATGGGGAATGACTTTCATTCAGCAACAATTCACATATTCACACATATTTAGCATAAAATTAAGTCTTGTTTTTGATGAAAAAAATGGGAAAATTGCACTTCAGCGCATGTTCTAAAAAAAATACAAATCGGTGGTAACTTTATCAACTTCAATAATTAAAGTTATAAACTTTTTGATGAATTTGTAAATATTTTGTGAAGACACCACTTATAAACAAATAGCACGAAAAGATAAAAGTCAAAACAAATAGCACGAAACTCCTAGCACTAGGGATGTTATTGATAGAAACTCACTCTCTCTCTCTCTCTCTCTCTCTCTCTCTCTCTCTCTCACTGAGTCAGACTGATGATAAATTTAAATGAACCCTACCTAAAGGGCTCTCACTTATAAGAAAAACCCTTGACAACCTATGGCAAGGCTATCAGATTTGTGCTATTTGTGCAGCAGAATTGGCTATGAGATGTGATAGTTCTGAGGGATTCTGACCCATAACTACGTGTAAATCCTAGTTGATTTTATGGCTCCCAAAAGAAAAAAATGACCATTAAAACATTATAAATAAAACATTAAAACATGACCATTCTTCTTTTTCTTCTTCTTTACATAATTGATGGATCAAATATAAAACATTAATTACGAGGAACAAAATATAAAAACATTGATGGATCAAATATTTAAGGGCAAATTACACTCACCTCACCTCCCTTAAGTTAGGGAAAATACAATTAGCCGTACACTTTTGACATAATTGCATTAGACTCCCTTAACAGTTAAGCCCTTTTTTATTAGTAATTCATTAGTCATATGAATAAAAATGGAGAAAAAAAATAAAGCATACTTTTACAGTCAATTGAGGACACATGAAACACCACTTTAAATTAATGAGTTCTTGCATATTTATGCCACAAAACAACAGTTCATCAGGGAAAAAAAAGAAAAGTGAAGGATTTTTCAGTACTTAAAGTGCATGCCTTGGGCATATATCAATAGGCTAATTAGAGAAGGGTTATTGAGGGGCCTTGGGAAAATAAAAAAATTCAAAACTCTGTTCAGGCCTCCAACCTCCAATGCATATTTCTTTCTTAGTTCCAACTTCCAATGATTTTCCATCTTATTTTCATGTTAGTTCCAGATAATTCAATTTTTTCCACATGGAATAAAATCTTTCCCTTCTCCATTTGACTGAAAAAAGACTTTCTTTTTTTGCAACTAAAATAAGGAAATCTCATTACCTTACAACATGACGGAAGTTGAAAATGCAAGCAAACAACATTTTTAACAATTTAATTTCAGAACAAATCAGCATCCTCCACTAGTTAGATCCAAGCAAACATGTTTTTAAGGGTGAAACTTCTGTTAGCAAGAACCTCTGAGTTTACACTAATCCTCTGTTTGGTTGCCAAGAAACCTAAACGGAGGTAAATAATTTGCAAGCAAATGATAGCCCGAGACCTAATTTTCAACTTTTTTCCAAAAACCAAGACAGTCCAAAGTATTTAAGTTTTCACTTCTATTTTGCTTTATTTTCCTCCAGTTTTTCTGGGGGTACACACGAAAATGAATAGTTGCAATAAGCTTTTTAACAATCAAACTAGTGTTATTGAATCTTTTACTTTTTATTTGAATCCCAATTGACATTTCAGGCTTTTAATCCAAATCTCATTGGCAATTCCTCAAAAACAATCAAGAATTCATCAACTTAGGCAAATGTATAAACTTCACCATATAAATGAAGGTACATGAGCTATGCATACAAACATGCAGAACATACATTGCAAATACAGAATTTTAAAACCTTAAACTAGAAATGAAATTAGAGAAAGAAGTATGACCACCTGGGTGACTTCTGTAGAGGTGACCCAAATGATTACAACAGCAGCAATCAGGAACAAACGAGACCTGTATCTCCAACCCATCACAAATCGAAGAACGACCCAGATATCAAAATTGCAAAATATACACGAAAATCAACAAATTTTGATGCGGGTTTCGAAAATCAACAAAATCAACAAAAGAGAAGAAGGCTTACCAAAGAGAAGAACAAGCACAAAAAAAAAAAACACTCGCAAAGTAGCGAGAAAGACACCCAATGTCGCCCACGGCGAACGACCCAACGACGAAGGTATCGGCAAAGGTATCTGAGATGCCGCACCGCCACTGCTGCTGCAGCTGCTAGCCGTCGTCAATCGCTGCTCACCGTCGTCGCTCGTTGGTCGCCGTCGTCCCCCCTTGCCGCTGCTTGCAGTCGATAGAGAGAGAGATAGTATTTTGGGAATTTTTGAAATTGGGGATATTTTTGTTAAAGGGGTTGGGGAACAAAAGGGGGGAAAGAAAGGAGGGAATTAAAAAAGCGGGAAAACGAAAAATAAAAAGAAATGGGGGAATTAAAGAGCGGGAAAATAAATTTTTTTTGGTTAAAATAAATTTATTTTTCATTTTTTTAAATTACTAAGGTTGAAAATTTATTTGTTTCATTTTTATTTTAATGAATTTTTTTTTTTATTTTGAGGAAGCAAGGGTAATATTTTAATAAAAAATATTTTTCTACGGCTCATTTTTTTTTTTTTTTTGTTACTAAAAACCAGAAACTAATTTGCAACAGTGAAGGTGGTAGATAAGAGGTGAAGTTGTGGTAGTGGTAGAGGAGATGGAGTGGCGATGGTGGAAGAGAGGTAATGGTAGTAGTAGTGGCAGTAGTAGTAGTGGTGGTAGTAGAGTAGTGGCGATAGTAGTAGTAATGGTAGTCGTAGAGGTGAAGTAGCGACAGTAGAAGTAATAGTGGTGGTGGAATGGTGTTTGCAGTAGTGGTGAAGGTGATAGCAGAGATGGGTGGTGACAGAGAGTGATAGACATAGAGACACAGAGATGAGGGAGAGAGTGATAGACAGAGAGACACAAAGATAAAGAGAAGAGAGATGAGCGAGAGAGATAAAGAGAAGAGAGATGAGTGAAAGAGACAGAGAGAGAAAAGAGATGAGAAAAGAGATGAAAGAAGAGATAGATGAGTGAGAGACACAGAGAGACACAGAGATGAGGGAGAGAGTGAGCAATGTGAACACAATGGGAGAGAGAGATAAACAGACAGATAGACACATAAAGATAGACAGAAAAAGAGATAGAGAGAGAAAGAGAGAGAGAGAGAGAGATGAAGAGATAGAAAAAGAGAGAGAAACAAAAGATGAGCAAGAGATAGACAAAAAGAGAGAGAAATAGAGCGAATATTTGCTGCTAATTTTTTTCGAGTCAATGAAAAATATATCAGGCTTGTTAAATTAATATTTTTTAATTTTATTTATTGTTTATACTTTTTACTTTATTGGAGTTTTATGACTCAGTTTGTGAAAAAAAAATTACAAAATTTAGAAATATTTAGAAAGTATAAATTTAAAAATAAGTCTTACAAATCAGATTTATTTACTCATAAGTCATGAGTGAATTTGTTTTACACACTTAGCCCTCGTTTTGATAATGAAATTTTTTTAAAACTTTTTAAATATATGTTTTGTGTCTGTAAAATGATTATTTCATTAGTACTAGTAATAATATTGAAAAATTTATTAAAATGATAAATAATTGGGATATTTTGTCTTTTATTTGTGAATTTTGATTTATTCTTAATTTATTAGTGTTATTGAAATATGATGATGTAAAAAGTATAAATAGTTTAATTGTACTTTTTAAAAGTATATGCATGTGAGAGGGCGAGGAAGAGATCGGTGAGAGGGTTTCACGAGCTCAGACTAGAGAGAGAGTGAGAGACAGACTGTGTGAGATTAGGGTTTTTTTTTTTTTGCCGGGGGGGGGCGGGGGGAATGGGAAAAAAATAAATGGGGGAGCGGGAATGGAAAAAAATAAAAGGGCGGGACTGAAAAATAAAAAAATAAAAAACAATAATTAAATAAATTTATTTTTTGTTAAAATATATATTTTTTGTGGTTAATGAATTTTTTAAATTTTTTTTTTTAGTTATTAAAATTGAAAATTTATTTGTTTTATTTTTATTTTAGTGAAAAATAATATTATTATTTTTTATTTTGTAGAAATAGGGGTAATATATATTTTAATGAAAAATATTTTCCACTAACATAAAAATTAATTTTCTGTAGTCAATGAAAAATAAAAAATAGACACAGAGAGAGAAAGAAAGATAGAAGAGTGATAAGTGAGAGAGAGAGAGAAGAGTGAGAGAAACAAACAGACACAGAGAGAGAAAGAAAGAGAGAAGAGTGATAAGTGAGAGAGAGATAAAGAGAGAAAGAGATATATATATATAGAGAGAGAGAGACAGAGAGACAGAGAGAGAAAGAGATAGAGAGAGACATATAGAAAAATAGAGAGAAACAAGAGATGAGAGAGATATATAGAAAGATAGCGAAAAGAGATGAACGAAAGAGAGAATAGAAAAATAGAGAGATAGAGAGAAGAGAGATGAGTGAGAGAGACAGAGAGAGAGAGAAAAGAGAGATGAACGAGAGAAACAGAGAGAGAAAAGAGATGAGCGAGATAGAGAGAAGAGAGATGAGCGAGAGAGACATAGAAAGAAGACAAATGAGAGAGATAGAGAGAAGAAAGATGAACGAAAGACACGTAGACAGATAGACAAATAGACAGAGAAAGAAGAGTGATGAGTAAAAGAGAGAAAGATAAGAGTGGTAGTAGTTGAATGGCATTTGCAGTAGTGGCAAATGTAGGAGAGAAGATGGGTGGTGAGAGAGAGATATGAGTGAGAGACGAATAGAGAAAAGAGATAGAGAAAGAGACAAAGTGATGAGCGACAAAGAGACAGAGTGATGAGCGAGCAAGTGTGCCGTCGCAAATAGTTCCGTCTCATATACCCACTTTTCTTGTAGTGAGGAATGAGAAGGAGTTGTGTGTGAGAGTGAGATGAGAAACGGAGAAGGGTTAGGGCAAAATTTTGGGGGGAATCCCAATTTGAGAGGGAATTTCAAATTAAGATAAAAATTTTGTGAAAATATTTGCTGCTAATTTTTTTAGAGATGTGAAAAATAGATCAGGCTTGTTAAATTAATATTTTTTAATTTTATTTATTGTTTATACTTTTTACTTTATTGGAGTTTTATGACTCAGTTTGTGAAAAAAAAAATTACAAAATTTAGAAATATTTAGAAAGTATAAATTTAAAAATAAGTTTTACAAATCAGATTTATTTACTCATAAGTCAATTGTGAATTTTTTTTACACACTTAGCCCTCGTTTTGATAATGAAATTTTTTAAAAACTTTTTAAATATATGTTTTGTGTCTGTAAAATGATTATTTCATTAGTACTGGTAATAATATTGAAAAATTTATTAAAATGATAAATAATTGGGATATTTTGTCTTTTATTTGTGAATTTTGATTTATTCTTAATTTATTAGTGTTAATGAAATATGATGATGTAAAAAGTATAAATAGTTTAATTGGGCCCCTAAATTTGGTAAAACATATAAACATATATAACATAGGGCCCCTAAATTTGGCCCAAAAATAGGGCCCCTAAATTTGGTAAAATATTATAGGCTCAATTTTTTTTTTTTTGGTTTTAGGATCAATTTAAAGGGCCCCAAAATATTTTTTTGGGTCCATGTATGATTTACTCCATATTTATTTATAAGTGTAGTTTGGTCCATATTTATTAAAATGAAAATATATATTACAAAAAAAAGTATTTGGGCTCAAGAAAAATAATACATACAATATATGGCCCTATTTTTTTATTTTTTATTTTTACCTTATTTATCTATTAGATTTTAGTGGAATAAATAATTTTGCTCAAATTTTTTTACCTAGGTCTTTATCAATTTTAATTGAATAATTTTTTCGTAATTTTTTTGTTCTAATTTTGTTTTATTAAATTGTTTTATTTATAATTTTAATGATTATATGTGTAAGTAAATTTTTTTATGGTTACAAACAAATAAAAAAATTGTAACTTATCGTTTTTATTCATTAATTTTTTTTCAATATAAAAGGGCCCCAATTTCCGAAATTCGCCTTAGGCCCCGACGAACTCAGGGCCGGCCCTGTTTGATAGTATATTTTTTTAGAAATATCAATTGTCATAATTGTTCTGTTTGTATTATTAATGGATTTAAAAAAAGGACAAAATAAGAAATTTTTATTATTTTAATAATTAATTTTTTTAAAAAATTAATATTTTTAGATAATAAAAATAAAATAAGATATTAATAATTTTGGATGGTGGGTGTACAACCTAAAAATAAAAATAAAAATAAAATAAAATAACTATTTTGTTTAGTCAAATTTTCAAGTGGAGACTAATGGTATTGTTATTAATAAAATAAAATAACTATTTTGTTAATTTTTTTATTTTCATTCGGCTACCAAAAAATGTAGTAGCCAAAAGTAGGTCTTTGGCGACTAAAACTCATTTTGTCGCCAAAACTTAACATTTGGCGACCAAAATTTTGGTCGGCAAAGATTAAAAATTAATTTTTTTATTTTCATTCGGCTACCAAAAAATTTGGTAGCAAAAAGTAGGCCTTTGGCGACTAAAAAAAATTTTGTCGCCGAAACTTAACATTTGGCGACCAAAATTTTGGTCGGGAAAGATTAAAAATTAATTTTTTTATTTTCATTCGGCTACCAAAATATTTAGTAGCCAAAACTAGGTCTTTGGCGACTAAAACTCATTTTGTCGCCGAAACTTGACATTTGGCGACCAAAAGTTTGGTCGGGAAAGATTAAAAATTAATTTTTTTATTTTCATTCGGCTACCAAACAATTTAGTAGCCGAAAGGTACCTCAACGGCTACTAAATTTTTATTTAGTCGCCAATTGTCATATGTTTAGCTACTAAAAATTGTTTTAGTCGCCAATTGTAATATCTTTAGCTACTAAATTTTTTTTAGTAGCCAATAATCAACATTCCCCTACTAAAAAAAATTAGTAGCTAAAAAGTTGACTTTTGCCGACTAATATTATTTTTGGTAGCCAATTCCGTGACTTTTGGCGACTAAATTAGTTTTAGTAGCTAAAAGTGGTCGGCAAAAATGCTTTTTCTTGTAGTGAGTAAAAAATATGTATTAACAAAAGTTTAATATAAGATTTTAACTATTAGAAATTTTTCCATCTCAGAAAGATAAAATAATATTTAAATACAAAAATACTATAATATTTAAAATATAGTAAGTCTTATTTAAAATTATTATTTTAAATCTCAAATTGTCTTGAACCAATCTTGTTTCGGTTGAGATTTAAGATCTGTGACTCAGATTATTATACAGACAAAAATTGCTTAAAAGAAATAAAATATTTGTAAGCCTCAAATAAATTTCCTATATGAGGAGTAATTTTTAAATTAAATAATCAAACATTAATGAACCATCCAATTTTTTTAGAAGTTAATGAGTGTCATAAAGGTACCATTAACAACTTAACAAGATCTATAATAGAAACATTAAGAGTGTTAGGTTTTTGTTATTAGCAAACCTGTTTGACAAAATTCTTTTCAGTTATAATTTTATTCGATCTTTTATTTCAGTGAGATTATAAATATTTAGATACGAATCCAACCTGAATTATACCTTTGCAAAGGAATTTGTGTTGTTAATTATTTCACGTTTGTCACTTTGCTGACTATGTCGAGAATCAAGCTGCCCAGTCAGCTCGCGGGGATCCAGAGGGCAACGTTCCATGGCAAGCACGGGGCAGCGGCGGAGTCGAGGGGTTGCACCCTCAAAGCAAAAAGCAAAAATACAGTCAAAGTTGTGTGACCGCTCGAGCGAAGATGCAATCCTCTCAGTAGTTTCACTCGCCTGCAAAAGTATTGGGAGTTGAGATTTTACGCTCGAGTGAACTTTCTTGCGCTCAAGCGTAGGTCCTTATTCAGAATTTAGGGCACGACTTCCAGATCTTCTTCTTGGGTATTAAGGTTTTTCATCTGGAGCTTCTTTACTTGTTTCCTTTAATATTTGTAAGAGTTTATATCATGAATTGCGTTGGTTATATCAAAGGGGTTTGTTTATTTTGTTTTATTCAAAAAAGAGAGAGTTGTTCTTCGGTAAATTCTGTAGAATTTGGGCCTGAAGTTTTGGTGGATTCTGGAATGGCTCAAAGTCATGGATTCGACATCGGTGTTATAGATTCAACATTGGACAAAACAATTCCAAGGTGAAAACGGTGGTGGAATAGACACATTGGGGTTGGTTCAATTTAGGCGTGGATTCGCTAGGTAATTGAGAGTACACTTGTGTAATTCTTTTTTGTCTTTTTAATAGATTGTTTTATAACTTTGGTCCGTAATTTTTTTATCACAATTGGAAGCACTCCAATTGTGATTTTTCTACGTTAAAATTATTGTATCGATATGTCTTTAATTGTTTAATTAAGATTGCTATTTACTGATTAAAATTAATTAATAATCACAAATTAATATCTCAAAAATTTTAAATTTAAAACAGTCCAATCAACAAGATCATGACAAGTCTTCGGGGCATAACAAACAAAGTTTGAGATTCAGCCACACATATGCACTCTTAACTATAACCCAACATGAGCGAAGCCAAGATTTCTAGTATTGGTCTTGTTAAGTTGTTAATGGTACCTTTATACGTTGGTGAACTCTTTTTAGATGGAGAGAGAGAGTGAGAGAGAGAGAGATTTCTATTATTGGTCTTGTTAAGTTGTTAATGGTACCTTTATATGTTGGTGAGCTGGGGGGGGGGGGGGGGGGGGGGGGGTTGGGGGGCTTACGTATCTTGTGATGCAAACAACCAAAAAAAATACAGAAATAAATGGTTTTGGGGTTTACCTAACAAAGGAGGTCACATGGATCTTGTTGCTTTGACCTCACAAGTTCTCATGTGAGTATTAAGATGCATCTTGTGATGAATTGATGACTTAGACACACACCTTAAATTCACCCCCATACTTTTGCATGGGCCATTACCTCCTTACGGGACGGATCCAATGAACGTATATATTAATAGAAAAAAAAATAATAATTATAAAAATATGGACTATAAGATCAATCTCTATTATGTAGGTTAGAAATTTAAATTGACACTAGTAATTAGTTTCTTTGTTTACCTTTTGTCCAAATATTTATGTTCATAGACATAGAGGGTGTACAACATAATTTTTTTAATAACTTAGAGGAGATTACTACTTTATTTTATTTTTTAAAATGGAAGAGATGAGTTTGTATAATTTAGAGATAATTAATAGTTAACATTATATAGTAAAGGAGTTCTTTGAAATCATAAGGAGGGCGAGACTATGTAATTTGAAATAATTAATTACTAATACTAGTCACATAATAGATAATTATAAGACTTGAAACTTAGCATTAATACATTTACATGTAACATTACTTTTACATAATCTTTTATTCAAATAGAACTACAACAAAAAATATATTGTCTATTTTGTTATCTATTTTTTGTCTCTTATTTCAATGTTTGATGTTAGTTCCTTGAATGAAAATTATTATTATGTAAAAATAAAAAAAAAATTAGGGCGAATTACATTAACACTCCCTATAGTTTGAGACTTGTGTCATTTTGATCCCTAACTTTTAATTGTGACACATTTGATTCTGAATTTTGAATCTTGTTTTAAATAAGGACAATTGAATATACCATTGCTCAATTTCCTAGGAAAAATCGTGAATTTGATAAAAACATAAACTAATTTGACAAAAATAAATGTCAAAAAAATATTTTTTAATTTTTAAAAATTATTTCTACCCACCAAAAATAAAATTATGTAAAATTGATAAATTTTTTACGCATTTATTTATTTATTTATTTTTACTAAATTAATTTTTATTATGTATTTGGATGATAACCATGTAATAGATGGTTGTTAGGCTTTTAACGTGTAATCGATATGATATATGAAATATTTTTAGTTTTGTATTTTTTGATTTAATGGATTGGTTTAATAATGATATCGAAGTTGTCTCCATATTTGACCTTTGGAAAAATAGAAACTAATTTAATGAAAATAAAAATAACCGCCCATTACATGATCATCATCCAAACACGTAATAAAATTAATTTGGTAAAATAAATAAATAAATGTGTAAAAGATTTATCAATTTTATATAATTTTATCTTTGGTGAGTAGAAATAATTTTTAAAAATTAAAAAATATTATTTTGACATTTATTTTTGTCAAATTAGTTTATATTTTATCAAATTGATGACTTTGCTCTTAAAATTGAGCAATGATATTTTTAATTATTCTTATTTGGATTAAGATTTAAAATTTAGAGTCAAATGTATCACAATTAAAAAGTCAATGACCAAAGTGACACAAACTCTGTTAGTGTAATTTACCCTAAAAAATAATAATATCTTATCATGTAAGATGTGAATTGAAAACAGTGAAAAAAATTGGTATATAGCTTTACTCAAACTAAAATTTTGAAATGTTAGAACTTAAAATTTAATAAACTAACAAACTGATTATTCCATACTCCTTTCTCATTAATAATTTCTTAAGCCATATACAAACAAAATTTGTGTACAGAATTCAAATAGAAAATTATATGCATGTTTTGTTTTGTTTTGTTTATTTTCATATATTTATCTCAAACTAATACAGTCATTGTAGTTAATAATTTCATGATCCTAAGTTCTAAATCGTAAAACGTTCGTTATTGTTGATAATAATTTAAGAATGTCATTGCCACGAGCACTACAAGGATTTACACATTTGGCGACCATTTTTGCCGACCAAAAAAATTTTGGTCGCAAAAAAATGACATTTGGCGACCAAATATTAATTAGTCGCGAATGATCATTAATTTTGGCGACCAAATTTTATTGGTCGCAGAAGGTTATATTTTGGCGACCAAAAAATATGTTGGTCGCAGAAAGTGGTATACTTTTGCCGACCAACTACAAATTTGGTCGCGGAAGATCACATATTTTTTGGCGACCAAAAATTTGGTCGCGAAAAACTTATTTTCAGCAACCAAAAAGAATTAGTCGCCAAATTAGTACTTTTAGCGACTAATATTTTAGTCGCTGTTGATTGAGATTTGGCGACTAAAAAAATTTGTCGGCGAAAGAACCTATTTTTGCGACTAATTTGAGAGTTTGGTCGCCAAAAGTTTGGGGGGAAATTTGAAACGTGGGGCGGGAATTGAAATTGAGAAAAGAAATTGCAGATTGGGGTAATTTTCTACTTCACACGCTGGTGATGCATCAATCAAACCCAGATTGGGGTAATTTGGTTTAACTCGTCTCCTCCCATTCCCTCTCTGTCTCTCTCTCCCTCTCTGTTCTTCTTTCCTACCCTCCCTCTTGCGCTCGCTCCCGACGCTGGCCTCGATTTCTGCCTCTCCCCCATTCTCTCTCAGTGTCTTCAAGTCGCAATCCTCCCACTCGCAAGGTAGGGTTTCCGATTGTGAATCGCGACATTGTGCTTCCTCAAATTCTACATTGACGCTGCTGTCTTCTCTTTCTCTCTCTGCTTCGAACCCCCATGGGAGCTCTCCGGTACCTCTCTCCCTCTCTCTCTCTCTTTCTCTCTATGCTTCTCTATGCTTTAAGTAAATCGATATTTGTTGGTGGAATTGAGGTAATGGTAAAGACTGATTGAGGTAAATCGATTGTGTCTTCAGTCAAGTAAATCGATTACAGAGTGGAATTGAGGTAATGCTTTTCTATGCATTTGAATTCAAAAACATGTATTTGTTGTCAGAAAAGTTGTGTATTGAGTTTGTTTCATGTATTTGGATGTAATTGGGGTTCTGCTCCCTGTTAGCATCCTCTCAGCATGTCATACATCTGCACTACCACATAAAAACTAACATCCAATAACGTTATCATTACGTTATATGTTTGAACCAACTTAGGGTTCATGTTTATTAAGTCCAGCTTTGGACTTTACCACTAATATCACCAGCTGGGCAGCTAGTAAGAAAGAAAAATTTAAGGTAAATATATTATTTTGATTTTCAAGAAGCAATGGTAAAACCAAGAAAAAAAATGAGAGAGCTAGGGAACATGTATGAAGACCCAAAACTCTCCAGCAATAGGAAATTCATTTGAAACAAATACAAAAACAAGAGGAAATGGAAAATGTTTTATGTAGAAGAAAGACCTGTCTTCTTGGCTCAAAATGTATGGTCAGGGTGTGTACAAGGAATGGATCTAATGAAGGATCATCTGGTTTCACTGGTCGAAAGGATGAAAATGGTATTCTCACCTATTAAAACAAATAGAAAAGTTGTAAAGATTTACACTAGTAAAATGCAGGTAAGAGAATATTCCTTCTATGGTTGAGTTTGTTTCATAGAACAGATCATTGATGTTACTTGTGTGTTCAGAAGGTAAATTGGGAAAATAAGGGAATATTCCTTTTTTTTTTCTTTTTTTTTTTGGTTTCTCTTCTTCACTCCTTGTTATATCAACATCCTCATCTGAATATGAAAATTTTCTTTTCAGTGATGATGTTTTTCCATAAATGTATGGTTAAAGCAGAATTGTTGATGTGTGTATATTGAATCGGTTACTTCTATGGTTCTGGGAGCTCATTCTCTGGTGGGATACCATACCGCTACATCTTTGAATTGATGTGCTGCTAATTATTGTGTCAGAAGTTTCTAAAACATCATCATCTGACCACAAACATAGGTTTATTTTATTTTATTTTATTATTAAATATATTTGCTTTTAGAAATGGCATGGAATTTTATTCTTTTCTAGCAGCAGTATGCAAATACTGAAATAATCACCAGGTTTATAAACTCTAGTCAACAATATTGGTGTTTCATCAGATTCATAAAAGATGGAGTTTGTTGCGACGACCATTGGTTTATTTAATTTTATAATATATCTACATGTTCAAGTGTCAGTTAAATGCATCTACAATTTACCTAGCACTTTAACAGTTGCAAAGCTAATCATATCAATTGGCTAAGAATCTTTTGTTGTCAAAATTTTCAATCTTATTTTATTTTTCTTATTTGAGTGCAATTAAAGTCATAGCTAATAATATTAGATTATTTATGGTGAAACTTCTACTTTCTTTCCCTTCTTTAAAAAAACTTCAGTCCCATTTCACTTTGTTATAATACTCATTAGTCTTCATCTCTCTCTCTCTCTGTTAGATAAGCATCTCTCTCTCTCTCTCTCTCTCTCTCTCTGAAGTCAAAATGCATCTCCATCCATCTCCATCCATCTCCATCCTCCTCTCTGTTCTTCATGATCACATTGATCTTCATCTTAATCCATATTCCATTATCCGTGCATGCCACTGACGAACAATGTCTAAACTGCAGCAAAACCTTCCAGTGTGCAAACATGCAGAACATTGATTATCCTTTCTGGGGAGGCAACAGACCTGACTACTGTGGTCATCCGGGCTTCCAACGCGCAGAATCTGACTCTGTTTTTCGGCTGCAGCCAAATTCCAGTTCTACAACTGGGCAGTTCTAGGCAGTTCAACTGCAGTGTTAATGGGATTGATGACAGAAATTTTTATCTGACTAGAAGCACACTATTCTCCAAAAGTATGATAAGTTGTTTTTCAAGTGTCATAGTTCCAGTCTTTCAATTTGCAGCTCAGGCTCTGGAGGGTAATTCATCTTCTTCAACAAGTCTAAAGGCAGCTCTTGATAGTGGTTTTGGGTTGCAGTGGTCTGCAAATAGTGATCTGTGCAGTCAATGTGTCACATCGGGTGGGCAATGTGGGTATGAATCGGGTTCAAGCTCATTTACTTGCTTTTGCACAGATAAAGCTTATGCATCCTCATGCTCTGCAACTCAGAATGGTATGTGCAATTTTATTGGTTCTTTTTTGGGACCATAATTCGCCTTCAACAAGCTTTTTCATAGAAGTTTTCTTTCTTAAAGTCTTTAATTTTCTTGAAATTTTCCTTTTTACAGATTGTTTTTAGAAATTCATGTTGTTAATTTGCTAATATTTTTGGTCTTGCACATATTTATAATGGAACTTGTTCAGTAAAATTTGATTAAATCACTGTCTGTATTTTCTTATTATGCCACTTTCTGTTAAAAGCTTAAATCTGAGTGCACAATAAAACATACAATACACCTCACGATATCTCAGAGAGATTTAAAGTTTATTTCTCCATAAAGTTTTTACCAGCCTTAAAATTAAGGTGATGGCTTTCTAATAAATGTATGTTTTGCATCTAAGAAGTAATAAGATAGGGAACCAGATTCTCTATCCCACTCTCCTCTGTACTCTTGTTCTAAATCACTTCTCTATCACTCCATCTATTTTTCTAACTTTGCAGTATGAACTTGCCAGCCACAAAGTTTTACTTTATGTTTTTTTTTTTTAACAGGATCAACTAAAGGGCTCCAGATTTGGTTGAAAATTGGTATAGGAACTAACAGGATGTGTTCATTTCTGTTGGAGCTAGCAATATTCATAGAAACTGCCATGTTTTTGAGTTTTCAAACCACTCCAATGTTGTTCTGTTAATTAGATGTATATCTAGAGCTAATTTCACATTTTCTATTTTCAACAGCTCAGAGCTTTCAAGCTCATAATCTTCATGAAACTCAGATATTTGCCAAAATTGAGACAGTGGAGGTAAGCTAGGCATTGACATTATAATTGAATTCCTGAAGGAAATGATATGTTCTATTTTGCTGTTATATAATTGCGACTGTAGTGTATAGATGGAACTATCACCATTAACCTTAGCCCCAGAAAAAAAAAAAGCTATTTTAGGAAAACCACTAATTTTTATGTTAAGAAAATAGAAATATTTAATAGTGAGGGAGTGGACACCAAATAGTGTACTCTAAACATTAGATTCAATTTAGAATTTCATGCCTTGGAAATGTCTGAGAGGGGAACCAATGAACAAAAGCAACCATTTAAGAAACACTTTCACTCCATGGGATATTATGGTGGTCTCTTTACATCAAAATTATTGCTACAAATGTGACAGTTTGATTTGGAGACTTCTGGACGCATACATGGATGGATTTTGTGTATGAATTTTTTGTCGCTGTTTTGTATCATCTCCTAGGTGGATAGTCATGATTAGCTCATTGTTTGAAAATAAAGCATCTATATTCCAATGTGTTTGAAAATAAAGCTCCTAGGTGTATCATCTCCTAGGTGGATAGTCATGATTAGCATATTGAGATAAAGCATCTATATTCCAATGTATTTTGACTTTTCCTGCCACTTATCTGTTGTGAAATTATCAACTTAATAGTGCTCGTTTCATACAAATGATATTTCTTGGATATTCATTGTTTGAAGAGTAAAAACATGTTTCCTCGCATATGCAATCTTAAATCTGTCTCCTTCATTTTAATCAGCATACATCAATTGCACATAGCATGCTTCACAAGTTTGATAGTTTGATAGTTGGTCCAAATGTATCATTCATCCTAAGAGTGCCTGTAATGCTTCTCCGATACACTTTTCGATCTAACTAAATTAATAACTAATACTAATAATTTTTGCATCCTACTTCCCTAAAGTTTCTCTTACTCCAAATAATATAATTATGTGAAGTTATCCATGGCATCTAAGCTCAGTAGTATCACTTAGCCACCTTGTACCCAAATCCCCTAGTCTCTATTGTCTAAATTTTTGAAATCAAATCTCCACATTTCTCTAAGGGGATCATCTCTTACTAGATCTGAAGTCAGAGTACCAGTCCAATGATTAAATTCCAGCTTCATCATCAAACATAAGATTATAACTAGTAGGAAGCCTTCAAGAAATTAGGAGGCTAATGAGTATGATCATCAATGGCATCTAGTCTGATCAAACCTGAAACAAAATAGATTATTTATGACATGAAAAGGAGGTTTAACGGCCCAAGGAAATTTACCCTTCAGCATCTTTTCCATGCTCTTAATTTACAACGCTACCGCAGATGCCCCTGATTAGAGTAACCGGACCTGGGAACCCAATTAGTATTGTGTGTTGGGCATGAAGTGTTTGAAGAAAGGGATGAAAATGGGATGTATAAATTACAGTTGATGATTATTTTGAACATAGTTCAATGGGTTGATTCTTGATACTGTAATTAATGGGTTATAGAATGGAAATAAGTTATTTTTCTCTAGTTTAAGTACTTAACTATAACTGTGTCGGGCACTTTAAACAGAATTGTGATGTCTTCTCTTTTAAGTAATACATCTAATCTTTTCCCCCAAGAAAGATCTTCATGAATCTCATTTACTAGGGAGTTTGGACATCCAACAGAATTGCTACCAAGGCCCCATTCTTCAAATAAGATCCATTGCATAAAAACTGAAGATTTGAAGCCCTTTACCCCTACATTGTACACTCTACACACTTTGATTCGTTTCATATCCCCTCTTGAGCTGCTTGAACTTGTGCTTGGATGTTTTCTAGGATTGACCATAGTGAATATGCACTTCAAGTATCATCTAAAATTTCTGCTCTCTCAGTTGGATTATGGATTGCTGATTGTGCTTTTGATATGCTATCAGCTTATTTGCAACAGCCATATACTAAAGGAATATCATACAATATGTTTTGGGGAATGGAGGAAAAGAATTTTGATGTTCTTCTGTTTGAGAATATTTATTTTGAAGTTATTGAAATTGCCATGTGTTTTGAGCTAGATACTGCAGATCTATGTTTGTTGAAAGCTGTTAATGTCGCAAACATACATAAAGTAATGCAAAACCAGCACATTCCTCTAAGTATGGATATATCGAGGGAGATAGTAAACACTCCGATAAAAGTACTTTCTTGTTGCATCCATAATACTAACATGACTAGAGCTAACATATTGTTTCATCTTACTGAAGTGAGCCCCTTCCATCTTTTAGTCTTTGGAAACTTGTTTTCAGATTTGATGAATAAATATTTGCTTCACAAAGGCAATGTCATTAAAGGAACATCTAACAATACTCGTTCAGATGATGACTTTTTGATGCTTCTGCCTACTGCCCGGTTGTACTTACAGTCATCTTCCATGAAATATGGGGAGCAGTTTCAGATATGTATTGGAAATATATCTTCTTTCTATAGCAAGATTCTCTTGAGCAGTTTCTCAGACTGGAAGAGCTATGTTTCTGGGGACATATTTAAGCTAGAATGTACTGAGTTCTTGTCTCCATCTATGGAGGAACTTCTTAATCTTGTCTCTGACAGTCTCTTGGGAAAGGCAATTCTTATGCTTCGGTACTACTTTTCCTTGAACAGAGATGCTGTGAAATTGAAAAGGCGGTTGAAGTTATTTGATTCTGTTTGTCCACATTCTGGTGCACATGACATTATCCTAGATTGTGATGTTAGTGAGATTGATGCTTATTCACTTAACCAGTCTTTAAACCTTGTAAATAGAGTTGTTGCAAAGATTTACTTTTGTAGGATGCTTTTATTTCAAAAGGATAATCAGATTCAGTCTCTGCCGGGGGAAGATGGGAATATGAAGGAGATTCATTCAGAAGTGAGATCTAATAAAGAGGACTCATCAAGAATTCGGTTTATGAACATATTGGTGTGGACTTGGCAGTTGATTGTCAAGAAATTCCCCTCAAAGTCTGAGGACTCTGGAAAAGTCATTGGCACAAACTATTTCTTGTTCATGTTTTTGGAGGCCTTCATTCTAAGAAATATTCTAGAGTTAACTAGAGAGATGCATAATTGTCTTATCAAATTGAATTCTCTTCCATTCATTGAACAATTGGTGAGATTGTCTCTTCTTCATAGGTTTGAGGACCCTGCAACACTGAAGATGCTATGAAGTGTTCTTACTTTGCTATCTGATGGGAACTCAAACAGTTTACTGCTTCAGTTGCTGCTTGCTCACTCCCAGTTTGCACCTACCATACATTATGTTTCCAAATCATCTGGTGGTTCTCAGTTTGGTGTGATCTTTAAGCCTATGTCCAGCATTTTGAGATTACTTGTTGTTCCATCTACTGATCAAAGTGCACTTAATGTGGAAATGAGTCCACAAAATACATATGAACTGAGCATGAAACGGTTGGAAGTTGTTAAGTTACTTAGGGCACTGTTTCATTTCACGTCTCAGCAGTGTGGTTTTGATTTCAAAAAAGACATCAGTGTGAATTCTAGAGAATTGGTTTTCTTGCTTCTGTCTTCTTATGGTGCAACACTCAGTGAAGTTGACTTGGAAATATATGATCTCATGTTTGAAATTGAGTCTGCTAGTGAATCAAATTCTGGAAGCATTGCTGAGATGGATTACCTTTGGGGAGCTGCTGCTATAAAAGTAAGAAAAGAACGAGAACAGGAGCAGGATCTGTCATCTGTTAATATGAATGATGTTGAAGCAGTTGAAGAACGCCGAAGAAGTCAATTTAGGGAAAACCTCCCTGTTGACCCCAAAGTGTGTGCAACTACTGTGCTACATTTTCCTTACGATAGAACTGTGAGTGAGGGAACTTTATTCTTGTCCAAGTATCGGCATGATAATTCTAAGGTATTTGTCTGACTACAGTGAAGCTGAACTCCTCTTATGGCATATTCACCCAAAAACTCCTCTTATGGCATGCTGCAGTTTTCAACTATTTGTTTATATAATTTGTTATTGTCATTATTGTTGTTGTTATTATTGTTATTATGAACTTATCCATGGCCCAGTTGCAATTCTGATTAATTTGTTGATTTTATTCTACGCAGACACCTTATGTAAATGTTGAGAAAATACGAATATATGATCCTGTTTTCATATTGCACTTCTCAATTCATAGTCTGTCAATGGGTTACATTGAGCCTATGGAGTTTGCTAGTTTAGGGTTGCTCGCAATTGCATTCGTTAGCATATCTTCACCACATGATGAGATGAGGAAATTGGGTTATGAGGCTCTTGGAAGTTTCAAGACTGCATTAGAGGTACTTCTGTCTTTCATCAAAATTGCTGTTTATGGAATATGCTGTGAATACTGCAAAATTTTTCATAAATTTGGGTTGTTATTTGTTCTTCCTATTGTGTGTGTAATGTTAACAATTTTAGCTGGAATGAGGCTGCATTAGCGTTCAGTGTGCGATTGTGGAAGCACTTGCTTTTAGGAGGGTCAAAGTTTTGGAGTTTGTAGGAACATCTGACTACACCCCAAAACTCAACTCTGTGTTGGTGATCTGTTTTCTCTAGTTTGCTCTACGCAAAAGCATGCTTACATATACATATAAGTAGATCAATCAATAGGGCCAGCTAAGCTTTGAGGCCTGCCTGTTCAACCCATACAATTCCAGGCCAATATTAAATTGGGAATGGGCTGATTTGGACAAAGTTAGGCCCAAAAGTGAATTCAGCTGAGTTTGGGCAATAAATAGCTCAGCGTGTCCAAGGCCTGGCGCATTTTATATAAATGTACAAGTGATAATTTGAAGTTCTAATTTATTTATTTATTTTTATATTAGCCTAAAAAATAAAGAATTGTATATATCTTTTTTTTTTGGCCAATACATAATGACATAGATACATATGTGTTACTTAGAGAATTTGTATAGGAAAATATTCTATGTACATAAAATGGAAGAGAGAGAGAGAGAGAGAGAGAGAGAGAGAGAGAGAGAGAGAGAGAGAGAGAGAGAGAGAACATAAAATGGGAAGTATTCTACAAAACTATGTATGAGAATTTAATTATTGTTAAGTCAAAATCATAGATAAAAAGGCATTTTTGCCCATCCCTTCTCCCACCACCCTGTCCCCTTCTTTCTGCTAGCTTTAACACCTTGGCTTTCATCACATGCAAGCACACAAAATTTGTCCACAGAGTTGGAAATCCACACACACACACATATATATAAGTGCCATATTGGAGGAAAATAATATGAACCAGAGTGAGTGCAAAAAAGTTTAGTGCATATATTTAGTGTGCCGCTTCCTTCTCGGCACGAATCAACCACCTGACATGAATCATTAAAATACACATCGCCACATTGGTTGTGAAAAATGAATTAGAGAATGTGGCAATGGTGATGGGTATTTTAAGGGGAAGGGGTGGGGGTGGGGGTGGGGGTGGGGGTGGGGGACTAGGGTGGGTTTGGGAGGCAGTAAGGGTGGATTCAAGTGGATCGGGCGTGGCGACAGGAAGGGATATACATGCACAAATATGGCTTCTTCTTCCCCTCCCCCCCTTGTTTTTGTTCGATCAGTAAATAATTTCCTATACATACCTTTTAAAACAAAAGTTTCCATTTAATGACTTAACGTTAATGTATTTGTCATTTACATTTCCAGCTGCTGTCATCCAGTATTTTGTAGTGTTGGAGGAACCTTTTTTTTAATTTATTTTATTTTAAATTTCAGCTTAATTGTTGTAAACATATGTGGTCTGCCTTTCTTTCTTTCCCACGTTGAGAGAGAGAGAGAAAAAAAGATGCATAATTTTCTTTTATGCGTCAAATTATCTGTGAAGGTCTTTAATATTTCTCTGTTTTTGTTATTAGTTTTCCTTTAGTATCTGTAAGTTCTTTGTTCATAACGATTTCAAACTATTTATTACAGAGGTGTCAAAAGAGGGAGGGTTTAGTGCGACTTCGGCTTTTGTTGACGTATTTGCAAAATGGTATAGAAGATCCTTGGCAGAGGATTCCTTCTATCATTGCTATGTTTGTTGCAGAGGCTTCTTTCATATTACTGGACTCTTCACCTGATCATTATTTAACCATAAGTAACTTTTTGTTGCGCTCTCCGAGGGTGAATGTGAAGGTATCTGCTTTCTGACTGCAAGGAATCAGATTATGCTATTTTCATTTAGTTTAGCAGTTGGCCTTATAAGGTTTATATGCAATTCATTCATTTCTATTATTCATTGACAAGAGTCATATTCAATTAACTAAGAAATAGCTATATAATTCATGTCCTTTCTGCGTGTAACATGGATCAATTCTGAATTCTTATAGTATTTTTCGACTTTGGTTGCAGTGTATACCATTATTTGAAACTTTTTTTTGGAGCAACACTGTGAAGTTTAGGACACTCAGACTTTGGATACTTCGTCTCTTGTATGCTGGGCTAAATTCAGATGATGATGCTCAAATATATATCAGGAACAACATCCTTGAGATTCTACTGGCTTTTTATGCCTCTCCGCTTTCGGATTATGAGTCAAAGGAATTGATCCTTCAGGTAAATTCTAACTTTGTTTCTCATGCTTGTTACAAGGTTGCTTTGATTTGTGTAAAATATTGATTCACAATCATCACATTGAGGAGAGGTTTTTCTTTCTTCCCCTTTCTATGTTTGTAAATAAACTTAGAATCCAATTATTATTATTTAGCTGTAGCGATTTCCACTTGTTAAAGTATATGGTCTATATATGACTGTTACAACTTTATGCAGATATGTGCATGGAGATGTAAAGCCTGTGAACTTTTTGCTTGGTCCGCCAGGGACACCTGATGAGAAAAAACTGTTCCTTGTTGACCTTGGATTGGGTAAATTTTACCATATACATTTGTTCTCTGCAGTACAAATATAAGACACAGTACGATACTGAATTATGCCAGTTTTTCATTATTCTGACAACACATTTTGACATGCAGCAACTAGGTGGCATGATGGTTCTACTGGTCTACATGTTGATTATGATCAACGGCCAGATGTTTTTAGGTAAGCTAATGTTTCAATAATTTCTTTTAGTTCCTTTCTACTAATGTTTCACTTACTGTTGTTCTTACTTTCACTACTTTAAAACCTAGGTACCCAGTATTTACAGCAATCCTATAAAGTGAGCGGGTCATTTCCATTCAAGTGGATAAATAAAAAATGGAGGGAAGGATTCTATGTAACTGCCATGGCTATTGCAGGAAGTAGATGGGCAATTGTCATGTCTCGTGGGGCAGGATTTTCTGATCAGGTTCAGTTATAATTTTTGGAGCTTTGCTCAGTTAGAAAGCCAGTTTTGTGGTGAAGAAAACTCATGGTAAATTGTACAAGACTACTTGGCAGTATAGGCATTTTTGGGAGGATTAAATATTTTTGGTTGGATGTGTATGGATGACAAATATTAGTAGTTTTATTTGTTGATAGCTGCGCATGGATAATAAATAGTTATGTTTTAAATTGTTATGCTAGATGGATGTGACTTGTGAATGAAAACTTAGAATAGTTGTAGTGTCGAATGTTAATGATTCAGTTAATTTGAATGATACTTTAAAATTATAGGTTTATTATGGATTGAATGAATTATTAGGAATTACAGGTGTATTGTTTTCCTGCTTTGGCGACTAATAATTAGTCGCGACATCCAAAATAATTTTTTTTGCAAAAAATGACAATTGCCGACCAAGAGTTTTGGTCGCAAAAAATACATCTATTGCCGACCAAAACAGCTCTTGGTCGTGGAAACTCACTTTTGCCGACAAAAAATTTTGGTCGCGAAAAGTAACAAATGGCGACCAAAATTTTTGGTCGTGGAATGTCACAATTGGCGACCAAACTTTTTGGTCGTTGAATGTGACTTTTGGCGACCAAATTTTTTGGTCGTGAAATGTGTCAATTGGCGACTAAGATATTTGGTCGGGAAAATATCACTTTTCGCGACAAAAGTGTTTTAGCGACAAAATGAATTAGTCGCGGAAATTAAATATTTAGCGACCAAAAATTTAGTCGGCAAATCTAACTTTTGCCGACCAACCAAAATTTTGGTCGCGAATTACTTTTGCCGACCCTCAATTGGCGACCAAAGTAGCAACCAAAAAAATTGGTCGCGGATAACTTTTGCCGACCAAAAATAGACTTTTAGCGACCAATTTTTTTGTTGCCAAAAGTGTTAATTCTTGTAGTGGAGGGATGCAATTTAAATAGGCTCAATTCGAACAACTTCCAACCCAAGATTTTTTAAGACTTAGGACAATATATTTTAAACTTTGGCATGAGTTTGGATAGAATTTAGAAGCCTTTGGGCTAGACTTGCATAAAGACACCATGCAACAGTAAACCTTACTATGTTCAAAATATTAAATATATATAAATTAGGGGATTTAGTTAGAGCCCCTCATAATAAAATTTGGACAGATTAAAAAAACAAAAAATAAACAAATAATTTTTTAAAAAAAAAACTCCAGGATTTAATCCGATTAACAAATCAAAGTCTATCTTTTAATTTTATTAATTTAAACCCTAAAATTTTAATAAGATTTCAATTCCAATTTTTTTAGACACAATTAACGGGAAGGGGTATTTTTGACATCAAACATCATTATGTAAAAAATGTTTACAAATCCATATTTAATAAATAAAAGAAATCAAAACCCACCCTCTCTTCTCCTCATTACCTACCGCTCATCGCTACCAACAAGCTACCACCGCCCACAACATCTTTACATCCACCATTGACAATCCTCTTTCAGGCCCTCAAGTCCACCACTCCCCACCTCTCTTGCCATCACTTCTCTCAGATCCACCATGGTTCACCCTCATACGCCACCGCCTCACTCAAATCCATCACCCTCTACCCTCAAATCTATCACTGTCTCCCTTAAGGTTCGTTCGAGATGTAGGTTGCCTTTTTGACTTTTCGTTATTTTAACCTGGGGCTAAAAAATTTCGTTTGGGATAGGCTTTTTGATTTTTTTGACTTTTGTGAAATAAAAAATGAAATGATTATGGTTTTGATGTGACATTTTGTCTTATTGGGTTACAAAGCCTATTTTATCTTTTTGTGGCTATTTTAGCCAAAAAGCCTCATTTTAGCTTATGCCAAACAAAAGTTTAGATTCGCTCCCCATCTTCATTTCCTTAAATCTGCCATTCCCATCCACTACCTCTCTCAGATCTGTTTCCCTTCTCCATCGTCTCCATCGTCTCCCTCAAATCCGTTGCATCCTCACTCATTTCCCTCAGATATGTCAATCTCGTCACCATAATAAAACCTGTTAATCTGTTAATCTTGTCAAAGAGAGTTGATATTTTGTAGATCTGGACAGTCTCAATTGTTGGAATCGATCCATCGACCAAGACCAATGGAGGTAAATGTGAAGAGAGAATGGAAGCAACTGGCGTGCTGAAGAAGTGGAAAGAGAGGGAAGCGACAACTGATTCGGAAAAGAAAGAAGGGAATATGGAACATCAGATATAGAAGTAGAGTATACTGGTAGTTGTGTAGAGATGATGAGACATTGATGAGGCTTTTGGGAAGCTAGTGAAAAGTTAGCTTTTAGCTTTTAACCCATTTTGGGTCACATTACTTCTCTTATTTTTTACACACAAAAAGATAAAAAGTCAAAAAAAAAGCTGAAAAACTAACTTTTAACCAACTTCTCAAATCAACCCTGAGTAAGCTTGTCATGACCCGAACCCGCCCCCGTGGGTTAAGGACATAACCGGCAAGTAATCATGAGATTACCTACGGCCTCAAACCAAACCAAACGTATTTTAACAGAGTTAACGGGGGCCAAACGAAAGCAATTTAAAACTTTGTCCATAGAGCTGTGCTTACATGGCACATCATAACAAGCCATACATATGTACATTAATAACTCATAACAGAAATACAGTACCATGAAGTTCTGTACAGACAAGATCATCCAAAACTAAGTCAACCCATGAAAACTATATACAGACATGTTCAAAGACTTCGCAACATGACAACATAAAACAAAATGATAAAAGGCGAAGACGAGTCTTGTGCATGAGACGCAAGGGCTGACTCTTCAAAACCTTTGTTGTTCCACACATACTTTACTGGGGATGAGTTTGGACTTCTCTTGGCTCACCTACAAACACATGAATGAGCGTGAGCGATAGCCCAGTGAATAATATCAAATAAAGGAGTTATACAAACGGTACGTAGAACAACATGCTTCAAACGGCCTTGGGCCCAATTCATATTTCTATTTAACATATATATATACACAATTTAAGTCAATCGGCCTTCAACCCAATCATTTATGTCAATCAGCCTTCGGCCCAATCAGTTATGTCAGTCGGGCTCCGGCCCAATCATTTATGTCAATCGGCCTTCGGCCCAATCATTTATGTCAATCGGCTTTCGGTCCAATCATTTATGTCAATCGGTGTCCACCATTCAAATTAATGAACTTACAAAACTTACATAAAAGTAAACAATTGGACAACATCATATTTCAAATATCTTGTTAAGATATTACTCACAATGATCGGCTTGTGGATTTGCCCTAGAGCTTGACCCTACACATCATATAGCACATATGGGTCACAAACGATTCAATCCATTCTTTAATTCACATATTCCTCTTTAGGCTTCATTCTTATCTCTTTAACTCAATTACAATGCTTAATGCATGCCTAAGAGTGCTTGCAAGTGAAAGAGAACGGAAAACGAAACACAGAATACACTTTCAAAATTTTAGAAAATAAGGTCCCCGCTCAAGCGGACCCATTAGGTCTGCAAAAGTGCTGGCTGTACCGAATTTACACTCAAGCGTGAAGTCTGGCGCTCGAGCTAAAGGTCTGTCTACATAGCTCCCCGCTCGAGCATGAACTTCTCCGCTCGAGCAGACACCATGTCTGCAAAAAGTTCTGGAAGCATGAATTTCTCGCTCGAGCGGCGGTTCCCCCGCTCGAGCAGACATCAAAATTTCTGGGTTTTCCAGAACATATTCTTGAGCTCAAATTGACATTCAAAGGCTCCAAAGCTCGAATTAAGGTACCAAAATGGAAAAATACAACATATAGCATGAGTACACAAACAACATGGAGCCAATCTTCAGAATTAATTAACGTTCCTTTTGTATAATTCAAACTCATGTCTTCAAACCTCATACAAGCTCCATATCTTTAATTATTCAAACATGCATGCTAATCTTGACTTCATTTCTATTCCAAATAATGCAAATGGTGTTCATTCTCATGGAACACAACAAAAACATGCTTGCGTGTATGATTTAACACTCATATTTCCATATTCAACTTAATACATGCTTGATTATGCAAAAATCATGGTGATCCTATACATGCATGTGCACATTAACTTCAAATTCATCAAATATAGCACAACTCTTGTTCTTTATCACCAATAAATCTTTAATTCACAAAATCACCAGTTCAAACTCAGTAATTTACTCACCTAGGAGCTTTATCTTCCAAGCTTATGCTTAATTCTTGAGTGTAGCTTCAAGATTCCCAAGTTTCTTGACCAAACCTTCAATCTCCTACATTCTCTCTCTCTAACCGACCCTCTCTTCTCTTCTTAGAGTAATTTTCGGCTCAAATGAACAAAGAGAGGAATTGAGTGTGTAGTGTCCCTCTTTATAAGTCCCATTAGTCACAATTAAATAAGATTAAACAATTGAGCACTACAACACCAATTTAATCTATTTAATTCGTTCCGAAACAGTTTTCAATTAAATTTCACCGTAGGCTCTAAAAATTATGTCAATCACAATGGCGCAGTCAATTTCGGGTTCTATGGCCGATAAGGCCTTCAATTTAATTTCCAAAGCAGATAATCAAACAGATATTCCTGCGATGAACAGATAGAAATTCAAAACCACATATTTTCACATAATGGCACACAAAATCATATCAAGCACATAATCATATTCATATTAAGAACCAATTAGCATACTACAGAACAGAGTTATCACAATATTGGTGGTTTGATCCCTTATACTTTAGCTTTCATGACGATGGCCTTGATTTATTTGATGGTTGATGAATCTTGATAGTGATTTGGTGTAGGCAAAATCAAAGTTGAGATTAAAATAAAATTAAAAGAACTAGTAAAATAGTGCTACGTGTTCTTTTTTTTCTGTTAAACAAGTTAACAGAACTCGGCGGAGGATTGGAATTGCAATCTTACTGAAATTTGAGAGTTTAAATTGATAAAATTAAAATGTAGGGTTTGATTTGTTAATCGGGTTAAATCCTAGGGTTTTTTGTAATTTGTCCATAAAATTTTAATGCATCAAAGACAAGTAGAAAAAAAAATCTTGAAAAGTCCAGCACACATTACTATTACCAAAATATATTTAGTGACTAATTTAATATTTTAAAAATAATATAATTTTGGTTAAATTACACTGACACCCCATGAGGTTTATATTTATTACAGTTCCCCCTCACCTGTTGAAAATTACATCTCCCTCCCTGAGGTTTAAAGTTTCATTATAGATTCCCCCCTCAGCAATTTAATTTTTTTAAATACCAATTTTTCCCTCACTGGATAAATTACATTGACACCCCTCACATTTTAGAAATTACAATCCCCTCCCTAAGGTTTAAAGTAATATTACCAATTGCCTCCTCAGTTAATATTAGTTGGAAAAAAAATTCATTGAAAAAAAAATTTTGTTAGTAAAATTTTTAAATTTTTGTTTAAAAACCAACGTAAACTCATTTTTTGAATTTAAGTTTTTTCTTCAAATTTACAAACTGAGACAACTATTTATAAATCAAAAAAATTATCAAACAAGTTTTTATGACAGTTTTTTAAATTTTTGTAAATATGAATTGAAACTGAAAATGAAATGGTTACCAAATAGACTTCAGATGGTAAAAATGTCGTAAAATTAATAAATAATTAAATAAATTACCAATGTAAGAAATGACTTATCAAAAAATTCTTAGACTATGTATGGTTTGATTTTTAGAAATTTTTTTTAAAAATTAAAAATTAATTTGGTTAAGAAATAAAAAATAAAACATAATTATCATTTTTATAGAATTTTTATCTTTCGAGTGGTTAGAAATAATTTTTTACAAATTGAAACAGCCATACATATATATATAACCTGCGCAAAAGTTAAAATGATAATTATTTTTTACCCTTAAATGATAATTATTTTTTATTTTTTATTTTTTAGTTCTTAACCAAATTAATTTTTAATTTAAAAAAAAAATCTAAAAATCAAACCATACATAAGCCTAAGAATCTTTTGAAAAGTCATTTCTTACGTTGGTAACTTATTTAATTATTTGTTAATTTTACGACATTTTTACCATCTGAGACCTGTTAACCATTTCGTTTTTAGTTTTCAATTTATATTTATAAAAATTTTAAAAATTGTCATAAAAACTTGTTTGATAATTTTTTTGGTTTATAAATTTGTTGTCTCAGTTTGTAAAAAAAAAAAAGTTTGAATATGAAATTCTTTATAAAAAAAAATACTATCGAAATTAACATAAACAGTAAAATTTTATTATATTTCACAGTAACATTTTACTATGATTCACAATAAAATATTACTCTGTTTCATAGTAAAGTTTGTATAAGAGAAGAAATGACCCCAGAATACAAATCAAAGTAAAACTTCACTATCATCCTTGAATAGAACATCAACACACACACACAAACATAGTACATGCTAATAACAATTAGAGATAAAATTTTACTTTTATATTTACAAATTAAAAGGAAAATGAGGAAAGGAGAAGAGAGAGCAAACGTTGATGGCGGTGAATGAGAGAAGTGTATATTAGCATTATTAACCCCCTCTGAAACAAAAGCAAATTGATGCCATACGAATTTGAGAGTAAATTGGTAGAGAGTAGTAACCGGCTTTGGTCATTTTGATACCACTATCAATAATGGAGAGCATCTTGTTGGTCTTGTCTGTCAGGCTCTCAAATCGAATCTTATCCAATGCCTACACACCACAATCAAATCAAATAAGTTTGAAATTTTAGTCCCATTCCAAGAACATACATGTTAGAATAGAGAGACACGGAGAGGAATAAGACTAGTTACATCAGCGTTGCTGATGAGTTCACAATGGGAAATCTCCTTGTTGCTGTAGAAAGTGTTGATGATGAGCTTGAGAAGTTGGTTGATTTTGGCTTGGAAGGCAAAGGTCTTTCTCAAATCTCTCACTTATATATGGAAGAACAAGATTGTCAAAAAAAAAAAAAATTTGAAAAATATTTATGTGTCTTCCATCAAGTATAGGCCTCCAAGTGAGGGGGTTTATGAAGAAAAAATTTATGAATTGTCCTTTTTATTTATCTAAGGAGGGCCCAATAAATAGATTTTAGCCAAATTTTCAATTAAAGGATATTAAAATAATTTGGACATTTAGATCATCTGCACAAGTAATGCTAGGCAAGAGCTAAACGAGATTTTTTTGGCTATTTTAGCCACAAAAGACAAAATAGGTTATTTTAAATACAAAAAATAAAATATCACATCCAACCCATAATCATTACATTCTTCTCTCACAAAAAAAGTCAAAAAAGTCAAAAAGCCAAAAAGCCCTTCCCAAACCAAACTTTTTAGCCCAAGCTAAAATAGTCAAAAAAGTCAAAAAGTCAACCCACTTCCCAAACGGAGGCACAAAAATTACATTCTCTTTCTCGCTTTCAAATGACAAAGGTTGTCACTGTAGTGCAATTGCAGCGGTTTCTTTATATTCTCTCTCGTAAGAAGTATTTGCTTTCATAATAACAATAATTTTAACTAAAAAAAATGTTAATAGGAGTCTAACTTCAACAAATTAATACTAACAAAAATAAAATTAACAACAAAAACCTTAAATTTGTAGGCAATTCGAGCATGGACTGAGTTCAATTCATTTTGACAAGCAAGTTCGGATTGGAGATCAAGCTTTGGCGAGCATGAGCAGCTTTCAGCCAAGCATAACTCGAGCTAGGTTGGATGGCGTCTCAATCTGTTGGAACCTGCTTGGATTACACTCTTAGATCATATTTGTTTGGCTCTTTGGAAAGAGAGGTTGGACTAATAGTCTATGAGATCCACCTAAATAGCGTTTGATTAGGGACATGAGTGAGAGGATTAATTATTTCCATAACTAGTAATCCTCCCATGTGATAGGACTAGTAAAGCCATGGGAGGGTTGAGATTAGAAATTGAGTGAGGGAATTAGTAAAATTTTACATGATTTTTAAGCAAAAATTATATTTTTTACAATAAAAATAATAATTGTAATATTTAAAAAATACTAAAACTTAAAAAATATTAATTTTATATATTAATATTAGAGTATTATTAATCCAGTGATGTACAAACAAACACTCTTTATCCTACATCTCTAACCTAATTCCATCACACTAATAATTTCCTCACTCAATTCCATCATACTCTTAGTCCCCTCCATTTTATGGAGCCAAACAAACGTGACCTTACAGTCACATCATTCGATTAAGATTTTTATATGACAATTTAATTGTAAATTACTATCTATGATCGATTTATGCTTAGGGATAGATATCAGCCCACTGGTCCACCTAACCCGCCCAATCCAGTCTTATTTTTTGAGTTTTGAAATATAATTTTTGCCTATAAAATTAGATTGGGTTGATATTTTCAGCCTGATTAATAAATGAACTGGGTTTGGGAATTGTACTTCTAACCTGGCCCGGCCTAGCCTGCTACATATTTAATTTAATAAATTAATTAATTTATATAATATATTTAAAATATATATACCATTTTAATTGTATAATTTTATAATTTGCTTTTTATTTGATGTTAATAATTTATTTGTTCATAATGTAGGAAACTTAGTATGATCGGAAACAATGGTTAATGGTGATTCTAACTCTTCCGAAGATGATAATGAAATAGAGAAATAAATTTGAAATTTAAACCATGGATGAATATTTTTTAATTTAATGTACTACTAACAGTTTGGTTTTAAAAATTTTGAGATTATAGAATTATGGGTGTATTTGGTTTAAAGAACTTTATATAATGTTTCAATTAATATACTATTGAATATTTAACGGTTAGTTGCTCGGTAGGTCATTATTTATTTATGAAAAAATAATAGGTACTATAATATTTTGTTTTTTTTAAATAGCTTATGTATGTAGTCATATGGACGGGTTTGAGAATTATAATTTATATTAGAGTTGGGTTTGAAATGATTATATAGGCTCGATGTTTGGGCCAGATGGGTTTGGGCAGATACAAAATCCTTTATTAGGTAATGTTTGCCTAACCCGGTGAATGACCACCCCTATATGCTATACCAAAAATGTTTGTTTGGAGTGTCCTAAATAAATGTACTTTTTGTCTTTTTGGACTAAAAAATTGAGGAAGAAAATATGAATATTTGGGTTAACTTTTGACTTTTTATAGAAAAATGTGTAATAAAAAATTATAAAAATTGATTGTAGGGAAAAATTAAGGTGGGGAGTTGTGCAGCCGTAATTGTTGACTTTTGGTGAATAGTGTTAACTTTTTAACTTTTTGAGTAACTTTTTGACTTTTTGACTTTTTTGTAATATGCCAAACTTAGTATCTTGAATTTGTATGGCCCGAATGGCTTGAATGTATCAAAACGACGTCGTTTTACCCCCAAAACGACATCGTTTTAAGACATTCGAATTATGAAAATTTGAACTACCAAGTATTGTTGATGCTATATTATAAGCAAGTTATGATATTTGTAGAGTTTGATTACTACAAATGTCATAATTCAATCCCATGGAAGTTTAACCAAAACAAAAAATATACGTCATAACTAAACACCAAATAAGATATAACCTAAAAAATTTGGGAGACTTACGTATAAGTCCTAATAAGTGGACTTATTATTCAAAAAGTCCTCATTTGGGAACAAACTTTTTGCTATTTTAGTAACTTTTTGGCTTTTTACGAAAGCATATACAAAGAAGTAGATAGAGTAATGTGACAATTTATAGTAACTTTTAACTTTTTGGCTAAAATATGTAGTTGTCAAACGAGGCCTAATGACATTTTTCATTAAGCACTATTAAAAAACGTCACTAATTATTAATTTTCAGTGACAATTTAAAAATTGTCACAAAAAATATCACTAATTATAAGTTTTAGCGACAGTTTAAAAAATCGTCAGAAATTTTTTTATTAATTTTTAACTTTCAGCGACAGTTTGAAAAATTCTTCATAAAAAAAAAATTACTAATTGTAAATTTTAGCGACAATTTATAAAAAAATATAACAAAAAAAGCCATTAATTTTCAATTTTTAACAACATATACAAAAAATATCGTCACAAAAATTATTTTTAACAATAATTTTATTAAGACTTATTTTTAATAGGACTTAATAAGAATTAAATCTAATTATTAAAACATATTAATAATTTACCCAAAATAATTTAGATGTGAATCAAAATAATGTCATAATCAGTTTCATAATAAGGCACAACTAATACAGGAATATGCATGACTAAGTCTTAAAAGCATTTCCAATAAACTCTTTAAAAAAAGCATGTTAGCTATCATTGTTAATTCTATCATTTTTACTATTTTCAACTGGTTAGTTACTGCAATAGTTATTTTAACATGATTATTCTAAGTTACTTATATTTGGAGAGCCCTAAGAAACATTTTAAACTAATGGGGTAGATAAATATGTAAAATGAAAGTAACCTTAAAGTACATTAGATATAAAAAAAATAAAAAATAAAAAATAAAAATAAGCTAAAATAAAAAATAATATTGAAATTATTATAATAAAGTCATAACTAAACACCATGATAACCTATGACTCAAGACTACCAACTTGGTAATTAGGGGCATAAGATAGACACCCAAGAGAATTTCCCATTAACTAATAGCAAATAACATATTAATACGTAATTAGGGATTATTTGGGGTGTTTTAAATAAGTGTATTTTTTTATCTTTTTTGGACTAAAAATTTGAGAAAAAAAATATAGATGTTTAGATTAATTTTTTGACTTTTTATGGGAAAATGTGTATTAAAAAATTATATAAATTAGTGTGTAGAGAAAAATTAGGATTGGGAGTTATGCAGTCGTAATTTTTTACTTTTAATGAATAGGGATAACTTTTTAACTTTTTAAAAAACTTTTTGACTTTTTAATAACTTGTCAAACTTGGTCTTAGTAATAAAAAAAAGATAAAAATAAATAAAGTGATTAAATTCTATATAATTATATTATAATATTCTATGTTCTTATTTTATAGTATTTTGGGATCATATTACTCTCGCTCAGGGATCATAGCTTTCACAACCTCAAGCAAGCAAAGGCAAACAGATCCCCATTCAATGCTACTCAGAAGCTCATCAACACCACTTGTTCAGTCCCTCTTCTCAGACACTCCAACCACCGCCGCCACCACCAGACTCTCCTCCGTCCACGGTAGTCATCATCATCATCATCATCCCCACCACCTCTGTCTCACCTCATTCTCTTGCAATTCATCACCAATCTCTCCCTCCTCTTCTGGGTCCTCCGATTTCAATCGAAAAACAAACAAACTTACCCACAAAGCCTTTCGGAGAGCTCGATCCGATGGCAATTTAGAAGGGCTAGCCTCAACTTCTTTTGATCTAGGAAAGTTGTGTAATTCGAATAAGTCTTCAATGTTGCGAGCTCCATCGTTCTCTATTTATGCTTCGAATGATGGGTCTGATGAAGAAAATGGTGAGAAAGAAGGGTTAGAGAGGATTGAAGTGCTGGGTAGTGGTGAATTCAGTTTTAGGAAAAAGGGTATGGGTTTGATTGAGGAGAATGATGGTGAAGAAGAAGATGAAGAAGTTTTGAATGAATTTCAGGATTTGGGTATTGGAGAGGTTATTGAACCAGCTAGTACTCCAATGTATCTTGCCACAGGTCTTGGGATTGGTGGTGCCAGTGCCGGTGCCGGTACCGGTACCGGCGGAGGTGGTGGCAATGTTGAGGAGTATTACAAGAGGATGGTTGGTGAAGATCCTTCCAACCCTTTGTTCTTGAGGAATTATGCTCAACTTTTGCAGGTGAGTTCTTTCTTTCTTAGCTTTAGGGTTATAAATGAATTGAGTTGAGTTAAAAAAAAAAATAGCAATTGATTATTGTTAAAAAAAAAAAATAGCAATTGATTATTAAAAAAACATTGAAGTTTTTTATTTGTTTGTTTGCCTTTGAGTCAATGTTGATAAGTTTTTAATCAAACTTGAATTATTTGGTTTTTATAATGAATATATTTTTATTGAACCGAGTTAAAAAAATTAACAAGTGTCAAAATGAGTTTAAATTAGTCTCTTTATATGACTAGTTGACCTTAATGAGCCAAGCACTAGTCTAGCAACAGTAGGTTGATTTGTTTTACTATTTTTAATCAATTATGTTGCTTTTGTTCTTCTTTCAATTTCATATTAATTCTAGTATTTTTTTTCTTCTTCTTGTTTGTGTCTGCAATTTTAATTAGAGTTTGTTACAAGCACTTTAATTTCTTAATGAATATCAATGATTGTACATGTATTTAATGGAATTGATGTTGAGCTCTAGCATCATCACTTTTCGCACTTGTCTTTGAATGAACATCTTTTACCTATTTCTCATACAGGCCATGTTGGGAGAGTACTTCAAATTCAGAATTAAGAAAAGTTCTAGATTTTACGCACTGTTTGTTTTGGCGAGAAATATTTTCTGAAGAAAACATTTTCACCTTCAAGCATCAACTTTTTATTTATAGGTTGAAATCATACCTCAAAAGCAGAAGTCATACAAAATATCCAATCACCAACAACAGATTAAAACAATTTGGATTGATGGTGCTTTCCCCTCCCTATTAATTATTTCCATTTTCTGGATTGATAAGACCATGAATTGTAGATGAAGGTTGACGAGTATTTGCTTAATAAGATTAACGAGTGATTATTCACATTAAGCTCTAGGAATACTATTTGCTTAATAAGATTACATAATGCAGTGGGAAGAAGCTTTAAAATGATTTTCATGTTTAGGCTTGTAGATGAAGATTTTTTGCACTTTCATGTGTTAGGTTTACAATAATGCTTGAGACCACTAAAAGTGGTGCTCTAAAAGCATCACTAGTGATGTGGCAGTGAACGGGACCCACTGCTTGTGTCTTATTTTTTATTTATTTATTTATTTAAATAAAGTGCTTGCCAACTCATTAGTGGTGCTTTAGAGCACCACTTTTAGTGGGATGTATCATTACCGTTATGTTTAATAGAAGTGAGGAGGATGTTTTCTTCTATTAAATGGAGTCCAATATCTAATGACAGTCTAAGGGAGACCTTCATGGAGCCAAGGAATACTACTTCCAAGCTACATTAGCAGATCCTAAAGATGGTGAAATTTTGCTGTTATATGCTAAATTGGTGTGGAAGCTCCATCAAGACCAAGACACAGCCTGGAATTACTTTGAGCGTGCAGCTCAAGCTGCCCCTGAAGATAGGTCAGCACTTTCCTTCATTCATCATAGCGTCTTTTTATTTATTTCTTTTATCTGGTTGTGTGCTTTGGAAGGTTGAAAATAGGTCTGCAATTTCTAGATTCGATTGGTCAGAAATTTAGTAGTGTAGCAAACCCCACTTGGAACAGTCTAGTTAATTAATACTTACTAGAATTAACATTTCATTTCTTGTTTCCAGCCACGTTTTGGCAGCCTATGCTTGTTTTCTCTGGGAAATAGAGGAAAACAAAGAAGATTGTTCTGTGAATGATCATACTCAGGTGCTTCTCTACATAACAGTTTTGGATTTACTAGACTCATTTTTTTTGGAACGAAACTAATGCTCCTTTGATATATGACAGATTGAAGAAGATAAAGCTCCCGTTGAAGTTCAGAAGACACCTTTCGAAGAAGAAAAAGAGCCAGTTAGCCCATCATTACATCTTGCGATAGGGGTGGGGATTGCCGTAGCTGTTTTTGGAGGCATTGATGGTGTTGATTGTATTGCAGCAGATTTTGGCAAAGGTGGAAGCATGGAGGATTATTACAAGAGGATGGTAGAGGAAAACCCTAGCAACCCTTTGTTCCTGAGAAATTATGCTCAGTTCCTTTATCAGGTGAGATCTGTTTGTCCTGCTCTCTCTCTCTCTCTCTCTCTCTCTCTCTCTCTATTTAGCTTCTCATGTTGTTTAAAAGCCATATTTTAAAACACATGAGCCACAGTAAGCAAAGTGAACATCTCAGGCCGCGAGCATTTTGATTACTGTTCTAAGAGTAAGCTGCCAAAGAATGAAGTATGGTGGATAAACTCGGACTATTTTCTAACTTCCAAAAAAAATATAGAGAAGTCTCACAGAATCTCTTTCATGTGTTAGCAATAGTACATGTGTTAGCAATGGTTCTCTATGCAGAACTTCGAAGTAAAGCATTGATTATAACTCTACTGTAAGCAGAGTAGAAGAGTTCCAATGTCGTCTTAATATTCATACAGAAGTCAAATCTCTGGATTTCACTGTGGTTTGGATGAAATTGAAAAGTAATGTTGAAATGATAATATCTGTCTTTACCTTACTGATATTTCAAAAGGGCGTCAGGTGAAGGATTTCAATTTTTAATATGGTTTGACAGGATTTGTGATCTTGAAATGATATTTTGAACCTCAATCCTGTAATAGTAAATTTTCTTACTGATGTATTGTGTAAGTCTTGATATCACCCCAAACCACATGGGAACAAGCATTGGGAAGATGAATAAATACTGTGTTTCTATACATTGCACATCTCTTGGTAAAGTTCTTTCGTAATTGAAGATATGGACTTGGATCTTATTTTTTACTGCATGATAGAGCATAATGACCTAATCATATGAATCTGTATAAAACTATGCTTACTTGTTTGTTTCTTCTTGTGAATAACTTATTTGTTCGGTTAACAGTCCAAGCGAGACCTTCAAGGAGCTGAGCAATACTACTCGCGTGCAGTACTTGCTGATCCTGCTGATGGAGAAATAATTTCGCAATATGCTAAGTTGGTGTGGGAACTTCATCATGACCAAGATAAAGCAATGTCTTACTTTGAGAGAGCAGTCCAAGCTACACCAGAGCACAGGTTGGTATCGATTGCCCGTCACAATATTGAATTGTTCATATCATACTGTGTAATGAAGTTTCAGCATTGTAAAATATACATTGGATGGTGCTTCAGGACCCATGTCCATTGAACTATACGTTACATGGACTCTTCTATATTTCTAAAGTACCGGTGTAAGACACCTGACACGTAGATATACTTCGTTGAACATGTGCTCTTCAAGTATGCCCAATTAGTCAAGTTTACTATATATAACTATACGTAAATGTTAGTTTGTAAACACTATTTTACCCTAAAAAGATGAAAGTATTTAGGAAATATAAAGTCTGGTTGTATCCTAGTGTCTTTGGATATGGGAATTAGATGAATCTAGACAAACATACCCACGTGACACCCATCCGAGTCCATGTGATGTGACATAGGCGCTGCTAATATAATCACAACCAGACAATACCAGATGTCTCTTCATGGGAAAAAATTTGCACATTTCCCTTGTTTTGGGATTTGCAAGAAGGGTCAATGGCCTGTTTAGTGCAACTTTTCTTAAATTAAAAGTTGATAATAAAAACGCATAAACGAAAAGCATTCATTCCCCAACTTTCAAATGATTAGGTTTTTTCGGCTTATTTAAGTAGTTTTTGCCTCATAGGCTATGAGCAGAAGTAGCATCAAGCAATCTGATATAGATGCCAAAAAAAAAAACTAGAAACAGCTCCAATAAGCTGTACCAAACAGGGAGAATATCAAAGTTTCTTCATGTCATCCTGTGTTTAGTTTTTGTTCCTGACATACAGTTTTGGTCAATTTGTTTCTTTGCTTTCAGCCACGTTCTTGCTGCATATGCTAATTTCCTCTGGCAAACAGAAGAGGACGAGGAGGAAGATGGTGCAGCGCAAGATCACATTCAAGCACCACTTCTTCTGGGAGCAATGACTGCTGCAAATGTCTAACTTTTACATTGCAGACAGATTAACGGCTCAGTCACAAATGTAATGTTTCATAAGTATGCAAATTTTCCTAGAAATAAGCTCAAATTTTCCTAGAAACAAGCACAATGTGCAAATTTTCCTAGTGATTTCAATTGAGGTAATAAAAAATTTCCCAGTAGGTGTTCTGATCTGTTTTCACATTTGTTGGACAAAACCATTCATATGTTATTAGAAGCTGAAATCTTATTAAAATATATCATATTTCTGACTTCCTACATTTTGTTGAAATATTTGAGATGGTATCTACATGCTGAGATTTACACTTCATCAAGTGTTTCTTCTTGGCAAATGAAAACTGATAGTGAGTTGGAATATGGGTTCAAGATATTTCAATGACTTCAGGACGCTATGAAGTGATACATTCGTGTTTGTGTTATTCGTGAATGTCATGACACTTTGAAGTGATACATGTGTTTGTGTTATTCGTGAATGTCATTGTGCTTAGATAATGGTCACTATTTCATGTAAAATTTGTGTACCCATCCCGCCTACGAGGACAAACTACATGGCGAAAACTTTTTTTACAGCATGACCTGCAAATCCAAGGAAAACAGCATGTGCATCCACAGTTGGAACAAAGGCATTCTGAGGAAAAGCAATTCCTTGTGTGTTGGCCCCAATACTTCATCTACAACAGGTTGAAGCAATCTGGGTTCAGACCAGTATCATGTGTACATGTATATACGATTTGCAACATTTGTGGTTGAGTGCTCAGTTTGTTCCGCAGGAATAAATAAATAAATAAATTGGCAAAAAGAATTTTGACAAAGAAATTTTTGCAAAAACTGTTTATCTTATGTTTTGTTGCATCCTTGAAACTAATTGACTAGTTTTTGTATTAGTGGTGGGAATGGTGAGGAGGTGGAGGTGGTGGGGCTGGTTATGGTGGTTGTAGTAGTGTTCTAGCATTGATAGGACTTCAATTTAGAAAATATTTTTCACCTGAAATGTTTTTTACCTTTCAAAAGTGAAATATTTTTTGTCCAAATAAACTTGTTTTTCGTTAATTTTTATTTTTTGTTGTATCAAACATCACAAAATGCAAAAATAAAGGATGGGTAATAAGATCAAAAATGATATTATACCTTCAAAGTTTATATAAAGCTCAAAATAATATCATCAAACCAGACAATAAAAATGACATAAAACCTTCAAAGCTTTCTGTTGAAAAAACCACCACACAACTGGAAAGATTGAATCTATTACAACCAGGAAAAGCAATAAAAACATTTTAAAATAATAATAATAATTTATATAAAGCTCAAAATTCCCCAAACCAGACAAAACTTCAATTTAGATAGAGCTCAAAATTGCAAATTGTTACATTTCAAATTAGTAAGTCCACGAAAGAAAGAAAAAAATGAGATTCCAAAACTTTCCCCCAAAAAAATTGCTATGCATCTTCCTAGAGCATCTATTTGAAACGCCTACTTGAAATATATGGAGGCCTTGAGACCCATAAAGACAAATTAGCTGAACCCAAATAACTTAACACAAAACTTTCATACCCAATACTTGAAAAATAACTTGGCACAAAACTTTCATACCTGATACTTGAAAAATAACTTGGCGCAAAACTTTCATACCCGATACTTGAAAAGACTACTGACTACTGAGTCGTCCACTCTGACTGGTGCTGTCCACTTCTAGACACTTGGTTGCCCGAAATCCCCCTGTCTTGCCGGGGAGTGGGTCGGTAGAAGCCATTTCCTCTGGATCTGTTGTAGTCACGATCACCTCCGTCCTGACCATTTCCCCCACCAAAACTCCGAGCACCAAAACGACCCCTTGGTGCTTCTGTTTGGTAGCCACCCCTGCCTCTACCCCGTCCTGTTCAAATCAACCAATTATAACAAAGTACAAACCAAACCAAGCCTTGTCTTGCAAGGAAGTGGGATCAATTGTTTTATGATATTACATAAGTTATGCAAGCGTGTACAAGTTCAAAACGGATACAAAAGCATATAAAGGTAGAAGGTAAGAATAATATTGTGGAAATGAAAGATTTATACCTAAATAACACTTAGGCCATGTTTGGATGGAAGAAATAGAGAGGTGGAATGAGAATCTCATTCCAAGTCTCTTTCATTTCATTGTTTGGGTGTGTTCAAGAATGGGAATATGATTCTAATTCGGTTACGAGGGCTGAATGAGATTTATCAATCTAGTGGAAATCGTATTCTCACATCCCCTGTGGAAGTCTCACATTCTTGGAAGAATAAGACTCATTTGATGGGCCTACAAAATTTTAAATTTTATCATAATCCTGCTATAGAGCACGGATACTTCAAAAAGGAAGAAGTATCCGTATCGTATCCGTATTGGATACCTATACTCCTAAGATAATCGTAGACACGTATCGGATACTTGTTAAAAGTATCAGATACTTCTCAATTATTTTTTCATTAATGTCACATTATTTCTAATATTTTATTTAGTTCTTTGATAAGAGGAACATAATAAGAGTTAAAGTAACAGAATTTATCAAATCAATTCATTATTGTTTTATGGATGTCTCCTATAACTACATAAAAAGTAGGGCACTTACCAATCAGTCCTATTAACTAAACTTATTTACCTACAAGTCCTGACTGATAAATTTATTACTGTAAATTATTTGTAAAAACAAGAAAGATTTATCAATAAGACTTAATGGGTAGTAAACCCCAATAGTAAGATCTATTGGTAATTTACCCTAAAAAGGTAAGGATTAAAAAGATAATATAACAATAGGAAAATTAAATATCAATAAATAAATAAATAAGCACATAAACTTAAATACAACGTTTTTACTAGTACCAAAGGGAAAAACACATTGATAAGTTGTGAATTGTTCTATTATTGTAATATAAACATATTAAACTTGATATTGAAATGAAATACTTGCAAGACTTATTGAAAATTTACAAAGTAAATAAGCAACTGTCTTAAATTATTCTTAAAGGTTAGTGTTTAGCATTATTAAATTATGTGGTTTCTCAACATTTTTGAGCTTATGTATAAGTGTAACTCACTACTAATAATTCTAAATTTTTTTTTACAAACATATCCTAACCGTACCCGTATCTTATTTTTTAAGATTTTGACATATTGACGTATCCATATCGTATTGTATCCATATCTCGTATCTGTATCCGTGCTTCCAATAATCCTGTAAAGGATTTCTAAACAAACCAAATACTTGAATTACATTAACACGGGAATGTTATTACTAGTAATTGGGATTCCTGGTAATAGGATTCCCATTCCTACGATCTAATTCATGTCAGTCAAACATAGCCTTACTGTCATCACATGATTTAACTAAAGTCAACAATACCTTATCCAAACAATTTGACAGGTTAGTTTGATGACTCATCTTGCCAATCCGTTTTGCCAAGGGCCAAAGTTTTAGCTCAACCCTACATTATCATTTAGGTTTTACTTTACTATTTCAACCTATGTTGATTTTAGTGTGCATTGCACTTGCACACCAACCAATTCAATTTTCTTTACTTGGTTTCACTAATTATATTTTGCTTTATCATTTTCTCAAGAAAAAAATAAAATAAAACAATTATTCTTCTCTAATATTTTCTTTTTCTCTGGCAACATATGCATCTAATCCCCTTTCACATCTAGTTTCTGACATTCTTCAAAGTAATCTATCTAATCCCATTTCCCATCCAATTTTTGAACCCAATTTATAGAATGGAATGCCCAAACAACATAAATTAACCCAAAAAACTCGAGACAGAGAGTTGATATGGAAATATTGACTATCTGTATGAGAACTATAGAAAAATTGAATGGATGCAATTAAGCATTCAAATATGTAGTACCAAAAATTAAAATGTGGCCAAATTAATGATGACATATCAATGTACTGCTAGTTCATTAACTATCAGAAAACTGTCCTGTTTGACAAAAACTGATGAGGATGATTTAAGTACTTACTTCCTCCTCGAGATGCACTGATTCTGTTTGCTCTCCGTCCTTCAATGAATACTTGTTGTCCAGCTATCTGAACCGTAGAAGCCTACAATACAGATTAAAAGAACCCAAGGGCCAACTTCTATATCAGAATCAAGGTTAGGAATCATAATTCAAGGGATACCAAGTCTGGTCCACAACAAGAAATTTTTATACCCCAACCAAAAATTTAAAAACGAAAATAAAAAAGGGGAAAGAAAGAGAGAAAAGGTAAATCAAATCCTGAACCAATGTAATCAGTGCAGAAAGAAAGCTTTAATGTAAATTCCACCTAAAAAAAAGATGCAATGAACTTGAAAATTGGAACTTGACAAGAAAAACTTGACATGACCCAATGCAAAATTAAAGCTCACAAATAGAACAATAATTTGTATGTCAATTGATAGAGAACATGATAGAAAAACATAAGAAAACTGAGCATTCCTTCATAACTAGAATGGTAACAAAATTTCCATTATCCAATAGATTAAAAACATCATGCATGGAAGATATGGAATCACTAGCTAAAGGGCAGAGAACACAAGGTTTTCCATGAAATTTAATTTTTCAGCGAAATTAACTGAAGAATACAAGACTGCAATGATCTCTGAGGAGACATATATTCAAACCTTGATTGCATTTTGAACACCAGTGATATCTTCAAATTCAACAAACCCGTAGCAAACACCAATATCCTGCACATCATCATGAGCAATGACCACATATTAGTTTCCTCCAAGTCAAAGGTGAAAGGATACATACAAGAGGGAAACTAAAAAGAACAAACCTTTCGGTTTCTAATGGCCACAGCATCAGGCTTGAGTTTGCCAAATATCTTAAATTCCTCCTCAATTTCAGAAGCAGACACAGTAAATGGCAAGTTTCTCACATAAACTGACTTCACTTCACCTGAGAACATTCAGATATAAAAAAATAATAATCAGGGAACAGTATCCAATGCTACCACACATGTAAGTAAAGATAAAAGCTACATAAATGTAATTATGGTCTTTTCGAGGAAAAAAGGGAAAACAAAAACTCATTACAGAACAAGCCCCATAGACATTTTTATCAAACTAAAACATCTAATTCCAATAGGCTTCTTGGACACATTTAACAGAAACATGGTGTAAGATACAGGTAACACACGAAAGGAATGTCTACCTTCATCCTCCACAGCTGAAACCTCCTCTGCAGCCTCAGCCCCGGAACTTTCTACAGCAATTGATGATGCTACAGACTGCTGAGCAGGCAATTCTGGTACATGATTCCATTCTGAAGCGGGAGGTGTGGACTTGTTAAAAGAGGCCTGAGGAGGTGCTGATGTTGCTGATTGTCCTTTAACAACCCGCAACTTCCAATGACAATCAAGCAAAATGTCAGTTGCTAAGTAATATCAATCACTATACGTAATGAATACTAACACGATTACTTTACGATCAGAAATTTTTCAAAAATTCATGGAGGTGGTAATCCAAAAAAAGGTAAACAGTACTCCATGGGAATCATGATTAAGGAAAAAGCTCACTGGCACTTGAGTGAAGAGATGAAAACAGGAAAAGCGGAAGAACATAGGAAAGGGAGACGTAGAGGTAGGTGCCCTGTGAGTTGAATAAGAATAAAAATAAAAATTGTGCAAGGGATAATTCTAGTTACTATTCTGCAACATGGTTCTGTACAAAAGAAGGTTTTGGGGTAAGGGGGAATGTGGCATCATCCTCTTTTTGCATTCTGATTGCAATTAGCTTATCATTGAAGCAGTAGGTAATAACTTGTTTTTTCAACAAGGGTAAAAACCTTTTTTTTTATATATAGGGCATGAGCTAAATAATACATACAATGGAAGCATAAGTGCGCTTTTGGGGCTCCCTGACAGGTTCCTCAGAAGGAGCAGACAGGTGATCTGGTGCGGGGCTCGTTGAACTTTGAAGTGTACCATTAGACTCTGGAAAATTGTCTTCAAGGATACTTTCAGCCTCAGGCGTGTGCTGCAGCTGTTGCTCTGAGAAACTGTAATTGTCAACTGGACCATTTTCTTTAACATCTGCAGGAGCCACAAACTCCCTGGCCTGTGTTTCTCCACCCAGCATGTAATTGGATGCTGCAAAAGCCATTATTGCCTTTACCAAATATTTAAGAAACAAAGAATAACTTTCTAGTACGTATGTGAAAAAGAATGAATGACAAAATAGACCTGCAAAATTGAAGGCAGTCATTCTATAACTAAATTAAATTACATAGAATCGCATAGCACAGTTGGTTATGTTATATTACATTTCAACCATTCACCACTTATTTTTTCCTTGTTTTAGGCAGGGCACTTCTATAGTCTTGTGTGATTGAGTTGCGGCCTCATTCCATTTTCAGTTACTTAGCCCCAGGAAAAATAAAATTGTGTGCATTCGAGTAAATCCATTTTTTTAACTGATCAACAATATCGCAATGAAATATATCCAAAGGAATTTTATGAACACATTACAAAATAATTAAATTGCTTTCTTCCAAAAGATGACTGGAAAATTAAGATTTTCATTCCTAGTGACACAAATCCTCTCAAGATTATGGAGGAGCAGGTAATTGTAGCAATTCTCTAGAAATACAGGCTCAAACATAATACCTGGTTCTCGAATAGTAGCTGAAGCATTTAGTTTGGAATCAAGATTGCTCTGGGCTAAATAGGCAACTGGATGGTGGTGAAGAGGTTCATCATCAATAAAGTGAAAGATATCATTGAGAACAAAGAACCCTTTCTCTTGTGGCGCAAGGAAGAAAGTCTGCACAAATTTCCTCCTGCCACTGAAATCTTTAGTATGCACAGATCCAGAAACCAACACAAGAACACCTCCATTCCAAGATTCAAGGGAATGCGCTGTCTTGATTTCTACTCCAGTGTAATTGAGCGACATAACAAGTGTATGGATTTGCTGCCAGAAAGAACGACAGAAGAGTGAACCCAAAATGTTTATTACTTGTTACCACTAAAACCAGAAGAACTGAAAAATGCTATGGAAATATGAAAGTCAAACCAGCAAGAAAATGCAACCAAGAGTTGGAAGGAAGGATTTAAGAAACCGGACAAAGCAACGAAATTATGGAGCATATTACTCCTGTGAAGAAGTGAAATTGAGCTTATATTTAAAGCTTTCACTGACTACATAATAATATATTAATTACAGTAACTTAGCATCATTAGGCAATTATAATACTTGATTAGATATTGAAATCATTACCACAAAAGTTTTTGCAGATGTCTTACTTGGACAAGCACATAACAATGAAGATAATTTGGAAGATAACCTGACATCAGCAAGCTACCTGGACACCTGCTTGAAGTAAACTAGGATAGATCTCATTCTATGCCTGCAACTTCATAAGTAAGAGTCCAATTTTGTATTCACTACAAGTCTTTTTTGCTGCCTGTAGCTAGCATGGACAGGTCATTATTATCTGATCAAGATGAATGTCTTTGCAATTATTAATTAATGTAGCATAAGCAAAGTGAGAGACCATTGAGCTCACGTACCAGAACTGTGTTGCATGGATGCTTCTACTTTCCCCAGTTTACCGGTTAGACACTTAGATATGTGGGATTGTGGTTATCAGAATCCCGATCTGGATCTTACGATCCATTTGAGTACAATCGATCCGAATCGTGTAAAAAATTCCTTATAAGTAGGATCATTCGAACCTAGCAATGGGATCTTATAGGATCATGGAATCCCAATCCAAATCCGATCTTATCTGATCCAATTTACAAGCCTTATTTTGTATTGCATGACATTTTATTGTAAATTTTATGTTTGCTGTCTAAATACCAATTTATGTGGTCAAAATAAATAATAAAAAATTTACTATTGAATCAAATAGACTAAGAAAAACAAACATTCAAATATTGCAGTAATTTAAGAAAATTAACTAGTCGGAAAAACAAACTTAGCTTTATCGGAGTCTAAGAAGGGTAAGATAATTGCAACTTAATCCTAATTTTTGGAGAGATTATTTTTATGACTCGAATCCGCTCCACCAGGGATGCTAATGACAAACCTTATCATTTGGTTAAGCTGCTCTTTTGAGTTCTTAATCTATTTTCATATTCAACTTTGTTAAATATTTTTTCTTCACTTTTTACGCATTATTGTAGATTGTAAAGTATTTGTCATAAAATTCTTCATCTTCACCTTTTTTGATGAAATATAAAACTTTTACCATCGAATTTTCTATTATATAATATTATATGTACATTTTACATGGAGTATTATGGGTATGTTTGGTTTGATTTTGAGAGAATAGTTTTTAAAAATTGTTTTGGAGAGAGTTTAGAAATTTTTTTGGTTTGTTTGGTTGTGTATTTTGAAAGTAGTTTTGGAGTTTGGAAGTTTGAAATAATTTGATATTTTGTTATGATTGAGTAGATGTGTGTGAGCGAAAAAGTCATTGAGAATGAGAGAAAAGAGAGAAAAAGTGATTGATTGATAAGTAAGAGAGAGAAAGTGATTTTAGAAATTATTTTAGAAAATTTACAAACCAAACAAATTTTTTTTAAAAATATTTCCAAAATCACTCTACAAATCCAAACCAAACATACCCTATATTTTTCACAATATCTTCACTTCTTTTTAATATAATATAGGCTCATTTTGTGTATACTTTTTAAGAAATATTTATTTAAATTAAATTATTATGTAATTTGTCTTTTTCGGTAGGATCTTACGATCATCGATCCGATTCTACGATCCGATCCTATAAACACCTCCAACAATCCAACGTAGGATCCCGATTTTGACAACCTTGTGTGGGATATGTCTCCAAAACCCATACCCAATTTAGATACTTAAATTCTCTAATTTTATATGACATTTGAAGAAGAATATATTCAAATTTGTTAGTAAAAATATATTTTTATCATCTCATACAAATGAGAGATATAAATTCCATATCTTCCCTCCATTCCATTTAATTTGAAGTACATTCCTAAATAATTTACATATTATCCAATGTTGTTAATACCATAAAGATCAACGTACCATTTTTGAAATGGTACATACCGGTGCATTCCAACATAACGATTTGAATTTATCATATATTATATATATTTTTTTTTTTTTGTAATTATTTTTTTTTACTTAGATGCATATATTTTTACTTCTAAAAAAATTAATTGAGATGGCCATATTTTCTTACTATATATGTCTTGTTTATTATTTGATATAGAAGATTTACAACTATTAATACAATGGTTCTACACGAATATTATTAACATCTATGGTAAGTGGTAAACAAAATGTGTGAAAGAAATATGGTAAAAGTAAGTGTCACTTAATCTTTCATATAAAGAAAAAATAAAATAAAAAAAACAAATAAAAACAATAAATGAGGAAAAGAGTTGGCAACTAAGAAGCATGAACACAAACAAGTGACACAACACGGATGCGACACAAATACACAGACACGGCAACTTGCAAAAAATGCAAGACACCATATGTGGGGAACACGCACATAATATACAATTTTTATGTTTATTATATGTCATATATATGAACATATCACTCAACAAGGGGAAAAAAAATGCATCATAACTCTAATTTCTATAAATTTACATTATTTTTCTTTCAACATTGTATCTTAAGTAATTTTGTTCAAACTTATAATTAATTTCATGTATGTCCAAACAATGGACACGTGTGTCCTCCAAGTATCCGAAGAGTGTCCAGGTCTCAAATTTTTTTAAAAAAAATACGACACGTTTAGACAAATGTTGAACACATATCGGGAAGTGTCCAACCAGTGTCAATGTCCAACATGGACACAACAAGAACACACCACCTTCTTAGAAGTGTCTATACTTCTTAGGTTGGCAGTCTTTTAGAGTGTAGATTCAAGGGAGTTTTTTTTTAAACTTTTTTATTAGCTTTTGTCATTACTGAAATTAGCAACTTTGGTCAAGTCAAAAGTTGTATATAGATTGTATGATTATATATATAGATTCTATACATCTTCCTTTCTCGCACTATTGTAAAACCACACCACCCATTCTCATTTCTGTTTATACCAATATCCATTTCATTCTCTCTTCATCTCTTTCAAAACCAGTATTGTTCCGTATAGAAACTGAAAAGAGGCTGGTACGGTCGAAAAATGTCAGGATTGCCCAGATCGACAGACCAGCATTTTAAACAAAACGAAACAGAAGATCAGGTGTTTCATATTTTCGATGAAACAGTACACCTCAAGTTGTACCAGCCGGTATGGAATAGGATTCATAACATTGATCTTATCTAAGAATATTATACAATATGCAATACATATAAGTGTTTAAAGACGTATCCCCGTACCTCTACCAACTTTTAGAATATATCCCAATATCTTAAGAATTAGGTTTAGTAATACATGCCGCCTAGACATACATCCGCACCCAATACTCATACCCGAGTCCATCTAATATACTACGTGCATGAGAAGCAAACACTAAGAATATTCTAACAAATAATGCAAAGACAATGTCCATGCATTTTAAGAGTATTTCACAATGCAAAACTAATTCAGAATTCTTTGAACCTGCTTAGCTGGATGAGTGTTAGAATCAAAAGTTCATAGTAAAACAATAATCATACAATTAAAATTAAAAATTAAAAAAAGCCAAAAATGTCTTTGTACTAATATGACTAATGGCCATATTAAATGAAAATTTCCATCCATCTGCCCCATCAGAAACTGAAAACCACTGCTCCTAGGACCAACAAATTTCGCGTTAAAAAGTAATATGATAATTTTTAAAAACTCTGATGGGTTGGGGTTCGAGGGAGGACAAGAAGCAAAGAAAAACCAAGTGTTAAGGAATAGAGGAGGGAATATGTGTATCATTGTGTCAAGAGTAAGGACAAGGCAAAATACTATAATTTTTTTATAATAATTAGAAAAAGGAAAAAAAAAAAAAAAGGCACTAGGTTTTTTTCCTGTCTACTCAACATTTTTTTCTAACAATTGAAAAAAAAATTCAAGCATGCACATTCAACAATAAGTCAACTCCCCCCTTTAGGGAGATCCATCTTACATGGGTAAACAAATGACAGCTGAGACATCCATGTCTCACTAATTTAAAAGTCAGAATTCTACAAGTAGGTGCTTTTGTGAAATAAATTCCTAAGAAAAACCACTCTCTTCTACGGGGTGCCCAAATATGGATCAAGCCATGAAGATGATAGATGGTACATTTAATAATGATAAAAATAAAAGGAGCATCTCACCGCAGCATTAAGCCAAAGGATTGTTCATTGTCTATGATCATTAAATTACCTTATTCCACGGATGGCTTTACGTTGGGGCAAGTGGTGGCAATGGCCCCCACTAAACTTTGAAGAAAAAAAACGTTTTATATTGTGAAATATTTTGATAAATATTGTTTTATACAACTTGTCCCAACTGAATTTGTTTATGCCCTGATACCACCTCACCCACTTAGATTTGTATATTTCTATCTCTCTCTCTTTTTGTAACTTTTCCCATCTTTTATCTCTCTCATGAAATGGAGCAATGTGAAATTGGAGAAAAACTGTAATCTGCTCCAATGTCCTAAGGAAACCCACTAGAATATTAAAAAAATTAAGGATTAATTCATACATGACTTAAATTAGTGTCATGTTACTATTAATTAACATTATTTGTGTTAATTTTGATTTTAACAAATCAGGTGACTATTAAGTTGTATTGAATTATTGATTTGCTAGTTTACTAAATTGCACTTATATTAGGAGCTTCATATTTGGAGGGGGAGAGGGGGAAATTTATTGTCAATTAGAAGAAAAAATATGTGCATAATTCCACGTAAAAATTTTCCCCAACTTGACAAAAACCTTAGCTCCACCCCTGCCTTATTCTATAGCAGCTATAATCAAATGTAATACACAGAAAGAGGAAAGGAAATGCATATACTCACAAAAACTTAACCATAGGGTTTATCCCAATGGCCAACAACTATGTATCTTACTAGGAGATCACAGGTTCGACTCCCCTCCCACTCCAATCAAGCAGAGAGGGTCGGGGGACCTAGCCCCTTCAAAATTTTGAGGAAGTCCACTTTTATAATAGCACAATCTTCAAAATAAATAAAAATTCAATTCAACACCCAAAAAAAATTTAAAAATGCACTCTGTATGAGGGTTCCCATGCAAAATTTAAAGCCTCGTATAATGGCCACCTAAAAAATTTGGCCCCCTATTAAAAGGTTATTGGTACATTTTTTAAAAATCTTGCAATAAACTAGGAATATATAGTCCATTTGATTGGTGTGAAATCATATTTCTTTTTGTTTTAAAAAAAAAAAAAAAAAAAATTGCTGAAAGAGAGTTAAATTGTGCTAGAGAAAAGAGATGGTTTCCTAAATTGTCCAACAACAGTCATTTTGTCCAATAATAAAATGAGGAGCTACAATCACAACTCATTTGACAATAAAGACACAAACAAGAAGATCCCATTCCATTCTTAACAAGAAAAAGTTGTCACCATTGGATTGCCAAACATCTGCCTCCAATTCTCATTCAAATATTCAAATCTACAACTAAAACCATAACTAATACACACATATAGAGAGAGAATCCTAAAACCCAATACCAGCATTGCCGTGGCCGTCTCTCTCGTGTTCCCATCAATACGAATCATTGTACTGGCATCACTGTAAAAGTGATGAACAAAATCAGGTTGGTGCTGAAGAACATGGTAGTACTGCCCAACAAAGTACGTCCCAACCTGAATTCAGAGCAAAATGTGATTTTTAGATAGAGAAAGCAAATACAAAGACACACTTTTGTATATATATATATATATATATAGAGAGAGAGAGAGAGAGGTGAGAGGACCTGAGCAGCAGTGACGGGCAAGTGAAATGGAGTCGCCATAACCAGTGTGGAGAGGAAGGAACGAACGAACCCTAAAACCCTAGAGCTCCAATCAAACCCTAGATCTGCAATGTGACTGAAGATCTGAAGAAACAATTACAATAATAAAACCTCCAAATCTAAAAGATTACACACCTACAGATGGAAAAACGAGTCTTTCCAGAGAATGAATAGGGAATCTAGCTAGAGAAAGAGGGGGTTTTTTTTCCGGGAAAAGATCTGTGGATCTGAGAATGAGATTTTGAGAGAAAAAACGAAAATATATATAAATAGATATACATATAGATATATATATATATATAGAGAGAGAGAGAGAGAGAGAGAGAGAGAAAACAAACAAAAAAACTAAAAGTAGATTTGGAGAGGAAAAGTTTGTACGTGTCTGAGTATGGTCGCTTCATAGGGGAAATATTATATGGTGTTTTTTATGCAATTTTATTGGGTACCTAATTTGTTTGTTATTGGTTGAAAACGTGGAGTTTGAAATTTTGTGTTAACTTTTGAAAGATAACTGAACAAGTGGCATCCATTGCATGCTGAAAAATATTGTTCCAATACTACCAAATAATTTCATTATTTTGCTGTTGTGTTTTTGCGTCATTATGGCTTGGTTTGGGAAGTAAGTTGGCTTTTTGGCTTTTAACTTTTTTGGCTATTTTAACCTGGGCTAACAAGCTTGGTTTGGGAAGGGTTTTTTGGCTTTTTGGCTTTTTTAACTTTTTTTGTGAGAGAAGAATGTAATGATTATAGGTTGGATGTGATGTTTTGTTTGTTATGGCTAAAATAGTCTATTTTGTTTTTTGTGGCTAAAATAACCAAAAAAGCCTGAAAATCAACTTGCCAAACAGAGGCATGACGTGTTAAATGCATAGCTCTAAAAAAAATAGCACTAAACCAAATGAAAAAAATATATATATAAATACAACTATCACGTTATGGGGGACCAACTCACTTAGAGCTTCCCTAGAGCTTCATATTTAGTGTTCCTAAGTATTTTTGATATTGTGATTAAAGCTTGGTACAGGGTTATTCGATTTAAGAAAATCGATCAACTCGAATTGCCTACACTTATTTGAGCGGTTTCACAAAATCATTAGGTCGAATGCAAGTTAGTATTTTCTTATGTTACAAGCAGGTTATGGATTTCACCTGTACCCGTACTCACCGACTTGCATCTTTATACATTTTTTTTAAAAAAAAAAAAATCTAAACTGCCCGATTTTCTTGTAAATTTTATAAAAAGGAAAGATAAAGTTAGTGGCAAGTTTTTTTATCTCAGAATCTTTATCAACATTTGAGTTTTATGTTGCCTTTGAACAAAACTTCAAGGTTTGTTTTTGCAAATTATTATTATTATTTTTTTTTCTAGATCACAAACAAGGGTATAAAACCTTTATTTTTTTTCTTTTTCGCCTCAAGAAAATTCTTACAAAAAGCAATGAGATTTTTTATAGAGTTTACGAGTTTGCAAATGATTTTATTTTATGAGTTTGGATAGAATTTGAAAACAATTTATTTTGATTCCCAGCTAGTTATTATTATTGCATTTAGTTTTTCGATAAATGTAAAAATTAATAAATAATTACTTTTAGATAAATTTAGGATTTTGAATGATTTTACTTTAATTGTGTTGTTGAGTACTAGATAGAAAATGAATTTCAAAAATGCTAGACACCTCATGTGAGATATTTAGTAGAATTTTTGGGATCTTTGGCATTACTCAATGAATTTTTAAATGAAAAAGTCCAATCTGCAAACCACCCGCAACTGTCTGCACATTTGTGAACCATATCCGCACAAATTGCAACCCGCACTGCAGACGGTTACGAGTTCAATTTTTTGCAAACCGCAAACATGCGAGCGAATCCAAACCGCAAACTGAACCGTCAAAAATCGATCCGCTAACACCCCTAATTGTGATGGATATCATATGCAAATGTAAGCTATGATTTAAATTTTAAAAAAATAATAATAATTAGAATAAATCATAAATACATTTTTTGAGATTTACTTAAAATACAAATTGTCCTATGTAATTCTCGAAAATACATCCATCCTCTTTACGTTTCTAATTGCATAACAAATGACTTTTTTTATTAATAAATCATTAAGACAATTAACTATTTTTAATGATGTTAAAAATATATTTCAATTAAAAATTTAAGTAATTTTATAACTATATTAGAAAGTAGTTAGGAATTTTGTTTTTTTTATTAGTTCCGTTAAATGAAATTTTTGACAATCAAGTAATTATAATTTCTAAAATTACTAGGACAATTCGTATTTTTACTAAATCTCAAGAGATGTATTTAAAATTAACCTTAACTATAAAAGGAATTTACGTGTAGGTCCTAATAGATAGACTAGTCCAATAGGTCCTCCAATAATTAATGGCATTTTTCATCCAACACTATTAAAAAAACGTTACTAATTGTTAATTTTTAGCAACAATTTAAAAATTTTGTCACAAAAAAAGTCATTAATTATAAGTTTTAGCGACAATTTAAAAAAATCATCACAAAACAACATCACTAATTTTCAACATTCAATGACAATTTAAAAAATTTGTCACAGGAAAAGGTCATTAATTGTAAATTTTAGCGACAATTTATAAAGCCCGTGACAAAAAAAAGTCATTAACTGTCAATTTTTAGGGTCATGCAAAAAATCGTCACAAAAAAAATATTTTTAGTGATAATTTTTCTATTACTTTTTTTAATAGGACAATGAAAATTAAATCCAATTATTCGGACTAATTGATAATTTACCATAATTAGAAGCTCAGAAATGATACATCCCTCTACTTTGGGAGTTCTAAAAGAGCACTAATAATGTGAAAAATCAAATATAAATAAATAAATAAGGTCAAAATATCACATCACATAATACCCACACACCAATTAGAATTATTAGAGCTCTTAATTTAGAGCTCTCAATCTCTTTTCTTAGAAGGTAGGACGCTGAAGCGATTGTATATTTTAACATTATGTTTAGATATTTAGGAGATAAGAGAAATGAAATGAAATGTTAAGTTGGAGAAAATAAAATAAAATAAATGATTGTAATTTCTCTTCTTTTTATTTGATTAAGTTAGAAATAAAGAAAAAATAATAATAATTTATCTCGTATCTTATTTGAATAGATTATATTAAAGAAAATAAAATAGAATAAATTCTTCCAAGTTATTTTATCAAAATAAGATTTTATGTTTTTATTTCTTTTGTTGATAGATGGACAATTTGGTAATACACAAAATTTAGTGATCTTTCCATTAATTCTCTCTCAATCTCTCTAGTTTTGGAGAGATTTAAAAAGTGGGGGAAAGCTTCTCTCCAATTTGTATCGGACTGAGGGTGTTGTTGGGTCTCTGTGGGCCTATCATGAAACTCGCATTGGTGATCTGAACCATTCAATGTGTACAGCTCATCGAGTATTTTATTCCAACAAAAAAAACACATTAATTGGATATCGATAGACATTTGATCAAATCACATTTGTGTTAACGGTAACTATGGTTTTAAAAATAAATCATAAATACAAATATGATTTGATCAAGTGGCTATCGATATTCAATTAACATAATTTTTTCTTAAGGATGAAGTACTCAATGAGCTCTACATATTCAACAGTTCAAATTATCAATGTGAACTCTGTAATGGACCGACAAAGGCCCACAACACCCTCTAGTTAGAAAATCCAACTGTCCCAACTAGAGAGAATCCTCTTCCTAAAAAGTAAGTTATGAGAGAAATAACTCTCTCCATTTTCTTCTCATTTTTCTCCTAGTTAGTAATCCAAACAAGTGATTAGGATTAAGTGAGATTGATTTCTTTTATTTCCTTTTTCTTTTCTCTTCAATCGAAACGAGTTGTAAAGTTGTGTTTGGATTATAAATTTGGATACAAATTTGAAGAGGATAAGAGAAAAAATAGATGAAATGTAATTATATTTCACCTACTTTTTAAATCTTTTTTCTTAATTTATATTTAAACTTATAATATAAACACAACTTAAGATTTTTAAAGAGTAAAAGTTTTTTAAAGAGTAAAAGTTTATGAAAAATTGCAACATGCAAATAATGTAAAAAATATATTATACGAGACAGAATATTTCATACTCATATAATTGGTGTCGTCTATAGGAATCTCAGAAAACTTACCTTTTGATCAAGTTTTCCTTCAACAAGCTTTAATGGCGCACAACGAAGATTTGTCACATTCCATTATTGACAGCTAGACACCAAAAGCAAACAGGAGGCGTGATGATTTGTCTTCTGTTTCGCCCATGGCGGATTTGGACCTCAGTGATGGAACCCTTATAGGGGTACGTGAGAAAACGGGGGTTTGAACCCTCGCTACTCCCAAAGCCTAGATGGATAAGGGCAACGAACAGATACCCAAGTTTTAAAGGATCACGTGAGGAAGCAAGACGAGTTGATAAAAGAAGATGGTGGCAGACATGGAGGCTTTGAAACGCCAAGTGAGAGGCAAAGGTGTGATAGGAATAGAGATCCATGAAGGATGAACGCGATCTCATGATTCTAGAGATCAAGATGGACATGTCACACCTACACATTTTGGGAGTAGAAGTTTCAGGACAGGAGACTCTCATTCGAGGACTTCCATAACTCACCACTCCAGGTCTAAGAGAGCGAGGTCTGAAAGATCTTACACTAAAGGTAGTAGTTATCACATGCGCACACTCATCAAACATCATCTCGATATAAAGAACTACCCAGATTGGAAGATTTGCAGACTATTTTGGAGAAGATGGCACAAAAGAGAGAAGTTGCCCAAGCACAGGATCCCCAAAGGGTATCTGTGTAGGCACCCCATTTGTGACCGTCCTCAAGACTTGGACGTCATCGTTTGAACACTCGATGATCATCCATACTTGTGTTCGTTTTGAGTTTCTGAAGGTCTCAGCTGTGTGCCTTGCCTTGGAGCCTCTCAACTTGTCTATTTTGTGCTCGGTTATGGACCAAGAGCTTGTGACTTTGTTTCTGAGGGAAGAGGGTGGCCTGCTAGCCATCCCTACGACCCATCGGCCAGGCCCCGTGCCCATCAGCCATGCCCTCTTTCCATTGGCCATCAGTGGTGGCCAATCGGCTTCACTGATGGCCGATCGGCACCTTTAATGGCTGGTGTAGACGTCCCTGAACGTCCCGGGAGGGAAATCTCGTTTTGTTCATTTGGGGTCACTACAGTTCAGGACTCAATGTCACGGTCCTGTATCTAATCTCGCAGAGTGCAATGCAAGACCGATGAATCATCAAAGAGTCCAAATTCGGTAAATCATTTTTTTGAAAGAAGTGCCAAACATGGACTGCTTTGCCAAATACAGAGTCGCCACCTAAATATTTTATTTTTGGGAAATTTAGGAAACCCTAACTCGTTGCTTAAGGCCACGTGTCCGTCATCACCAAAGTTGCCTCAGCTCGAGAACTTGGGTACGATTGGGGAAGGTCACTTCGTGAGCACCCCCACTCGCCCGATCAAAGATCGGCCTCTACTAACCATGATATCTAGTTTTGAAAACATTATGTGTTCTTATTTCGGTTATTAGCCTAGATTTACTACGTGATGCGCACAACATACAAGTATAGACTGGGTCACCTGAATTGGAACAAAACATTTCATGTTTGTTTATTTGAAAATGGTTTGATGGTGCTACCCGCAAGTAGGCTAAGACGTGGATTTGCCACACTCAGGTGGGCTTAGAAAACAAGGTGATTTGCCACTATCTAGTGGGCTTAAAACTCATAATTTGATGAATTGTTCCAATCCAAGTAACCCAACCTTCACCCACAGGCATTTAGGCAAGTATATCATATAAGAAAATATCCTCATGGTAAGCATGCTATCATGGCAGTCACTCACACACATGCAAGGATGCTAAAGCATAAATACTTACCGAGTACTCCAAGCCAAAATAGAAGTTATGTTAGAAATCCATGCATGATCCTAACTATACAAAAATGCCTAATGCAACACATGCAAAAATGCAACTATAATAGGCTCAGCTATTCTAAAATGACATGTGAAATGCTACAATTAACAAGTATTCAACTTGGAATTGAAATACAAATGCAGTTAGTATGATGCGCCGAGCCCGGTGCGTGCAATACAGATGAATGATGCAAACATGCTATCATAAGTATGCTAATTGAAACATGCCCTAATCTAACCATCATAAGCTAGTAAATAAAAGGGAGAAAGACGTGGGGTTAGAAGACATACATCACACACACGCACACTTATTACAACATTGCCCTCGATCGGAGGGTCCGAAAGAATAATATACAGTCCGAAATGAATAATAAAATATTACAAAACCCTAATTAATTAACAAATTAACTAGAAAGCGATAAATCAGCATGTAAGCCTATGGACTGCCTCAGCTCTATTCCAAATGATGGGAGATGCATGCTTGAGTTGCCTGGCGCGAAAGTCGATTGCGATGCCCCGATTCGCCTCTGTTTGCAATTGTTTTCGGAACATTGCGCAACGCTCCAAAAGGCCGCTGATTTCTGATTTACTGCAACAGAAGGCAACAAAGGGGCATGGCAAAGTATTTCACATATGTATGCATGACTACTCTTCGAGGAGTGTAGTCCTCGTCCTCGTGCCACCAATCACGCATATCGATGCATGATGGCCGAGGAGCCGAATTGCACAACTTAATATGAGATGAATGCACATGAAAACACAACAAGACCTAAACTCCATCATGGGTAATCCGGAGTGTCGGTGACAGGGAATTGAGACACGTTCCGTCACTCGGAGTACGAAACGTCCCTCGTTTCCCGTGCTTGGGCTAACTCTTATCCCAAACACAATGCAAATGAGATGGCATACATAATGCGACTAACATACAACCTAGCATACACAATGCTATGAGATGGCATACACAATGGTCGATGTAACATGGCATACACAATGCACTAACACGCAACCTAGCATACGCAATGCTATGAATTGAAAAGACATACACAATGCATGATGGACTTACACCAACATGAGTGGACCTCAGCCACACTCACATCAGTGGCCATAAGATGAAAATGAGACCACCGAAATGCGTGCACACATGCACGCAAACCGAGGACCGAACCTAAGGCACAACATGCAACTCTAACAAGGCATGGCAAGGCATGCAACATGGCATTCAAACATGTAAATTTCAGCACTGAAATATGATGCAAAACGATCCTGAATCATGGATATATGGCACTCGATGCATGAGATGAGCCCGAAACTTCAAAACTAGGCACATGTATTGACTTGTAGCTATACAAAGTATGAATTATTTGACCATAAAGCACAAAGACAGAGCCAAGGTAGTTCCAAAACATGAACATTTCTAGTTCAAAGCATGACCAAAAGATGCTAGCATGATGGACTAAAATAGCATGCAACTTTGACTAGCAAACATGGTTTACATGGCATGCATATGAAGCATATGAAATCTCACCAAACCAGCAAAAATCGGTGAATAAAACATGCCAAAATATGTCCAAATAATCACTGAAATGCAGCCAATATGTGCAAAAATGAGGGGCTTCTTTGGAAGGGCATACAAGGGGTAATTAAACACATGCATCAAGGACACTTAGCATGGCCAAACCAACTCTGGAAATGAGTTATGACAGCCCTAAAACTCATAAAATTGGCCCTGAAATCAGTCTAGGAAACATGCAATGAAAGGCCTCCTCAAAAGGCCTTGAATGGAATTGTTCTACACATGCATTGTAGAGATAAAATATGATCAAAAGGACCCTAGATAGACTTAAGGTAGACCCCAAAACTCACAAAATGAGGCCTGGAAAGTGACTTCCATGCATGCAAAATAGGGTCCCTTTGGAAGGCCTAAAAGATTCCCAAACAAGACAAGGAGAGAGGGGGTCACCCCCCTCTAATTTTGGCCCTCAAAAATGCATCAAAGCCATTGAAAATCCACTGGATTTCAGTGGCTAAGAGGCCAAACCATGGCCAATGCAAGTGCTCTAATGCATAGCCTTAATCATGAAGGAATGAAGCATGCATAGGGGAAGATGACCCCAAAAAGAGAATAGACCTTAATCAAACATAAAGATAATATCAAAACAAGATTTTTTTCAGGTTAGGTCGAGGTCTAAAATGGCTCACAAATAAGGCTAATGTATCATGCAAAAACAGCCCTAAAAGAGAGATTGAACAAACAGGGCAGCAAAAGGCATCAAACAGCAAAGAGCCCTTTAACAAAGTTTAAGAGGGCTCAAAAAAAGATACTTTACAGTTTATGGAAAATCTCGAATATGCTCACAAGTAAGGCTAAAATATGATGCAAAAATAGCCCTAAAAGAGAGATAAAGGGAAAGGGGCAGTAGATGGCCTCAAACAGTAAAGAAACCTTCAACAAAGTTGAATAGAGGCTCAAAATAAGGTACTTCACATTTTGGCTCGAAGCCCATAAATGCTAAAAAATAGGGCTAATATGTCATGCAAAATAAGCCTCAAAAGAGGGATAAAGCACAAAGGGGGAGTAGAAGACTTCAAACAGAGAAAAGTCATTAATCAAACATGAAGATGAGCTCAAAATAAGACTATTTTTAGTTCAGACCGAAGCCCAAAAATTTAAGCAAAAGGGGCTAAGATATAGAACAAAATAGTGCAAAAATTGGGAGAATAGGAGCTTACCCTTGTAGCCCAACTTTCCAGCAGCCTTTGGTCCAAGGAAATGAGCTTTCAACCTCTGCAAATGACTTCCAAGGGGTTGGAATGGATGATGGTGGTGTGGTGCTATGGGTTGTAGTGTAAATGGACCAAGGAAGTTAGGGTTTTGGAGCTTAGAATAGTGGCAATGAAGGAAGATGTATATAAGCCTTGGTCAAAAAATGTCTAACCTAAGATATGAAGAGGAGGGCCTCTCTTATAGAGAAGAGAGGCCAAAGCTTCTCTTGGAAGCTTCAAAGATCCTCCATATACGTATATGGAGGATGTACCAAATGGTCTCCAGCTAGCACAGCTAGATTACACTCAAAAAGGGCAAAAGCAATAAGCAGGCCGGCCAGTTCAAGTGGCCGGTCGGTCACTCCCCCTGGTCGGCCGACCAGGGGTCAAAAGGTTCAAGAACAATTGCTGATCGGCCTACCCAGAAAGGTGGCCTCCTAGATGACTAGAACACAGCCCTATGGAGAAAAACCAGAAAATGTGACCCAAGAGAGAGAAAATCTAGCTTTTAAGTAAGGGTCAAAAGGATCAAAGTGAATTACTGGTCGGCCTACCCATATTGGTGGCCTCCCAGATGAGCACAACACAATGGTGGTATGAAAAGCCAGAAAATGTGGCTCAAAAGTGAGAAAAACTAGCTTTCTGTCAGAAAAACCGACTTTTGGAGAGAGAAAATGAGAAAACTGATTTTTCAGGGGAAGAGGTGGCCGGCCACCATCGTACCACCTTCTTACCAGTGAAAATAGGGTCCCTACCAAAAATGGACCAAACGGATGCAAAACGAAGGTTCGAGGGCCAAAACGCGCGGTTCGGGGCCCCGAAAACAGGTTGTTAGGCACCGGAAGTGGCGTATGACCACGAAGGTGGTTTCCAGGGCCACAGTGTTCCTCTAAAGGGAGGAAATAAGATATGTGCCAAAAACCAAAGCAAACGGAGGTAGTTAAGCGGTCCCGAACCGAGGCACACGGCCGACGGCTCCGAAAATCGAAAACCGAGCTCCAAACGGGAAAAATGGCCTACGACCACGAAACGTAGCCTACGGCCACTGAGAGATGGTCTACGAGACCTCTCCCTCCCTTTGGGAAGAGAAAACAGAGAAAACAGAATCTGATTCGCAAACCGAGGCAAAGCACAAAAGAGCCTCGAAGTTCGGAGATAAGGCTCTCAGCCGAGACTCTGAAACCTCAGGTCGAACACAATATGCAACATCACCGAGTGCTCAAATGGTGGCGTCTACATCTTAAGGTCGGTCAAAAATGGGGTGTCTACAGCTGGTCGGCCATACTTTTTGGCCGAGGCCCTTTTTCTTGCTTTTGCAGATATTTTTATTGCCAGCTGTGCCAGCTGGTGAGCATAGATTGCATCCACCATATACGTGTATGGAGGGATTGATACAAGCCTCTAGCTTATCCAACAAGCTTGAGACTTGGATTTCTATAAGAGGGGAGGTCCCTCTCCCTTTCCAGAGGTTCAGAAATTTAGAGATACAAAACATCTCCCTTTCTCTCTACATTTGCACTTGTTTGTGCCTTAAAGTGGTTTTTCTTCACACTTTTGCACTAAAACACCTAGTGAAACACCTCCACTCTTGAGTTGAGGTTCTTGGAGGTTGCATTTGAGTGGTTTTAGCTTGGTTTTTGCCTCTGAACTTGCTGTTATTATTGTGCTTCAAGGGTGAGTCCCATATCTTTTTTTAAGCTTTGTTTTTGCTTAAGTATTTAGCCACTTTTGCATGCTACTTTTGGCTTAACTTTCAACTACAAAAAGCTTCATTTTTAAGTATTAAAAATGGTTGTTTGAGGCTTGGTTTGAGTTAGGGGTGGTCTACCCCCTTTGGTGGCTTGTTATGCTTTGTTTTGTGCCACCTCTTTGGGCCTTTGAGATCACCTTCTCTTGGCCTTTTAACCACTGAATTCCAGAGAAATTTCAGTGGTGGAAAGTGTGTTTTGAGGCCTCAAATAGGAGGGGGTTGTCCCCCCTCCTCTTCTCTTGTTTGCTTGTGTTGGTGGCTCACCAAAAGAGCATGTATTTCTATCTTCTTGAGGCTTTGTTTGAGCACTTTTTGTGATTTTTCAGACCTTCCATGACTCTATTTTTGGCTGTCTTGGTCACCTCTTGCATGCTTCTTGTACTTGTAGTATAATCCTACTTGTAGCTTTGCAAAGTAGCATATCTTTCTAGCATATTTTGGCTCTATCTTAGCATGTTTTTGTGACTTTTCTAACATGTTATAACTCTATTTTGGGTTGGTTTGATCACTTGTTGCATGCTTCATGTACTTGTAGTGTAATCCTCCCTATAGCCTTAACATGCATCATGCTTTGGACCATCATTTTAGCATGCTTTTGGCTCCACTCTAGGAAGCTTTTACTCATGTTTTTCCATACTTAAGCTCTGTTTTAAGTTGTTTTGGTCATGCATGCCTTGCTTTGTATAGTCATAGTGCAATCTTGCTCACTAGCTTTGAGTTTCATAGTCTCTAGCATGGCTTACTTGAGTTGTTTGCATGCTTTGGCCTCTTTTCTACCATGATTTCAGTGTATGAAGTGTGGTCATACTCTCTCATGTTTCACTCTTTCAATGCTTTTGGAGAGTTATGATTTATGCCTTAAACATGAGCCAATATGTATGTTATCTTGCCTAAGCTTTTGGGCCATTTCAATGTGTTTTGGGTCTTATTTTGCCATGATATGACTTTGTTTTTGGTTGGTTGGAGCATCTCTCATTTGCTTCTTACATGTGTAGTGTAATCATCCTCATTAGCCTTGCATGCTCCATGCTTCACACCTTAATTCTAGCATGTGTTAGCCATGTTCAAGCATGTTTTTGGCCTTGTTTTGACCTGCCTTGGGACTCTTTTGAGTCACCTTGGCCCTTTGGATCTTGCTTGATATGGCTATGGTGCAAGAACCTTTTGCTAGCCTTAAGCTTTGAGCCTCCTAGCATGCCTCATTTGTCATATGTGCATGTTTTGGCATCATTTGGAATGATATTTCAGAGCATATAGTGTTGTCACACTTCCATGTTTTTCACTCTTTAAGTGCTCTTAAGAGTTGCACCTTTATGCCTTATTCATAGGCCAATGCATAAGTATGCATTTTATTGCTTTCCATGCTAACATTTTAGAGCATTTTGGCCATTATTTTGGCATGCATGAGGACTGTTTAGGGGTGGTTTAGTCCATTAAGCATTGTATTGCATGCCTCTTGTATGATACACTTCACTTACCTTGATGCCTTAGCTCCTAAACATGCCATGCATGCATTGTTCATATGTTAGAACCTTGTACATGCCATATTAGCATTGATAGGTAGGCATGTTATTTGCATGTGTGTTGCATTGCATCGTGTTTGGGTCGGACGTTAATCCAAACACGAGGAACAAGGGACGTTTCATATTCAAAGTGATGAAACGTGCCTCATTCCTTAGGTCACCGACACCTTTGATCATGTATGATAAGGTGGAGGTTCATCGAGTCCTATGTGTTATTTGTGCATTCATCAACATTGTGCAAGCTTGACTCTTTGGCCATCATGCATTGAGATGCGTGATTAATGGCTCGAGAGCCAAGCACTATACTCCTTTGAGCTTGAGACATGATATGGAGTGTGGATGCACACACATTTCCTTATAAATACACTACCATGCCTCTGTTTGTGCTCTGCTGCAGCTAAAGGAGAAATTGCAGGAAGCAGTGGCTGATCGGCCATCAAATCTGCCGACCGACCACCAAGTCTGCTGATCGGCTATCAGAAGTGGCCAATGGCCACCATCTCTAGCCGACCATCCCTCAGCATGTTCCTGAGATGGGTCAGAATCAACCTGGAAATTGGCACAATTTTCAGAAGTCCAATAGAGTGCAAATAGAGGCATCATGAGGCACAGTAGTGGATTTCCGGGAGGAAGCCAACCGAGCATGCATGTCCCTCATCCTTTAGGCCATTTAATCGCTTTTGTTAACTTAGAACAAGTTAGCTATTTTATTCATGCAAGTATTGTAATAATTAGTAATTGATTTGCTAGTTATTCGATTTGGTTGTGTAATAATTAGTCTAATTAGATTATTAGATTAGTTAAGTAACTTAGCTTAGAATAGCTTAGCTTTCATTTGGACCCTCCGTCTAGAGGGCGAAATATTGTAATAAGTGTGCGTGTGTGTGATGCATGTCGTCCAACCCCATTTCTTTCTCCTTTTTACTTATCAACTTTCGATGGTTAGTTTAGGGCATATTTCGATTAGCATACTTATGCTTGCATGCGTGCATCATTCATTTGTCTTGCATGCACCGGGCTCGGCATATCATTCAAACTGCATTAAATTTCAATACCTATTTGAATACATGTATCAAAGTGTTGCATTCATATGTCATCTTAGAATAGATGAGCCTATTTAGTTGCATTTTGCATGTGTTGCATTCGGTATTCATAACATAGCTAGGATCATGAATGATTACTAACTAGCTTCTGTTTTGGCTCGGAGTACACTGTGAGTGTTTATGCTTTAGCATCCTTGCATGTGTGTAAGTGACTGCCATGATAGCATGCTTGCCATGAGACTAACTGCTTAAGTGTTTAACTGCATGAATACCTGTGGATGAAGGCTTTATTAGTAAAATTAGAACAATTCATCAAAATGCGAGCTTTTTTAAGCCCACTTGAAATAGCAAATCATCATTTTTTTTTTAAGCCCACCTGAGGGTGGCAAATCCGCGACTTAGCCTACTTGCGAGTAGCAACTCCAAACCATTTTCAGAAACAAACATGAGATGTATTGTTCCAAATTGAGTGATTTAGTCTATACGTGTATGCTGTGCGCATCACATAGTAATTCTAGATTGATAACCGGAATAAGAACACGTGTGTTTATGAAAATAACATATCATGTTAGTAGAGGCCGATCTTTGATCGGCCAAGCGGGGGTGCTCATTTCATGACCTTTCCCCTTCGTACCCAAGTTCCCGAGCCGAGGCAACTTTGGTGATAACGGACACGTGGCCTTTGGCACGAGTGAGGGTTTCCTAAATTTCCCAAAAACAAAACATTTAGGTGGTGACTCTGAAATCTGGCAAAACAGTCTATGTTTGGCACTTTTGATTCAAAATTGATTTTTCAAAACCAATTGTCGGATTTGGACTCTTTGGTGATTTATCAGTCTTACATTGCACTTTGTGAGATTAGATTCAGAACCGTGACAGGAGTCTGAACTGTAGTAGCTAAGAACTACAATTCGAGCCCTCGTGCGCGGAGCGGAGTTCGGGCAGTCTACAATTTGCTTTGCAGCAATTGGCTCTAAGGACGCATGAAAGCGTCGAAGTTGCAATGCCACTGCTGCACCTTGCTTATGAGCCAGTGGACAGGGCATTGGCCAGGTTACAGAGTTCACCGTTCATACCAGCAATAGAGAGCGTGCCTTTTCTTGTAGGCTTTAGCCAGCAGACAGGGCATTGACCAGGTTATAGAGTTCACCGTTCATACCAGCAATAGAGAGCGTGCCTTTTCTTATAGGCTTTAGCAAGCCCAAGTTCACGTTCTACGACGAGAAGTTGGATCCTTACATGTATCTTAACCACTTTCGACAAGTCATGGCTATCCACAGAAGAGACGATGATGTGCATCTTGTTTCTGTCAAGCCTTGAGGATTTGGGTTTGACGTGGTTTGAGAATTTGCCAGAATGCAGCATTACCTTTTGGACTTAACTCACAGAAGATTTTGCTACCAAGTTCAAAACAAACACCCAAACGCCCGTGGAGGTAGACCAATTGCTCGCTATTGACATGGGCGAGAATAGAACGTTGAAGTCATACAATAATAGGTGCTGGGAGACATTCAACCAAATTAGCAAATGCCCTACTAACCTAGCTATTGCCCACTAAAAGCGCGGCTTGCTTATTGGGCACAGATTGAGGGACTTAATGACTATGACTCAACCTCTTTCGATAAAAGCTTTGATGGAAAGGGTGCATTAGCACATAAGGGTGGAGGAGGATGTCGCCCGCGCTAAGACAAGGTCCAGCACAACAAGGATGTCAGACAAGAAGGCCACAACTAAAGTTAATATAGCCGGCAAGAAATACAAACTGAGCTACAATACCACGGTGATCCTCCACAAAACAAATAGGAAAGCAAAAGGCAATCACAAATAGCCGACCGTGCCAAGACTGTGAAATACGACCAATCTGAAATTGTTTTATTTTCAAGTTTTTTAGCACTTGTAATTTTCTCTTCCTATTAGTTCGACATCAATGAAAGAAATAAAAATTTAAAAAAAAAAAGATTTTGTTATGTGATTATCATACTGGATAGAATTCCCTATGTAGGCTAACGGAGTAGGGGTAGAATGGCCTAACGGCAACTACTTTGGTCTGAACTTTGAAAAATCTTTGCGGAGTTGGTTAGCTCGGCAAAGTAGGTTGGCAAGTTTGACTAACAACTTTTTGCACTCTTTGACCGAGATAGTTATCTCGGCCAAAGAAGATTAGTAGGCTTGACCAACAACTTTTTTGCACTTTTTGACCGAGATGGTTATCTCGGCCAAAAAAGGTTGGTAGGTGTCACGACCCAAACCTGCCTCCCATGGGTTTAGTATCGTAACCGGCCAGTAATCATTGGATTACCAAAGGCCTCATGACAGATTAACATAAAGTTAAGGGCTGCAGAAACAAATATACAAAATATATACAGTCTATTGAGCCGTAAAGACGTACATGATACGCATCATTTAAAACTTTTATAAACTTATGCGTGATGTCAAAAGATATACCATTTACATATTACACTAAGGCGTATATGTCAAAAATCTCGCCCACAACTTAGCAAACAAACATAGTCTAAGATGATTACAAAAACAGCCACAAAACTTGACTTCATTCGAAACCTCCTTGGGAGGCACAATGGTTGGCTGACAAAACTGAAACATAGGCCGTCAACTCTAGGCCTGGTCATGTGTTTGCTCCCCTACATACATAATATAAATAGTGAGCGAATGCCCAGTAAATAATAATAGAGTAAAGACTTTTAATGAATGATGCCCATAACATATTTCAAGTCTCATAATAAGTCAGAATCATAATCAGATAACAGAACAGAATCATAATCTTGTCCATATTCAAATCATGTGTGGTGCATCCATTAGCACAAACATGTCTCTTGGGTCAAGCATATCAAGTTCCATAAGGGAACCTCCGGTACCGGGTAACATATCTCATACATTGGCTACGGTATTGTTTCCTCCGGACAAGGGCCTGGGCCACAGTATTAACCCCCGGGCTAGGGCTTCATGACCATAAGCCACAATATTATGTCCCCTGGACAAAGGCCTCTGCTAAGGATACCACAATTACGTTTCAAATAAAATTTGGACAATCATTCATTCATACAAAACATAGCATTTCAGAAACTTATCATCTCATATTATCAAAAAATAATTAAAGTTAAACATAACTTTACAAAGTTATTACTCACAGATAATTGGTAGCTCCAATTAGGTGGCAAAGTGGGCAATTCACTTATCCTGAGGTGCGTGACCTACATAACATGGCAGATTCAAACATTGAAACACACGCTTGATTGTACATAACTTATTTCGTTTGTTCTTAGTGTGTTTCTAGCCTTTAATCCTCACTATGGAGTCTTAATCATGGTTAAAGAATGCCTAGGATAGAATGAGGATGCAAAAAAATGCACTTGAAAATATTTTTCAAAACTTGCTGAAAACAGGGTCCACGCTCGAGCGAACAAGCAGAATGAGAAGATTCGCTCGAGCGTGACTTCCCTCGCTCGGGCGGACTGTAAACTTTGAAAAAAGTACTGGTTGGATGTTTTTCACGCTCGATGGACGCTTGATCCCCGCTCGAGCGTGAGGCTCAGACCCTTGCTCGAGCGTGACGCAAAACATATGAACTTCTGGATACATGCATTTCACGCTCGAGCAAGCTTCCAGTCGCTCAAGCGGAAGTGCACGCACTTAGAGTACTCGTTCAAGTGTGAACTCCTATGCTCGAGTGTGGATTCAAATTCTGAAATTTTCAAATTTGATCTCCAAGCTACAAACTCAAACCAAACACTCCAAAACTCATCCTCTTGGGCCAAAATTCTAGAAAACACTTAGAGACTCACAAAACATCATGCTTTAAAGATTATTTCATGAAATCAAGGCCCCAAAAGATGGCAATTGGTCACAAATCCAACTTAAACTTCATGAATGCTCTAAAACATGACATGCATGTATTTCCTTAACTCAATCACCCCCAAAACATGATCAATTTAGAAAAATTGGTGGAAAGCATTGTGAGTCCTCAAAAGATGATTGAAATGAACACATGCATGAAATAATTCTTTGAAATCATGCTCAATTTGTGAAGAAATGCACATGCATACATGGTATGGCTCAATTCTACTCAATTCTAGTGCAATTCTTTCATGAATTCCCTAATTCACTTGAAGTCTTGTGGAGTCTAACTCAATTACACAATTAAGGGTTTGATTTCTTACCTAGAGACTTGAATTCACAAGAGATGAAGTTAAAACTCCTAAACCTTCCTCAAATGGCAACAATTCCTAGTAATCCCTTGATTTGAGCCCAAATTTTCTTCTCTCTCTCTCTCTCTCTTTCTCTCTCTCTCTCTCTCTCTCCTGTTTGGTGCTAGAAGATGGAAGCTGATAGTGTCAAAAACATGCATATAAGAATAGAAGTGGTCTTGCATAAGTCCACTTAGTGGCAATCAAGTAATTAGCTTAAACTAAATTAAGTAGCATTATTTATTCTAATTTAGTCGTTCCAAATCGAATTTTGTTTAAACTCACCATAAAATTCTATAATTCCTAATTAACATATAAATCAAGTCAATTTCTGAATCGGATGCCGATAAGACCTTCAATTCACAAAATAAAGCACAAACACAAACAGATCTTCCTACGACGACAGATATAGACACAAATAATGCAACACACACACATGCAATTTAATTCAGAATTTCATCTTAATTACTTATTAAGCATAATTAATCATAGGTTAGTGCTAATCACGAGTCGGGGTTGTTACAGTAGGTGCGACCAACTTTTTGCACTCTTTGACTGAGATGGTTATCTCGACCGAAGAAAGTTGGTAGGTGTGACCAACTTTTTGCACTCTTTGACCGAGATGGTTATCTCGGCCAAAGAAGGTTGGCAAGTTTGACCAACAACTTTTTGCACTCTTTGACCAAGATGGTTATCTAGGCCAAAGCAGGTTGACAGATTTGACTAACAACTTTTTGCACTCTTTGACTGACATGGTTATCTCAGCCGAAGAAGGTTGACAAGTGTAACCAACTTTTTGGAATCTTTGATCGAGATGGTTATCTTGGCCGAAGAAGGTTGGCAAAGTGTAACCAACTTTTCACACTCTTTGACCGAGATGGTTATCTCGGCTGAAGAAAGTTGGTAGGTGTGACCAATTTTTTGCACTCTTTGACTGAAATGGTTATCTCAGCTAAAAAAGGTTAGCAAGTGTGACCAACTTTTAGCACTTTTTGACTGATATGGTTATCTCGGCCAAAGAAGGTTGGCAGGTGTGACTAACTTTTTTAAATCTTTGCCGAGCTAAAGTAGGTTGGCAGGTTTGACCAACTTTGAAAAATCTTTGCTGAACTGGTTAGCTCGACAAAGTAATATTGACAAGATTGTCCAACTATAAGAAATCTATGATTGAGCAGTTTTTGTGAGCCTGGTTGGATAGAGCAAAATAGCTTGGCTAGACAGAGTAATCCCAATCATGCACTATAGATGGAATTAAGGGGCAATTGAGAGGGTAATTTGTGTAGCCAAATTGGGTCGAGCTAGGTTGGAGTAGTGATCAAAGATGTTTGACCAAACTAGTAAATGCCCATATTTCTGGACCTAGCTACGAGGCCTAGCATAAGACCTAGCTATAGGATCTAGCTATGGGATCCAGCTCAAGGACCTAGCTACGAGACCTGGTTACTTCCTAGTGGTAGTTAACTGTCACAACCCAAACCTGCCCCTAAAAGTTTGGACATGACTGGCCTCACTCGAGGCCTAGACTTAGTTATTTTGAATGTCATTCAAACTTGGGGCCTATACGGAAGAGAAAATAATAAAAGAACAAACATTCACTGAGCCGTGTCTAAATGCCAGGATCATGTAACATTACTATACATGCGTAACATTCCATGTCACACCCAATAGATCCATTTGAAAGTTAAGCATTAACAATAACTACATACATATCCTTTGTTTCCAAAATTAATAGCACATGCTATCATATGAATTTCCAAAACATAACAAAAGAGTCATTTTGGGTGACTCAGCAAAACAGGTTCAGTTACAGGCTCTTGGGCTGACCTACGGTTAACCCGCAAGCTGGTTACCTACAAAACATCTAGGAAAGTAAAGTGAGCAAGGCTCAATGAATGACAGGAGTACAAATAAACTAAAAGTACAACCATGAGTTAACATTACATATTCACAATTCATAATCTTATTTATTTCTTTTCCATTTCTGAACGGCCTCGGGCCCATATTAAACAGAACAGCCTCGGGCCCAACGGATTACAGAACGGCCTCAAGTCCAACAGAATACAGAACGGCCTCAGGCCCAACAGATATACAGAACGGCTTCTGGCCCAACAGAATACAGAACGACCTCGGGTCCATATTTCATATCAAGGTTTAACGCATATCAAACATATCGTTTATGACATAAGGCACTCACAAGAGTTTCCAAGATTCTCAACACTATATCAACACAAAATGTGAATAAAGCATGGTAAAACGCTATTATCATTCACTGTGATGCGGGTGAACGGTAGTTCCTTCCTGCGAATGCCCTTAAATTGTATTATCCCTAGCAAGATTCCAAATCTCTAAGTTTTTCTCTTGTTCTCTTCCTTTCCTCTTCTTTCTCTTTCTCTTAGGGCCCTCCAAGATTCTCACTCAGTAAAAGTTAGAGATGAGTTAAACAAAGGGACTTATATAACATACACTTTGGGTCTTTGGTTGGTAACCTTGCCAAACAGGCCTTAGCGAATCAGATAAAAATAAAGCTTCAATTAAACTTCCCACGTAGCTATAAAAATTCCCATTAGCATATTCACATACTCAATTTCAATTTATTGCGTCTCTACGGCTTTAAATTTCCAATTTAATATTTTAATTTTAACAGATGTGTACTAATGATCAATAGATAGGAGATCATGATCAAATAATTTATACATGTTGTAGACACCCCATTTTTGACCGACCTTAAGACTCAGACACCACCAGTTGAGCACTCGGTGATATTGCATATTGTGTTTGCTCAGAAGTTCCAGAGTCTCGGCTGCGAGCCTTGCCTCCGGACTTCCGGACTCTTTCATGCTTTGCCTCGGTTTGCGAACCAGGCTCGGTTTTCTCTGTTTTCTCTTCGCGAAGGGAGGGAGAGGTCTCATAGATCATCTCTCAGTGGCCGTAGGCTACGTTTTGTGGTCGTAGGCCATTTTGTCCGTTTGGAGTCCGGTTTCCGGTTTTTCGGAGCCGTTCGCCGTGTGCCTCGGTTCGGGACCGCTTAACCACCTCCGTTTGCCCCGGTTTTTGGTATACATCTTATTTGCTCCCCTTTGAGGGACACTGTGGTCCGAGAGACCAACTTCGTGGTCGAACACCACTCCCGGTGCTTAACAGTCAATTTTCGGGGCCCTAGACTGCGCGTTTCGGCCCCCCGAACCTTCATTTTGCATCGGTTTGGGCTCATTTTTGGCAGGGATCTCTGTTTCATTATTAGGAAGGTCGTAAAAGGGTGGGAGGCCAGCAATTGTTCTGTCAGCCAACTTTATCCCTTCATCGCCCTCCGTCGCCCGTTTTTCCTCACTTCAGAGCCAATGTTGAACACCCTTGGACCATTTTCTTGCACCCAAAACCACATATTTGTGATGTACACACATGGGAGGCCACCAATATCATATGGTCGGCCACTAATGTTGATTGACCCTTTTGAACCCCTCCAAAAAGTGGGTTTTTCTCTCTCCTGGTTCACTTTCTCCAGTTTTTGACCACATGGTTGTGTTGTGCACACATGGGAGGCCACATATATCATATGGTCGGCCACTAATTCTCATTGACCTTTTTGACCCTTGGCCGGCCGGCCATGGGAGGTAGCCGGCCGGCCACCTGCAGCTTGGATAACTGGCCGGCCATGATCCTCAGGGTTGGTACATTATAAATATGTATTCATTTTCCCCGGATTTGGTATCCGGGAGGGGGTTGCCATTTTTTAGGGAAACTTGGTTTGTTTTCCCTCCATTTTTCCCCTCATTTTCCCCCTCTTTTTGCCTATATAACCAGCCTCCATCTCTGGTTTTAGAGGTTGGAAAAATTACCTTGAGCTTGCATATACATACCTCCCTCCATCTCTCTCTTTAACCCTAAAAAACAACTAAGTTCTACCCCTTTTTCTTCATCACCACCTAGCACCACACTACCACTTCCATTCCAGCAGCTTGGAGGTCTTCTCAGAGGCTAGGAGGCAGCTTTTCTTTGTCCAAGAGGTAGCAAAGGATTGGTCTTCAAGGGTGAGTTGATTTCTCCCTCTTTCTAGCTCATTTTTGCAAGTTTTCTTAGCCCCTTTTGCTTGCTGTTTTGAGCTCCGACCATAACTGGAAATATCATTTTTTTGAGCTCATTTTTCTGTTTCATTAAGGGTCTTACCCTGTTTGGGACCCCCATCTTGCACTTGCTTCATTACCCCTTTGTATGCCATAATCTTGCATAGTATTTTTGGCCTATGTATGATCTGTTTTGGAGCATGATGTAAACTGTAGATAGGCTTATTTTGAGCCCTTCTTCAACATTGAAGAAGGGCTCATCACTGTTTGGGACCTCCATGTGCCACTTGTCATTATACCCCTCTTTGGTCCCCATTTTTTGCACGATTTATTAGCCTATTGTGTCTCTGTTTTTGGACTTTGTTCCGAACTGAAAATGGCCCTATTTTGACCCCCTCTTCATGTTTCATTAAGGGTCTATGGCTGTTTGAGACACCCTTTGTATACTTTATGTTGTAGCTCTTTTTTGGCCTTAATCTTGCATAGTATTTTGAGCATACTTTTACACTGTTTTGGGCTTGGCCATCAACTGTAAAACATCATATTTTTGGCCCCTCTTAAATATTGTAGAAGGCCCCTTCTCTGTTTGGGGCCAGAATTTGTGAGTTGCTTCATTACCCCTCTCTTGGCCCCATTTTTGTATGCTAATCTAGCCTCATTTGTGTTCCATTTTTGGCCATGCTTTAAACTGTAAACATGCTTGTTTCGGGGCTGCCTAGCTTCTGTCTTCATACTTCATGTTCAAATTATGCATGCATTGCATAGCTATAGGCCATTTCATGCGCCAAAATTCATGTTTCGGGACTCGTTCCATGCATCGGGTATCATTTTGCCATGATTCGGGGCTGTTTTGCATCTCATTTTGCCTCTGAAAATTGCATGATCATATGCCATATTCCATGTTTTGCCATGTCTTGTTAGAGTGGCATTCCGTGCCGTAGGTTCGGTCCTCGGTTTGCGTGCACGCGTGCATGCACTTCGAGTTGTCTCATTTTCATCTTATGGCCTCTTATGCGAGTGTGGCTGAGGTCCACTTGTATTAGTGTAAGTCCATTCATGCATTGTATATGCCATTTTATTTCATAGCATTGCGTATGCTAGGTTGTATGTTAGAGCATTGTATATGCCATGTTACCTCGTGCATCGTATATGCCATTTCATAGCATTGTATATGCTAGGTTGTATCTTAGTTGCATTTCATGCATATCATGCATATTGCATCGTGCTCGGGGTAGTAGTTAGCCCGAGCATGGGAAACGAGGTACGTTTCGCACTCCGAGTGACGGAACGTGTCTCAATTCCAAGTCACCGACACTCCGGATTATCCATGATGGAGTTAGGTTTTCGTTGTATTTTCATATGCATTCATTTCATATTGAGTTGTGCAATTCGACTCCTCGGCCATCATGCATCGATATGCGTGATTGGTGGCACGAGGATCGAGACATGCATACATTTGTGAAAATACATTGCCATGCCCCTTTCCTGCTCTCTGTTGCAGCAAAATGAAGAATCAGCAACTTTTCAGAGCTTGGCACGCATTTCAAGAATAGGTGCAAACAGAGGCTAATTGGGGCATCGTCATGGATTTTCGCACAAAGGCAACCCGAACATACATCCTTCATCAGAGTCAAGGCAGTCCCTGGCTTGCATGCCAGTTTATAGCTTTCTTAGTTAATTTGATAATTAATTAGGATTTTTGTAATTATTTGGACTGTAATTATTTGGGACTGTATATTATTTATTCGGACCCTTTGCGCGAGGGCACAACTGTAATAAGTGTGCGTGTGTGTGTTGTATGTCTTCCAACCCCACGTCTTTCTCCCTTTTATTTACCCGCTTATGATGGTTAGATTAGGGCATATTTCAATTAGCATACAGTATGACAACATGTTTGCATCATTCATCTGTTTTGCATGCACCGGGTTCGGCGCATCATACTAACTGCATTTGTATTTCAATTTCAAAGTTGAATACTTGTTAGCTGTAGCATTTCATATGCCATGTTTAGAATAGCCGAGCCTGCTATAGTTGCATTTTTTCATGTGTTGCATTAGGCACTTCTGTATAATTAGGATCATGCATAGATTTCTAATTAGCTTCTTTTTTTGCTTGGAGTACTCGGTGAGTTTTATGCTTTAGCATCCTTGCATGCGTGTGAGTGACTGCCATGAATAGCATGCTTACCATGAGGCTAATTGCTTATGTGATATATCTGCCTGAATGCCTGTGGGTGAAGGTTGGGTTATCTGGATTGGAACAAATCATTGACTGTGAGTTTTAAGCCCACTAGATAGTGGCAAAACCATCTTTTCTAAGCCCACCCGAGGGTGGCAAAATCTGCATTTTAAGCCTACTTGCGAGTAGCAAACCACCTTTCAAAAACAAACTTGAAATGTTTTGTTCCAATTCAGGCGACCCAGTCTATACTTGTATGCTGTACGCATCACATAGTAAACCTAGGCTAATAACCAGAATAAGAACACACAATGTTTTCAAAAATAGATATCATGGTTAGTAGAGGCCAATCTTTGATCGGGCGAGCGGGGGTGCTCACGAAGTGACCTTCCCCAATCGTACCCAAGTTCCCGAGCCGAGGCAACTTTGGTGATGACGGACACGTGGCCTTAGGCAAATGAGTCAGGGTTTCCTAAATTTCCCAAAAATAAAACATTTAGGTGGCGACTCTGTATCTGGCAAAGTAGTCCATGTTTGGCACTTCTTTCAAAATTTGTTTTCTCAAAACGATTTGCCGGATTTGGACTCTTTGGTTCAGATTTAGAACCGTGACGATTTAAGAGTCCTGAGCTGTAATGACCCCAATATCGAACGGAACGGGAGCTCCACCCTCCCGGGGCGTTCGGGGGACGTCTACACATGTAAGCATAACTTTGCATGGAATTTCACATTAGGCATGTAATTTCTCGTAGGACTAGGGATATAAAGCATATAGGAGAGTCGAATTATTACATCAACGCTATGGCCGAGCTATCAAGCAAGGTAGTCAAACAGAGATGAGAACCGAGCTAGGAGGAGAGTCGAGCTAAGAGGAGAGCCATGCAATGTCAGTTTTCACGGCGTTGCGTGTTGCTTGGCTAAGCCATTGGCAAACAGAAGTAGAGGTAATTCGGTTCCATGGTAGAAAGTCGAGCAAAGACTTGTGCCATCTCACTTGACTTGTAGTGATGAGGGTGTTAAAGGATAATCATTATCTTTTGGAAATGTGATTCTTAGGAGAACTCTACATTGGAGAGTTTGTCCTATTAGGATTATGCTATATGGAATCTACAAAAGCTTAAACCAAATCCTAATCTCAGTTATTGTAATTCTTACTCTCCAATGCACAGAGTTTTTTTTGTCTATTGTCTATTTGTTGACTTAAGTATCGAAAGAATTTTTGGCACACACTCGCTAGCTAGCTCACGTTTGTGTTTTCAGGTGATTAGACGACGACGTTTGGAGGAGGGCTAACTTGATCAACAAGATTATACGAGACATATTATTTCATGCTCGTACATATATATATATATATCATTAATTTTTTATCATTATAATATAAAAGTGAATAAATTATCAAATCAAAACAAATTACTTCTTGTTATTCACTACAAAAAATTTGCTTTTTTACGATGGTAAAATACTGTCGCCAATACCCAAAAAGCCGTCTCAAAAGCTTTTTTGCGACGGTAAATAGCTTTTAGCGACGGTAATAGGGGGGTCGCAAAAAAAGGGGTAGCTAAAGGTCTTTAGCGACGGTAAGACGCCGTCGCAAAATATTGGCGCTGGCAAAAATGCCTTTTAGCGACGGCAAAATATTGTCGCAATTAATGTGTAAAAATTTGAAGTTTTTGAGACGGCACTAAAATACCGTCGCTAATATGGTTATTTGCGACGGTAAAATACCGTCGCAAAAGGGTTTATTTGAGACGGTAAAATACCGTCGCTAAAATGGTTATTTGTGACGGGTTTAATACCGTCGTTAATACTGTTATTTGCGACAGAAAAATGTACCGTCTCTAAAAATATTATTTGCGACGGTGAAAATACCGTCGCTAAAGGCCTTTTGTTAATATTGCCAATATCATTGGCGATGGCTACGCTACCGTCGCAAAAACCTGGTTCTAACAAAAATGCTGCAATAAAATTATTAAAAATATGCAAATTACCTGTATTAAATAAAAATAGCTAAAAAAAATCGATAATTATATAATAATATAAAAATTCCTGTATATAAATAAAATTTCATCCATAATTAAAATACTCTTCCATTCATAACAACATATCATCAAAATTATCCAACCACATAATTTTGCATAATACATACATAATGTTGTTCACAAATCTAAATAACGTAAATCAAAAATAAAAGTTTTCTTCATAATTCTTCCGTGGGTTAAAAAAACAAAAGTTCGTCGCAATCTTCACACGGCTGCATTCCACAAGAAGCAAACTGCTACTCAGGAAATATCTGAAATTAAAAAATAAAAATAATTAATGACAATATAATTATGTGTTAATATTTTAATTACAAAAAAATATAAAAAATTAATTACTATATAATTACAAAGATAGTTAAGTAAATAATTTTGGCTAGATAGAAATCCGACCGTAACTCCCAAACCGGAAACCCAATTCGAGTCTCGTCTTCTCCCACAAGTCTCTCGTGTCTAGGCGATCATGTGTGCCAAGTTTCATGCTAAACCGACCCCTTTTGGTGATTTTGGAGCGTCAACACCTCGAATTCAAATTTTTTAAGGAACTAGTTTGCCTAGACCGAAATACGGCTCTAACTCCCAAACCGGGAAACCGATTGGAGTCCCGTTTTCTCCCACAAGTCTCTCGTGCCTAGGCGGTCGTGTGTACCAAGTTTCGTGCCAATCCGACCCCATTTCGTGATTTTGGGGCGTCAACACCTCGAATTTAAGTTTCTTAAAGAACTAGTTTGCCTAAACCGAAATATGGCTCTAACTCCCAAACCGGGAACCCAATTCGATTCCCGTCTTCTCCCACAAGTCTCTCGTGCCTAGGCGGTCGTGTGTGCCAAGTTTTGTATCAATCCAATCCCGTTTGGTGATTTTGGGCCGTCAACACCTCGAATTCAAGTTTCTTAAAGAACTAATTTGCCTAAACCGAAATATGGCTCTAACTCCCAAACTAGGAACCCGATTGGAGCCCTGTCTTCTCCCACAAGTCTCTCGTGCCTAGGCGGTCGTGTGTGCCAAGTTTCGTGCCAATCCGACCCCGTTTGGTGATTTTGGGGCGTCAACACCTCGAATTTAAATTTCTTAAGGAACTAGTTTGCCTAAACCGAAATACGGCTCTAACTCCCAAACCGGGAACCCGATTGGAGTTCCGTCTTCTCCCACAAGTCTCTCGTGCCTAGGCGGTCGTGTGTGCCAAGTTCCGTGCTAAACCGACCCCTTTTGGTGATTTTGGGACGTTAACACTTCGAATTCAAGTTTCTTAAAGAACTAGTTTGCCTAGAGTGAAATCCGTCTCTAACTCCTAATCTGGGAACTCGATTGGAGTCCCATCTTCTCCCACAAGTCTCTCGTGCCTAGGCGGTCGTGTGTGCCAAGTTTCGTGCCAATCCGACCCCGTTGGGTGATTTTGGGGCGTCAACACCGCGAATTTAAGTTTCTTAAGGAACTAGTTTGCCTAAACCGAAATACGGCTCTAACTCCCAAACCGGGAACCCGATTGGAGTTCCGTCTTCTCCCACAAGTCTCTCGTGCCTAGGCGGTCGTGTGTGCCAAGTTCCGTGCTAAACCGACCCCTTTTGGTGATTTTGGGACGTTAACACTTCGAATTCAAGTTTCTTAAAGAACTAGTTTGCCTAGAGTGAAATCCATCTCTAACTCCTAATCCGGGAACCCGATTGGAGTCCCGTCTTCTCCCACAAGTCTCTCGTGCCTAGGCGGTCGTGTGTGCCAAGTTTCGTGCCAATCCGACCCCGTTTGGTGATTGTGAGGTGTCAACAACTAGAATTTAAGTTTCTTAAGGAACTAGTTTGCCTAAACTGAAATACGGCTCTAACTCCCAAACCGGGAACCCGATTGGAGTTCCGTTTTCTCCCACAAGTCTCTCGTGCCTAGGTGGTCATGTGTGCCAAGTTCTGTGCTAAACCGACCCCTTTTGGTGATTTTGGGGCATTAACACCTCGAATTCAAGTTTTTTAAAGAAATAGTTTGCCTAGAGTGAAATCCATCTTTAACTCCTAATCCGGGAACCCAATTTGAGTCCCGTCTTCTCTCACAACTCTATTAGCTTAGAATGTAAAGAATGCAAATATACATTTTAGCTTAGAATGTAAAGTTACATTTTATACCTGATCTTCTGGTGGTGGTGTATATGGATTCTCGTCTTCTGCAGATTCCCTAAATGCCCGGTGGCCACTCGATGCATCAGGAGCCTATGATAGTCAATGCATAATGTGTTAATCATATTTAAATTTTATACATAATGTTGTGTGACAATTTAACTATCAAAAAATTTAATTTATATCGAACCTGTCTGTTAGGATCCACACTTGCCCCCTGTGACACAAAGGCCATCATCTCAGCTCTCAGCTACTGTAAATGTGTAGAGAACTCTACTCTCATCTCCTCCCTCAGCTCCTCCCTCAACTCATCCCTTAGCTCCGCACGAACCTGCTGGGTGATCTGAACAATAGTCGATGGCTGGGGTGCTGACTGTGATGGCCCTGCACCATCTTTATACACTGCTCTCCGAGACACAGTTCTCCCATATGTGCGACAATATCCATGATTGTCATGACCTATCAACTCATGGAAAATGGCATTCCTAGCCTCCAAAGTCCGACAATCCTCAGGTAGCATAGAGAGTTGGCCATTAAACTCATCCTGTATTGAATAAGAAATACAAGTATATGCCAAATTAAGATGGTTAACACAAAAAATAAAAAATAAACTTTAAATACAATCAAAGGTGTTTGGAAACTACCAAGGTCTGGATAACCTCTGGGTCATCTGCTATACGTGTCATAAGCCAAACATTCATCTTATCAGTAGACTCCCCCTTATTGGTCATCTACATTTTTTTAGAAATATGAAAATTAGAATCCAAATAATTTGTAAATATACAATGTTTATTTATATACAAAAATAAAACAGTAAAATATAAACCTTGTGCCGTATCTGAGTGAAAGTAGTACGCCCTGTGGTATGAGCTATGCCGGGAGCTCGCCGATTTGTAGCGTTCCTAGTTGTAATTTTCTATAATAGGTTTAACAAATGTAAGTATATAAATATGATTTGTATGTTTACATATCATACATATAACTTATTTGTATACCTCAGCATCGGAAGTACGCCAATACTCCACAAGTTCTTCCCACTGGCTTGGCACAATGTGCAAAGGAATATCATCCTTCAGATTAGGATCTTCACTTCTAGACTTGAAATACTTACACTTAATCTTATTCTTGTGATCCTTCCATATGCTGTTACAGTTTTTCATGCAGATTGGCTTGTACTCCTCTGGACATATATTCAAATTGTCCTATAAAACACAATTTTAAGGTTTAAATAATAATAACACAATTTTGGAATTTAAATTTTTAGACAAAAATATACTTTTACCTTCACATCCTTCCAGATAGCATCAAGAATATCATCAGGCACAGTGTTCCAGTCAAGAAAAGTAAGAGGAACAATGTTACCATTTCGCACAATAATGCCAAGTTGAGTAGTTAACTTAGACACGTTATCCTCTATTGGACAGTAATTTTCATCAAATTGTATGTCCAATTTGGTACCGGTACCCCACTCCCTAATGCCCTTGGCACATCCTCTACCACGCCTACTCGAGGCTGATGAAGAACTAACATGACCCGTGAGATACAATAAGAATAAACAATATGAAATGATAATAAACAAATGCAAATTTAAATAATGTCAATACAAATCAATTTCTTATACCTGAGTGAGGCTGTGAAGAAGTCGAAGGATCTGAAAAATACAATGAAAATAAACAAGTTATATGTAATGAGAACAAATAAATATATATTTAAATAATTTTCATACAAATCAAAGCAAATTTATATACCTGCGGATGGCTCATAAGCCGATGACTCTAGTCGGGATGATAGCTGCTGCGGTGCCACTGATGGTGGACGCACCGATGGTAGGCCTAGAGGCTGAGAAGATGATAGCTGGTGTGGTGCCACTGATGGGGGTCAATGCGGTGGCACTAATGGCCCCTCTGATGGTGCTCGCTGTGATGCCTCCTCTAATGGTGGTGCCACTGATGGTGGACGTACCAATGGTAGGCGTGGTGGCTGAGTAGATGATAGCTGTTGTGGTGCCACTAATGGTGGTCGATGCGGTGGCACTAATGGTGCTCGCTGTGATGCCTCCTCTAATGGTGGCACTAATGGCCCTTCTGATGGTGGTCGATGTGATGCCTCCTCTGATGGTGGTGCCGCTGATGTCCTCTTACGCACCACATTGGACATCATGCGCCGGGGATGATCAGGTTTCCTCTTCCTTCCCATAATAATCTGCAAGCAATATAACATTAATTAGAAACATAGATAATGGTTTGTCATCAACTATAATATGACATTAATTGAACTAATACAATTACAAAGACAAAGTAAATTAAGAAACTGATGATTAACTACAACCTTGGCCTTAAGTGAATTACTGATGTTGATTAAATATCAACCTATTTGAACATCAACTGTTTCCCCTTCTGCGGCTTCCCTCACCCAACCAACTTCTTCATCACGAAGCATTATATTTTCTTCCAATTGTTGGCTCATATATGGCTCAATTTGTGGATCAGTCGAACTCATATCAAATAAACCTCTTTGAGACATCTTCACCGCCACTTGCCAGTCTGGTTGTAACGGGTCTGCAACATACCAAACTTGCTCTGCTTGGGATGCCAAGATGAAAGGTTCATTAGTAATTCGATCATCTCGATACAACAAATGATTGAAGTTGACTAAAGTGAAATTGAAGACATCTTGTATCTTCCTGTGAATGTTGTCAATCCAATCACACTTAAACAACACATGCTTCTTCTCATTGGAATATCGAATCTCAACAATATCTGTCAATTGTCCATAATAGTACACAGACCCCACATAAGGATTCTTGTCTTTCCGACTAGCATAACTTATGGTATCTGCCTTCAAAGCTACACCACAATTTTGTGTGGCTCGACGATCATCCATGGCCTTTACTCGATACCGAAACCCATTTATTATATACCCGTTGAACTTCCTTGCCAGGTTATGAGGACCATTTGCCAATATAGTAATCTCTTCAGAAAATGTGACATCACTAGTCCTTCGCAAAGTTTGAACCTATTTTAAATAATAAAAATTGTAAAATTTAAAATATTGTTCGACTTAGGTAAATAGAATCTGTAGATTTAAATACATACATGTTCCTTGAACCAAATGTAAAAAGTTTCAAAATGTTCACGTCGAAGCTGATGGTCGTCAACACGAGGCATTTTGACCTTAAGTTCTTCAAGGTGTTTGCTGTGTAAATTGAAATTTTATCAAAAAATAAAATTTGGTTCAAAATTCAATGAAACATAATAAAATATTGAGTGAGTGACATAACTTACTTTATGAATGGTTGAACCGCGGCTGTATTGAATAAGACATACCGATGAGTTTGTACCCAAGAAGTGTTATCAAGATAAAAGCTTGTGATTTCACCAACAGCACGACCCAGATTATCATCACCACTGTAGTTCCTCGTGGTTCGATTAGATTTAGTTTCCATATCATTGAGATATTGTGCACAAAAATTCATGCATTCTTCCATAAGATATCCTTTAGCAATTGAACCTTCTGAACGAGCTCTATTACGCACATATTGCTTCAAAGTAAGAAGATACCTCTCAATTGGATACATCCATCGAAACTGAATCGCTCCGCCCAATAATGCTTCGTCAACTAGATGTATAGGCAAGTGCTCCATTATATCAAAAAAAGTAGGAGGAAATATTTTCTCTAGATGACAAAGTGTTACGGCGATACGATCTTGAATATATTGCAAATTTGTCGCACGATTGACTTTGGAACACAATTGTCTAAAGAAATTGCTCAATTCAATCAAAGGTTCAATTACATTCTTCGGTAACGATCTTCGAATGGCCAATGGAATTAGTTGTTGCATCAGAATATGACTATCGTGGCTCTTAAGACCCCCAATACTTCTATCATGTAAGCGCACACGACACGATATATTGGATGAATACCCGTCGAGAACTCTAACTTCCTTCAATACTTTCAAGAACAAATCTTTCTCATCCTTGGTCATCGTGAATTATGCCGGTGGTAAATAAGCTTTATTCGACCCTGTTAACTGCAAATGTAGGGGTTTTCTAATATTCATTTCTTGTAAATCACGCCGAGCATTAACACCATCCTTCGATTTTCCTGCAACCTCTAATATTGTCCATAACACATTATCACAAACATTCTTCTCTATATGCATCACATCGAAGTTGTGTCTAATTAGATTGTGCTCCCAATATGGCAGTTCATAGAAGATACTCTTTTTCTTCCAGCTATGGGTGCGATGTCCAGCTTTCTTCTTCTCTACTTGTCTCCTATGCCTCTCCTTAAGGTCATCCCTCTTGTATTGGGTTAAAATACCCTCAGATTCTAATTGTAGCAACATCTCAGTTCCAGACAACAATTTTGGTTTGAATCTGACTTCCCGACTACCATCAAATGATACTTTATCCTTTTGGAATTTATGGCCATTAGGTAAAAATTTGCGATGACCCAAGTATGATTATTTCCTACTATGCTTCAACCAACACGATATAGTTTCTCTATTGCAACAAGGACATGCATATTCGCCTTTAGTACTCCATCCTGACAAGTTTGCATATGCAGGAAAATCACTAATTGTCCACAGTAAAGCTGCATGCATTTGAAACATTTGATTTGTTGATGCATCAAATATGGAGACACCGTCATTCCATAGTTCTTTCAACTCCTCAATCAACGGTTGCATATACACATCAATCTTGTCACCAGGTCCTTTCGGGCCGTCAATAAGCACAGATAAAATTAGAAATGGTTGTTTCATGCACATCCATGGCGGCAAGTTGTATGGAATGAGTACAACAGGCCAAGTGCTATGAACTATGTTCATCGTCCTGAATGGGTTAAAACCATCAGATGCTAAGCCAAGCCTTACACTTCGGCAATCATTACTAAAGTCAATATTCCGACGATCAAAATCTTTCCATGCAAGGGAGTCTGCAGGATGCCTAAAGACACCGTCATTAGTTCGTTCCTCTGCATGCCATCTCATTAACTTAGCCGTCTTGGATGACATAAACAGCCTCTGCAACCTTGGCTTTAAAGGAAAATACCTCTTTTATTTTGCAGCTATTTGTTTGCCACCGTTATGAGGACCATTTGAACCACCATCACCATTTGATTTCCATCTTGAACTGTTGCATATGACACATTTATCAAGATTGGCGTCCTCGTTTCGAAACAACATGCAACTGTTGGGACATGCATCCCATGTCTCATATGTGAAGCCCAAATCTGTTGTGACCTTTTGAGCTTTATAATATGAGTCCGGGAGAACGGGCACGCCTCATTCAATAACTCAAGCAACATGTCAACAGACTTGTTTGTCCACTGATTAAGCACCTTCAAATGTAGAAGCCGAACAATGAATGACAAAGATGTGAACTTCTGACAACCCGGATACAATTCACTTTGTGCATCTTGAAGAAGTTTGAAATAGTTTGCAGTCTCTGCATTTCGACCGAGCTGGGGTTCAGATGCATGGGGATCAGTGCTCTGTGCTTCATTACCGTCAACACTTGTACCGGCATGTGGATTTCCCACAGCCCCTTGTATCATTCCAACCATATCATCGCCAATGTCTAAATTAGCCAATGTTTCATTCCCTCGATTAGCATGCAGAGATACGTAAGATTCCCCATGATTAATCCAATGTTTGTACTTTTTAAAAAAACCATTCAAAATCAGATGCTTCCGTATACCCTCTCGCACAAGATGGTATCGATTCTCACATTTTCTACACGGACAACTAATCATCGAACCTTCATCCCTATTGGTGTAGGCAAACACAAGGAATTGATCAATTCCATTAATGTATTCCCTCGACATCCTATTTGGCAAATCAATCCAACTCTTATCTATCATCTGTACTTCCCTTATATGTGTTTCCCACTATTAATTTGCTTCAGGCAAACTTACTGGGAGATATACATCTCACATACAAAACAAATATACCCTAGAAAAAAAATATAATTACAACAAATGTAAGAGTCATAATGAGATGTAAGGGTAAAAATATAATTACAAGACATAATATCACATATTAATTATCGTAAGGGAAGAGGGGATTGGTGGGCTTCGAATCCCGATTAGTGAGGAAACAACCAATGGCATGCGCTATTGGGCCAAATGCTATCCTCAAATGCATTGATAAATATAATAATGGGTTATAAAGCTTTTCTATGTTAATTTAATTGCCCCATTCTGTTTTCATATAAAATGCTTGCATTTCAATTCTATAGTGCAAGTGCTTCAGTTCTAGATTTATTTATGTAAGGTGATTAATCATGGTCTTTCTAGACTGAAAAAGTGATAAGGGTGGTAGTAAATAAGAGTACTGGTTGAATTATTCATCGGGGGCTTGTTGCCAGAGTTATTACAGGTATCCCCTAATACTTGGTTCAAAAAAATCCAAGCATCATTTTAGTAAGATGAAGGATCTTAACTTCTCCCCCTTTCATCTTCACCAAACATAAAAAGAGTATATATGTATAGGGGGAGGGAAAGGGATAAAAGATTATATTCCTCCTACTAGTTCTTCAACAGAAGTGAATACTCAACTTGCCTTTGGAACAACAGTGAGACAGGGAACTTTTCCTCCACCCACAAAACATAAAAAAATAGAAAACCCCCGAGTACCCCCTGCCAAGGGAAGCAAGAAACTTGAGTAAAATTTTTCCTTAAGGCATGTTGCATTAGGGTTTCAAACTAAAATGTAAGTCAAACATTCACTCCCTAAACTCAAGCAACTTGAGAAACTTCAAAAACTATAACATCCAACATAAAATCTACAAATTAATTCATATGTTCTACATGTCTCATTTAAGTAAGAAGCAAAACTAAAAGGAAATTTTATATCTTAACCTCCTTATTTTCTATCTTCAATACAAGCAATAGAAATTAGAATTGGAAATTTGTAATCATGTAAGAAGCAAAACTAAAAGGAAATTTTTGACAGATTCTAATGGGTGGACAAATCACGCAAAGAAAACATAAAAAATGGGAAAGATTACCACAGAAGCAGCAGCAAATGGAGATGAAAGTCCAATGTCATAAACAGTAACAAGTGCAGTTCCCAACCCTTTAAGAGCCAGTACTGACTGCGAGCATTGTAAACCTGATGGTGGCTGAATCACTTCTACAACTTGGGAATTATTAACAACAGCATCCAAAAAACAGCTTCCTCCAGTGATTGAGAGATTTAGCTGGAAAAGAAAAAAGCATCTCATATGAGAAGCCCAAGTATTGGGTGATAAAACCGAAATGTGCCGATGTCTTGGGGAGAAATCAATAGAGGATATAAAGCCCAAGATGAAACATAACATCAATAGAGGATATAAACAACCTAGATGATATCAATATATCACAAAATATAGATATCGTTTGGGGAGAAATCCAGATTCAAAAATTAAAATCATAATAAAATATATCAATAAATCAAAATATCAATGTCTAAAAAATACACAGATAACTACATTTCAATCTCTGAAGAATATGGCTATATCAATTGATATTATAAAATTCCCAACCTTAAAGTGGGAATCAAATTGAAGAATGGAAAGGATTGAAGGTGCCTCGTCACTCGTTCACAGTCGTTCACAGTCTTGCCGCGTCACTCGTCGTTCGCAGTCGTTCACCCTCGTTCTTGCCTCGTCACTCGTCGTTCACAGTCGTTCGTCACTCGTCGTTCACAATCACTGCCTCGTCACTCCGGTGAAGGCCGTCGTTCACCCTCGTCAATCTGCGAATGCCGTCATTCACCCTCCTTCACCCCGGTACTGAATGATTTTCATTTCAGGATTTTGGGGATTCTGGGATTAGGATTTTGGGGGTTTTGGTTTGATGAGTTTAGGGATTGGGATTTTGATTTGGGGGTTTTGGTTTGGTGAGTTTAGGGATTGGGATTTTAGGGATTTTAGGATGACCGCGAATGGGAGAAATGAGCGGGATGTGATTTTTTTTTTTTTTTTTTTTTTTTTTTTTTTTTTGCGACGGAATATATACCACCGTCGCAAATGATAAATGATACTTGATTAACAAATTAAAACGACGTCGTTTTACAAATTTTTTTTTTGCGACGGGCTTATGCCGTCACAAATGGTCCACCATTTGCAACCGGAACTCTTTACCGTCGCTAAATAATACTTTTTGCGATGGTATACGTGCATCGCAAATGCTCATGCATTTTTCGGTGAAATTTATTAGCGACGGAGGTAAATCCCGTCGCAAAAGGCCATTTTCGTCGACGGTAGATAAACGCCGTCGCAAAAATACTTTTTTGGCGACGGTAACTACACTGCGTCGCAAAAACTCATTTTTTGCGACGGCAGATGCCCCGTTGCAAAAGCCTCCATGTTATATAACAGATTTTCTTGTAGTGATTATGTGATTGGTTGGTATGTCCTAAAATAAAGTTAGTTACACAATATCATAGTAACTTTAATTACTTTGATTGTTATCCGAAATAAATCACTGTGATTAATGACACATATTATGCTTTTTAAATCAAACTATTGAAATGAAAATCCATATACTATTCACTTTCTTGGAAGTATATTTAACATAATTTTTCTACATGCATAAATATAGGTAGATATGGCAAAATTATTTGACCCGATTTTATTTGTTTCAATTTGATTTTAATACAAATAATTTTAGAGAGTATTAATTGTGCAGGGTAACATATATTAGTGGAGAGGTCACAATATCAAATTTATAATAAAATATAAAATTATATTATTAAAATAATTGAATTTAAAAAAATAATAATTTACACGCCAAACCCAATAAACCCGATCCATTATCATCGTGCACTTAGAATTTGACTTTGAGTTTAGGGAGCATTGCATAAACATACAAAGAAATAAAAGGAATATTTGCGCGTGCCCAAAAAAAAAAAAAAAAAAAAAAGTGAGAATGTTAAATAATTACATATGACATGGAAATTTTAAAAATAAATTACAAAAACATAGTTAAAATTACATTAATTTCTCTCTCAATTTTTACACTAGTCTTTTTTTTTTCTCCTCCTCTTTCTCTCCTCCAATAGCAACCCAAGGTTATTGGAAATCTTAAATTAGGGATTGTTTGGAGTGTCCTAAATAAATACACTTTTTAACTTTTTGAACTAAAAAGTTGAAGAGAAAAATATAGTTATTTGGGATAACTTTTTGTTTTTTTATAAAAAAATATGTATTAAAATATTGTATAAAATGGCAAAATTACATGTTTACCCCTACATAATAGAATCATCAATGACAGGCAGCAGAGGAGAGTACGGCTGGGTTGAAAGGTGCATGAGGCTTCATGGGTAATGTTCGGTCGTGGGGCCCACCAAGGGTCTCGTTTCGATAATCTGAACCGTTGAATGTGTAGAACTCGTTGAGTACTATATGCTAATGAAAATCACTTTAATCGGATATCGATAGCTATGTGATCAAAACAGTTTTGTATGAAATTAATGGATGGTGAAAAATAAACAGCTGAAAAAAAATCTGATTCGATCACATAGCTATCCGTATCCAATCAACGTGATTTTTTATAGACATATAATGCTCGATGAGTTCTATACATTGAACGGTTTGGATTATAAAAAACGGACCCATGGTGGGCCTCTACGGGCCCAACATTACCCCTTAACTTAATAAATATAAACATCTATTTTTTTTTTTGGTTCATTTGAATAGGCCAATAAGCACTGAACCATCAATCAGTACCAACGCTGTCTAGTCGTTGTTTGTATTAAAATATTATGAAAATTAATTTTTTTATATTTTTAATTTGTGAATAGTGATAACTTTTTAACATTTTTAATAACTTTTTGACTTTTTTGAATTTTTCTTAGTATGCCAAACCAGGCCTAAATATCAAAATAAGACGTTATCTAATTAAGTCTTAAAAAGTTGAGACCTTCAATATTAAATTTAAAATTTCTTGTAGGTCTTAGGTGACAGTTTAACTGGACTATTGGTCTACCTCAACTCTCCTCGCTTCTTCTCTTCACATTCTCCAACCGACAACTACCTGTTCATCACCTTTCCTAACCGCTAGCCACTTTTCTCCCATCCCTCCTAGTCGCTACCAATGTCCACCATCCTCCTCAATCCCTTCCTAAGCCCTTTTCTCTGCCACCAGCCCTTTCTATGCTATCACCAGTGCTATCTCCAATCCTTTTTGACCTTTCTAATAGGGACAAAACTAGAACTTCATTACCAAAAGGTCCAAAATTTGAATAAAGGATTTTACTATATAAAAAAGCGCACACGTGTATATAGAATAAAATATTTGAACATTGTTATTCAAGATAAAAAATTAGATCCAATTTTCAAGCATAATGATGTAATAACCAATTAAGATATTAAAAACAATACTCTCTCTCATATTTTCTCTAATCATCAACCAATCATAATCACTTACACATTATTGGATTTAGAAAGTTGGCTTGTATATTATTTTTCAAAATATTTTCACCATATAGACAAGCATGCATGTACATATTAGAGGTGATCATAGATCCGTTCAACTTGCCCAACCTGACCAAACTGATCCAACTCGATTGATTTTGGGTGCATGCGTGTTTTTTAGCAAACTGATACAAATGAAATATTTCAAAATCTGCAGATATGATTCGGATGGCAGATCAATCATCCTGCACCCGCATAAACACAATCCGCCCTAGATGAAGTTAAAAAAAAAAAAAAAGAAACTGCTAGCAAGTAACAACAAAGAATAGAAATAATAAAACATATATTTTTGTGAAAATGAAAATAATGCCTTAATAAAAAAAGCGTGGTGCCATGGCCTGTTATAGACAAATAATACACATTGTTTCAAATTATTAGTTATTGGAGATTGTAAAAGTTATGAATTATAATTAAAAAAAAAATGCCCGAAAACCGATCACATCCATGTGCCAACCTGCACGACCAGCTCAATCCGCATTCACCAAACTGGGAGACGAATGTGAATTGATTTTTTTCTAATCTGCTTAATTTTAGGCGGATGACGAATGGGATATCACTTGATCCAACCTGATCCACGATCACCCCTAGTACATATATACACACATTAATAATAATAATAGTAATAATGATAAACACCATGGAAGCAATTGTAGGTTGAACTATGTCAAGCTAAATAGTAAGTTGCCTAAATTTAATTTAAAATATGTAACTAACTTCAAAAATGTGTCTAAGTTAAGTTTTGCCTTTTTTTTAATTATTTTTTATGACCTGATCTCAAATTAGCTATAGTGAGTGTTTGAAAAGTTACTATTTTAGTAGGTTATTTTAATTTTTGGCTAGTAAGTTAAAAATTTTTGTGTTTGGGAAGATGATTGAATTTTTTTTGTAATTAGATGTGATATTTGTGAAAAAAAAGTGAAATGATTATGAGTTTAACATGACATTTTGTCTTATTGACTATTTTGTCATTTTGTGAATTTTAGCCTAAATTAAGCTAAAATTTTACTTTCCAAATAGTCCCATAATTAAGTTGAACTCGAATAATTTAATTTTTTTTATAATATATATAAGCTTATTGAGTGAAATTAAGAAAAAAAAAAAAGTTTTAAAACTATTCAAGTTTCAATTGTTTATATAACAAGACAACTCGAGCAAATTTTTTTTAAAAAAAATGAGTCAAATTTAAATAATTTGATTACAAATTTTTAATGAGGTGGACATTTATCCAACTTGAATAACGGTAAGGGGTGGACATTGTGTCGTGTTGAGTCATGTTCATGTTATGTTATTTTGGATTCGTATCAAAATTACTTAGTACTAATCCAAACTATTATTATTTTGCGTTATCTTATTATGTCATTTTTAATTTGTATCCAGTTTACCTCGTATAAACTTATCATGTCAAAATTTTGGCAATTAGCTAAAAATATCCAATGTATAAAAAAATTACAAATTAAATTTAATAAAACTAATCTCTACTGAATGAAATTATTCATAATTTTTTTTTTATTTTAACTTTATTTTATTTTATTAATTTACAAAAATTATATATTATTATTCTATTTTTTTACTAGATTAACTCAACTAGCAGACAAAACAAAAATAAAACATATGTTAAATTTAATGAAACTATTCTTTAAATTTTGAATTTGAAAAAGAAGAAGAAGAAGTCAAAAGCCCATTCAACTATATTCAAAACTGTTTTTAACCGTTTGTGTGTAATATTTTCACCAGGAACTTCGAATTTGGTAGTTAGACCAAATGGAGTAGTATGTCGTTTACCTTTCGTCTCATTCCGTCACACAATCTCTCCAAAACCCTTTACGCAAGACTATCAAAAAAGAACTATACCGCCAACACATCTCTTAATCTGAAGCCTCTCAACTCCAAGATTTCAAATTTCATGAGAAATGGCCTCGTCGAGGAAGCACAAAACCTATTCGACGAAATGCCGCAAAGAAATAATGTCACATGGAATGCCATGATTCGCGGGTACTTCCAAAACGGGCAATTCAACCAAGCAATGCATTTATATAACCAGATGGACAATCGGGATATCTATTCGTATAACATAGTGATTGCGGGTTTAATGCAATTTGGTGATGTGAATGGCGCAAGGGAAGTTTTTTATTCTATGCCATTCAATGATGTTGTGACTTGGAATTCTATGATTTCAGGGTATGTTTGTAATGGGTTGGTAGATGAAGCTGTTTGGGTGTTTGATAGGATGCCTTTGAGAAATGTGATTTCTTGGAACTTGATGATCACGGGTTTATTGAATTGTGGAGAATTCGATTTGGCTGAAGAATTGTTTAAAGAAATGGGTAATCGGGATGTTGTGTCTTGGACTGTAATGATGTCTGGGTTTGTGAGTGCAGGACGGATTTTTGAAGCGCGGGAAATTTTTGATGGCATGCCTATAAGGGATGTTCAAGCTTGGAATACAATAATATCTGGTTATATAGATAAAGGGTATCTTGAAATTGCGGAAGTTCTATTTCACAAAATGCCTGAGCAAGACTGGAATTCTTGGAATGGGATGATAACAGGGTTGGTGAATGGTCAGCGGTTTAGTGATGCAATAAGGCTTTTTAGTGAAATGCCACAGAAATGCCAAAGATCGTTGAATTCAATCTTGATGGGATTAATAAAGAATGGGCTTGTGAAAGAAGCTCATGCAGTTCTTGAGAAACACCCATTTGGTGATGTTGTGTCCACGACAAATATGATTATTGGGTATTTTCATATTGGTGAGGTTCAGACTGCAATTGAACTTTTTCAGTTGATGCCTATTTGGGATACAACAGTGTGGAATGCTACAATATTTGGATTAGGTGAAAAAGATCATGGCGAGGATGGCTTGAAATTGTTCATGAGAATGAAAAAACTAAGTTTTCCTATGGATGAAGCTACATTTACTAGTGTGCTGACAATATGTTCAAGCTTGCCAACCTTGAATCTTGGCAAACAGACTCATGCACAAATCATTAAGATGAGTTTTAATTCTTTTAATGCAGTTTGTAATGCAATGGTTACTATGTATGCTAGATGTGGAAACATGAATTCTGCCTTGATGGAGTTCTCTTCCATGCCCAGTCATGATGTCATTTCTTGGAATTCTATAATATGTGGTTTCGCTCACCATGGACATGGAGAGGAAGCCCTAAAAATGTTCAACCAAATGAGATTGACAGACATTAAACCCAATCAAATAACCTTTATTGGAGTTCTTTCTGCTTGTAGCCATTCAGGATTGGTAGAACAAGGTAAGTACTACTTCAACTTCATGAAATATAAGAGTTTTCTTCAGCCAATGACTGAGCATTACACTTGCATCGTTGATCTTCTGGGTAGATATGGGCATATAGACGAGGCAGTAAAATTTTTGGATCAAATGAGAGACGATGGAATTGAGGTTTCAGCAAGTGTTTGGGGGGCATTGCTCGGAGCATGTAGAATTCACAATAATATTGAGGTAGGTGAGATTGCAGGGAAAAGGGTAATGGAGTTAGAGCCTTTTAATTCTGGTGTCTATATGATTTTGGCTGAAATGTATCTCGATAGTGGGAGGAAAAAAGATGCTGAGAAGATATGGGTTCGAATGAAAGAGATGGGAGTGAAGAAGCAACCTGGGTGTAGTTGGATTGAAGTAAACAACAATGGGTATGTATTTCTTTCGGGAGATAGTTCGCACCCTGAATTTTATAGCATCTGTTGTATTTTAGACTTGCTGGTAATCGAGATGGAGATTGAAATTTTAAAACCAAATACTAGTTCATGTCCAGATATACTTGACATATGTGAATTAAATTAAATTGGACAATTTTTATTCCTCTTTATTTATTGCATTAACTGAGCAGAGAATGAAAACTATTTGTACTTGGGTAGAGACTAATAAAGTTGTTGCCCATGAATGTTGGAGTTGCCTATTAGAAGTTCTATTGAGAGAAATACGGCCCAACTGCTTAGAACAGTAACTTGATTGTATTGTTGGTTGATTGAGTCTAAAAGGATTTTTTGTCAATACTAAGGGGTCTGAAAGATTTTGGATTGGCTTTGATGTGGGGGAATTTTTCGTACTCAAACCTCCTGTTTTTCATTTTGTGAAATAATGGAAATGAATGAATTTTCTCATTAAACAACTTTTCTCCCCCCTCCCTTAGTGCCCGGTTTGTCTTGATTTCTGATTGATGAACAAGAAAGAGAGTGGAAACTACCAGATTTTTTTGACTCGCCCTTGGCGCTGGCAGCGACTTAGTAAAGGGAATCTATGGAGGTTTTGATAAAAAAAAGCAATCTCGCAGACATGAAAGCTTTTTGATGTATGTATTTTATTAATAATGTGCTCAAGCATGTGAGATGAGCCCTATAAAGTTATATTACATGATTAGAACCATACGCCTAGAAAATGTGATTGCGTACGTCGTACAACAAGTTTCATCGAACAGCACCTTATCTGCCCATTTAATTGGAGATTTCTTAAACTACCTATGAAAAAACACTTTCATCCATCTCAACTTGAATCACTTAGTTGCTGCTAAGTTTATGAAATCTTTAAGCCAAATAGTAAAAAGCATAACATGTTCATATATATATAGATTAACAACAAAAAGAGTATTTATTGATAAAGAAAATGAAGGAATAAGGTGAGGACAAGAAGTTTTTTTTTCGGTGAATAGGACAAGAAGTTCTCTTACAAGAAAATCGTAACATATTCATATCATATGCTAAAGAACTATTGTGAGATATGTTCAAGAAATTAGTGCAATAACAATGGCCAAACCAAATTGTCACGAGTCTTTTAACATTGTATGGATGACAAACCTACAGGTATCAACAGTGTACTTCAACATCATATCTTATAAATTGGAGAATTCCATACAAAGGAGCCACACATATTTATCATGAAATTCAATTTTCATTTATCTGATATTATAAAGTGCTCAAACATTTATCCCTTACAACCATGTTGTTAAACATGTCACTGGAGTCAAAACAGTCAAATTTACTTAAAACCTATTCGATAGTTCCTCATAGGAGGAAGGCCTTTATAACAAGCTACATTTCCTTGAAGTTCACGAAAGTCGTGAATGGTGTGATGTAGAATAACAATCCGGAAACATTTTGAAAAATAAACTTCATGGGTATGTGAGAGTTTACTCAAAAAGGTTGAGCACTAATCTAAAGTCAAACTATTGAGCGCTTAGATTCAAACAGAGTCGAATTTCCCTTTTCTGAGGTCTGCTCTTTGTCTTGGATTGGCTTTGGCTGATCCTTTTTTCTGTTCGAGATCAGTTTTACCATCAGCAGCCTCCTTGGACTCTCTTTTTGTGGTTATTGGTGTTTCAACAGTGCTTCGTCTTGGTATAACCTTGCATTGGGTGTGTCTGGTTTGACGCAAATTATGATCCTTCAAACCTGAAAGTACTTCTATTTTGGCCTTGTTTCTGCCTCCAATCACCCCATCGTTAACTGAACACAAAATAACCATATGTCGTGAGTTGGAAACCTGGACTACAGATTGCATTTTCTAAATCCAATACATTGCACCCGTAGGACAGTGAAAGTCAACTTGCTGAAAGTAAGTAATACTGAAATTTTTAGTAGGCTGTCAACCACGAAAGTTGTATATACAACTCAATTAAGTAGAGCTCACAATAAGATTCCTCCTCAAAGACTGAAAGTGATACCGGTAAAATTCATCTGTTTGGCAATAGTTAACAAAGACATTTTTTTTCCCCGAAACTTTTTGTTTTTAGTGAATGCTTTTTAGATTTGTCAAAAAAATTTACTTTTCAAGTCTGTCTAGTCTAGAAGGATCTAAAAAGTAAATTTAAAAAAAAAAAAATCCAAAAAAAAATCTACTAAACCTAACCCCCCCCCCCCCCCCCCCAAAAAAAAAGAGTAGATTTTTTAAGCTTTTTTTTGGGGGTCTTAATTGAATTTTTTTCAATTTATTTATTTATTTTAAAAAAATTTCAGGCCTATCTAGTCTAGTAGAACTTTAAAATGTAAAGCTTTTTTTTTAAAAAAAAAAAAAAAAACTTCACTGAGGACCCCAAAAAAAAAAGCTGCTAAAAAAGCAATTGCAACTTGTATTGCTTGCTTATTTCAATGGACAAAGAAAATATTGAGAAAGAAATACAGATTCTACTGGATGATATTTGTGTAACATCTTGCAATGTATGCACTAATGATATTTGTGTCGCATATTGCAATGTATAGAGAGCAATTATCAAATAATTTCTTAGCTACATAGTTGCATCAAAATCTAAATGGGTTATATCCTTATTTGCCAAAAATAAAAACTTGTATGAAACAAAGATTCAAGTAGTAAAAAAAAAATTGGCAAATGGAAGTACCAGGGCTTGATAAGACAGCACGTGGCCGTGGGATTGGACTCGATCTAATATTTGGTCTACTGTCCTCCATGGCTTTCTTTTTGTTGCTGCTCTTGCCTTCTCCTGTAAATTATAAGGAGAGTTCAGAAAACCCCAAAACTCAGAAATTTGTACCAAGAATAATATGGATTAAAAATTAAACCTTTGGGTAAAGGAATCACAGGAATGGCTGAATTGGCGATATAAGACTTCGGAATTCTCACAATGGATGGTGGTGAATCATGTTCACATTCCCAAACTGTAAATAACAAGGAATTCATTAAAAAGACTACAAGGGTCCTACTATACCAATTAAAGCACTAACAGACATGCAAGTAGTACTATACTATATCCAGCATTAAAAAAAATGGAGAAAAGACCATCAATACTCAATACTACTTTATTTATATGGTATTGGAAAAAGTTGACTTTTTTTTTTTTTTTTAAATTTTAAATATGTGTGTGTGTGTGAATTAAAGATTATTAACTGAAAGCATTGGTGTCAGCATGAATAAACCGTAGTAACTTTAACTGCTTCAAGCTGGAATTGACAAAATAAAGGTAAATTTAACCTCCACTAAGCCTTAGATTAGATTGTTTAAAAGGGTAATAAATGTTGAGAAAAAGTGTATCAACAAAATGTCACTCCCAATCCCAAGGAGGGTTTGGTATGCCACACTGCCCTTCAAGGGAAATTCGATGCCCTACAATAAGAAACCTCAAAATTTCCACTCTTGTCAACCCTCCACTGAGATGAATACTCTGTCCCTCCTACCCCTGGAATATTAATAGATGAGGCCAAAATAGGTAGCCACTATCTCTACCTCCCTATCCTGAAAAGCACAAATAAATTTGGGGTCTCAAACTACCTCTCTCTCTCACAGCCTCAAGTCATCTTCAACGAGGGGCTCCTAATAAGATATGATCATAAACAGGCTCCAAAATTCCTCACCAATGGGCTATTCCCATGTGATTGATCACTCCACAACCTCACTCCCTGACCATCTCTCACCACACAACACATTTTTAGAGAACCCATTCCATCCTCTCTTTTTTGTTGATGTTCTTCAATATGCTCATGACACCACACAAGGAATGAACTTCTCTTCCTACAGATGCAAAACAAACAATTATCTACTTGTATATAGAAATTATGGCTTGCTTTCTTGCAATCAGTTCTGACACCATGTGTACTTGTCACAAAATCTCATCACATTTATTAAGCTTACGCCTTATTTTAGAGCATGTAATGGAAAAAAAGAAGACAAGAGTGATCATATAAGGGTGCTAAGTGAGTGGTGCAATATAACAAGTGGTTTTTCTACCTACCTATAAAGAAAGGGGAGGATTCTGAGGAACCAAAAAGGGGAAAGGTAAAAACAGAATTTTCTGTTGAACAAAGGTTTGTTCAGATGTCAGCAAAAGAAGGATACTCTTTGTCATTCTTCTCTTCATTTTCTCAACCCTCTAAGAAATCTGAGTTACTAGATTGGTATTCAAGTTCAGGTGTCTTGTCTCCATCAGCTCTTTGGCATATATTCACCATGCTAGGGAGCTCGAAACTAGTTTGAGGAAAGTACTCTTTTGTAGGTAATCTTGTCCTAGTTCAATTTATCATGTTAGAACCTAAGCTTGAGTAAAGAAAACCCTTTTGCACACTTTATTATCTTGATCACTAAATTTTTGCATTGCCTCTAGGTCTTTACCTTCTTGCACGATTTTCCCATGTGTGTAATTCTGTAGTAGTTGCTTTGTTGTGTTTCTTCCTCTTCCACATTATTGTCTCTTATTCATCCGTTTTTTTTTTTTTTTAATATTTTTTTTTTTCTGACAAAGATTCACCCTTGAATTATGACAGCTTCAATATAGTGCACTCACTGTCATTGACATAAGAGTCCCTATCAAAAATGTTCTAGCAATAAAGATAACAAAACAAAATCCAAGGACAAAGTTTTCCAACGTTTTCATAAGACTTCAAAGAAGAATGGTTTTCCTTGGTTCCCATAATTTATTAATTGGTGTAGGCTGACTATGGTGATGTAGCCAGATCATAGGCCCTCTAGGAATATGGTAGGCTTTAGGGGTGCAACTTGGGTGGCTTCGGGTGGGTTGAGGGGTTGCCCAAACATGCTGAAGTTTCCCAAGCCCAATTCGCAATCCAAACATGTCTACCAAAGCTGACCCGAGCATAAGCCCGAATCGGCCAAATTTTCCACAAAGAGAGAATGTTATGAGGAACTTATTTCTAACAACAACTTCTCTTGAAACCTTTTTAAATGCAATTCAACCAATGTAAAAGGTAGTAACTCCTTCCCTGAGGAATTTTTACTTCAACAAAAGATGTGTAAGCAAGTTATGTGTGATATACTAATCTAAAGATCACAAAGCAAACCACATTTTAGATCCCTAGTGGGCAATAGAAACTCAAAATTATATTATAGCGCATATGCAATCATGATTGCAGTGGTTACACATCTAGGCTTTATCTATCAAGTCAATTGTTTTTTCGTAATTGAAGCTCAAAGAAGTCGGAACTAGCCCATACTTCACTAGCCAAGAAGACAAATGACCAACTTTCTTTCATTTTCACATTCACAATGAAATTTATGACAATTCACCGTTGTTTCTTATTTCAGGATGGAAAAAAAAATAAAAAATAAAATAAATCCTACCTGAACACTAATTCAAGGGTAGAAGCTTACATTTACAAAAGTGAAGATATCCTTGTTGGAATGTGTCCCACATCGCTTGAAGTTGGCCCATTTGTGCTAATTATAAGGCTCTAGTTTCCCTCTCTTTGATACCTGGGTTTTAAGGAGAAGTGTGGGCTGAGCTTTTCAATTTGGTATCAAAGCATGGTTGGGCCTGTGATTGGTGTGCCGTTTTTCTGGCTACTGTATGTTGTGGTCTAGGAGGGTGTGTTGGAATGTGTCCCACATCGCCTAGAATTGCCCCATCTGTACTAGTTATAAAGATCTAGTTTTCCTCTCCTTAATACCTGGGTTTTAAAGAGAAGTGTGGGCTGGGCTTTTCAACTATCCTTGGGTAAAAAAGGTTGAAAACTGCAATGAGGTTAGGATGTGTTTAGCAAAATGTCATTCTAATTTAGAAGAACCAAGTTATATCAGTAAAGGTAAGTATGTAAAAAGATGAAAAAAAGGACAGTTCCGATGCACAAGGCTCCCACCACTGCAAAATATGGGGAGGCTACTTGTGATGCTCAGGTCGCAATAGAGAAACCTTACTGCTGTGCCGATTCCTGCTCTCAAGAGTGTGGAAGTGATAAGAAATTATTACTTGCTAAAAAATATAAAAAAGCAGATAAATGATGATGATATTTTCATCTAAATAGAGCAGAACAAAAATATGATTAGTGCAGCCAACCAGTATTTTCCCCCAAAAAACCTTATGCTGAGCTGAGGCTATCACCAAAACAATAAGGATGAAGTACAGAATGAAATCAATTTTGGCCAGAAAACAGAGAAATCATCAGAATCCAAATACTCAACTGTATTATTAACATCTCCAACAATAACCACTTCATCGGAACAAACAAACAAAGAACAAAACCAAGTTTCTGAGAACAGCAAATCAATAAATAAAAAAAATAAAAACCCAATACCCAGAAATTTCAATCAATCATCCTAGCAAAGTAACTGAATTTTCAAGCTCTATCGGCTAAATATACAAATCAAACTCAACAAAAATGGAATAAAAATGGACTTTCATGTTGTAGTTCAAATCGATAAGAGAAAAAAAAAACCTGAGATATGTGTTGCCTTGTCGTGATCATAGACAGTTAGTAGATCATCATCTTCTTCTTGTTCCCTCACCTTCACCTTTGGATACACTTCAAAATTCAACAAACACCCAGAAAATCAATTTCACAAAGCATCAATAAATAAAAGCATACCCAATAACCAAAAGAAAAAAGAAAAAAAGCCCAAATCAAGAAAACCCCAACCCACTTGTTTTTGTTCTTGAAGATACTTGAGGAGTTGGAGAAACAAGAAATTGGAAGAACAGATTTTGGCTTTTGGGTCAGATATCTTTGAAGCCAAAAGCAAATGAAGACGTCAAAAACATGTTTTGAAAGATGTGAACAGTCAACTATATTTAAATGGTGGGGTACACCACTGCTGTTTGCCTTTGCTGACCTGAATAAGAGATTGTGGGAAGGTATCGATATCATCAGGTCAATGCTTGATTGGGGCCACTTTGATACACTTGGGACTTCATGTAGGGGGCTCAATTTCGAATCGGATACGTTTTCCAAACGGCACTGCCTTTCTTTCAACGGTTTTGTTTGCACTTTCTCTTTTTGTCTTTTTTGCCATCTTCTTTTTGTTTTCTACATGTTTGTTTGGGTGGTGGTGCTATATTAGCCGTTTGGGTGCATACATACTGTCTATCTTGTGCATGAATCTAGGGCCGGCTATTTTGGCCCGACCTGGCCCAACCCAGCAAAGCCAACCCAACACTGTTGGCATCTTCGAATACTTTGAACTATCATTTTTCTTTTGACCTTATAATGGTTTAGGGTGGGCAAATCTCGAGTTAGATTTGCGCTATATAGTAAAAGAATATATGTTATCCTTAGCTCGGTTTGACCCGACTGGAACTAATCTAGCCATCTTAAGCATAGTTCTAACAAAAATTTAAATTTCAATTCCGCTCACTCAATCCAATAAATATAAATTATTATTTTTTTTTTATCTTAAATGAATATTAAATTATTTATTTATTATTTGAATTTGAAATGTTAACAAAATTCAATAGTAAAATAAATATGACTTTTAACAAATATTTTAATTTAAACCCTAGAAATATATATATATATATATATATATGTCTCTTATACTTTTTATTTTATTTTATTTTATAATTAAAATTAAAATAATATAAATTTATGATTAATATTTTATAAGTTGGCAGGTCGGATTGGGATGGGCTATAAATCTTTGTCTTAAGCCCAATCCAAATATTAAATGGGTATAAAATGTCAACCCAATTTGATTTATCAAAAATAAATAAATAAATAAATGTCAGCCCAATTTGATCTTGTGGACAAAATAATTTTTTCAAATCTTCAAAATATCGGGTTGAACTGCGCGAGCTAGTGGGCCAATGGCTAGCCCTAATATTAGGCCTCTCATTTCAACTTGACTCCAACTCGGGTAGGTCAACAATGGAAGCGATTTGTCTTTTAAGGAAGGTAATAAAAAAGTATAGAAAAAAAAGGAAACATTCATATGGTTTTTATCGATCTTGAGAAAACATATGATAGAGTACCTCAAGATATAATTTGGTAGGTGTTAAAGAAGAAAGATGAAACAAAATGGTACATTGATGTGATTAAGGACATGTATAAAGGTGTAGTGACCACTATTAGATCGTTTGCTGGAGAAACAAATAAATTTCCAATTACTGTGAGATTACACTAAGAATCAACTTTAAGTCCTCGTCTTTTTACTTTAGTTATGGATGAGTTGACGAGAAATATTCAAGATGATATGCCATGATATATACTTTTTACAGATGATATTATGTTAGTGGATGATACTAGAGAATAAGTTAACACTAAGCTAGAGACGTGGAGAGAAACATTTGAATTTAAAGGATTTAGAATAAGTAAAATAAAGATAAAGTACATGGAGTGTAATTTTAGTAACAGTAATGATAGAAGCAGAGGAGAAGTGAAGATTGAGAACTAAGAACTATCTAAGTGTGAACATTTTCATTATTTAGGATCGATTATCACAACGGTAGGGGAGATTGGAGTAGATGTGATCTATAGAATTAAGGCATGGTAGCTTAAGTGGAAAAGTGCGTCTGGGGTACTATGTGATAAATGAGTACCCACTAGACTAAAAGGAAAATTCTATAAAACCACTATCAGATCAGGGATGTTGTATTAGATGCAGTGTTGGGTAACCAAGAAACAACATGTACATAAGATGAGTATTGCCGAGATGAGGATGCTACGATGGGTATGTGGAAATATTAGAAAAGATAGAATTAAGAATGAGTATATTCGTGAATGAGTAGGAGTAGTACCGATAGAAGATAAGTTGAAAAAGAATAGATTGAGATAGTTTGGTTATATACAACGGAGGCCAATAAAGACAGTAGTAAAGAGATGTGATACAGTGACGGTAGATGGAAGTGTTAGGGGAAGAAGCAGAATTAACGTGGGTGAGTGTAAATAGAGATATGAATTTTCTTAATTTGGCTAACCAAATGGCCGTTGATAGAGTCGAGCAGAGAAGAATAATTCATATAGCTGACCTCATTTGATGGATTTAAGGTTTGGTTTAGTTTGTTTGGTTTATTTAATAATCTATTTTTATAATTGGAAAATGTTAAAAACAGTTTTAAGAATTGCCGTTAGTGTTGAAAAAAAGTATAAAATATATATATAATCTAGATTGAAGGGTGCTATTCACGAGTTTCATTTCGTTAATTCAAACCGTTTAGTTTGTTAGATACTTCTGGTGTTCTATCCACACAAAAATTATGTCAATTAGATAAACTTAACCTATTCCATTTATCTTGTTTATCACTAAAAAAATAAATAATTTATTTAAAAAAATAAATTTAGCATTATTTTTTAAAATATAAATATGATAAATTAAATATGTTATAATTATTGAATCAATTTAATTTTTTTATAAATAATATATGTAAAAATTTTATAAAATAAAATATTTAAATCATGGAATCGAAATCTATAATAGATCGAACAAGCTCGGACAACGCTGTCCAATCTCTCTTGGGCTGTTCTATTTTAACCTAAAAATTATCTCAGTACACCTAATTCAAATTTTAAATTCATATTATATCCTAATGTGAATTTAATAATAAGTGTACGGGAAAGAAATAAACTTTCTCGTATAATCCTGTTGACCAAGTCTACTCTCCTCCGTACGTCGTCGCTTTATCACCTGAAAACACAAACGTGAGCTAGCCGGCAGGTGTGTGCCGGAAACCTCTCCGATGCCTAAGTCAGTAAGCTTGACAAATAGACAAAAGCTCCGTGTATTCAAAAAGCAAAGTTGTGTGTTACCTCTCCAAAGGTGATGTTTGTGAGCTTTTATAGGTTTCGTTTGGCACAATCCTAGTAGGACTTCTATTCCTCCATGCAGAGTCCTCCTAGGATTTAACCTCCTGAAGGATAATCCTTATCCTCCAACACCCCCCTCACTGCTTAAACCAAGTGAGATGGTTATTACCATGGCCGAACTCCAACATGACCGAAGTAATCATAGCTATGCTGAGCCGCAGAGTAGGCCGAACTATCCTTAGTTCGGTTCTTCCTTTTACTCCTCCTTATCTCGGTGCTCTCATGTACAAACCATGGTGTGTTTAGACCGAGCTACCGAGTAGTAAGGTTCTGATCGTTCTAACCACAATACGCCATGACCGGACTAACTCTGAGACCGGTCTAACTCCAAGTCGCTTTCGGACCGGAGTAACTTTATATTTCTCTCGGGCCGGAGTAATATTTTTACCTCTCTTGGGCCGGAGTAATTTTACGGCCTCTTTACCCAGCCCTTCGTACTTTGGGCCATGATGACCATCTTATAGCTCGGCCCAATTTTCACCAAAATTACCCTCTCAATTGCCCCTTAATTCCATCTGCACAGCATAATTGGGATTACCTGTCTGTCAGCCAGGCTGAAGTTTTTAAGCCTTTCCAGCCAAGCTAAAAAAACCTTTAGCCTTTCCAGGCGAGCTAAAACTCTTAAGCCTTTCAGCCGAGCTAATTCTACACCGGGCTCTGCTTGTCCGGTCAAAACGTCTCTTCAATCACAGCGACTGAATCGTTTCCCCTTCCCAGGACACGTGGCACGCTCTGATTGACTGAGGACGGCTGTCACGCCGTCTTCGTACTTCGTGAAATTTGAACAGTCCCGCCATTTTTCCTTTACCTAAAACGAGCCTCTTCATTTTTGCCATACTTTGTAACTTCTCCCTCTCTGTGCCTCTACTACTTCTTCAATCTTCTGAGCTCGTGTTCTTCACTATTCTTCGTTTTTCTGAAAGAGCTCGAGAACTGCTGCTTTTTGCTGCCATCTTCAGCTCCTGCTTCCTCATCTGGTTAGTATTGTACATCTTATTGTTTTCGTATTTGTTTGTTTTTGCCATACTCTGTTTGTTTTCGTATTTGTTCTATGTGTTTTGTTTCCTGTGTTTTTTGCAAACACGTTTTCCCGTTTTGCTTTGCTTTGTACTTCTATGGAAAAAACTTAACAGTAGAACGCATGAGTATATGTAATATCCTGTAGAAAACAGGTTTTTGATCTGAAATCATGATGCAATCGAACTAGGATACTGTTTAAGCTAGGTAAAAGTCGAGTCAGCTTATAACCGGACTAATACTTCATGTTTACACCAGTAGCTTTGAATAATTCAAACCACTTCTTGATAGACCTTAGCCGAGGTAACCCACCGAACTAGGTTTGCTCTTAGCATAATGAGATACCTGAACTCCAACCGATCTAGGCCTTTGGGGCTAAACCAGCTTTCTTAGTTTCTTAGATGGAACTCAGAAAGCTGCCCCTAGACGATCAATCGGTCAAACAGAACCGTTTCCACAACTGAGATATCCAGACGCTTGCCAAGCCCGAACTAACAAAGCCCTGCTCAAACCGAGCTACCAATCACCTTGCTGAAACCGAGTTAGAACCTGTAGCATCCTCATAGCCGAAGTAGGGCTCCTATGTTTTGTACTTTTATCTTGCAGCACGGTCCAATGATCTGTGCTTAACCCCCTTTGTTTTCTACTTTGCAGACTTAGGTTACCCAGGTACTCCTCTGCGCGCTCAACCGAGCTACTAAGAACAATTTTTGGACCGAACTAATTTATTCGTAATTTATACAATAAATGGGGAAGTATAGGTATCTAGTAGACACTTCGGGCGGCCTAGCCGAATTCAGAAAAGACTACAATATACCCGATGACGTCTACCTGATTTTAGCCGAAAAAGATGTCATACCTTGGGGCAATGAAGGCTTTGTCCCCTTCACCCTTTTGTCCATAATTGAAACCGGACTACGATTTCCAGTCCAACCCTTGATTTGTGAGTTTCTTAGGCAAACCAGACTATGTCCAACCCAACTGTCCACCAATTCCTACCGTATAATAATGGGTATAGCCGAACTGAACCGCCAAGCCGGTCTGAACCTCGGTCTGGCCGAAATCTTTCACCAATACTCCATTGGTTCGAAGAAAGATGGCTGGGTGTATTATCTTAGAATACACCGTCGTCGTGAGAAAATAATAAAGAATACACCGGATAAAGACTTAAACGACGACGATTTTTTCTGGGTGTCTGGGAACTTTGAGGATCACCAAGCCCAGATTCCTGGCCGAAGGATCAATTGGAAAAAAAGAGAACCCGGTATAATTACTTCGGTTTTCTTGCGTGTTTTTTTATATTTCGATTTTTTAATCTTTCAACCGAACTAACAGTAGTCTTTTTTCGCAGATTCTGCCCACCTCCATTCTTTATATAGCTACCCAAATCTAGCGACTTTGCGCGCCGCACTACGGTATCCAGAACGTAGTTGGGCTAAGCTATTAAAGTTTGAGCCGACCTACAGATACAGCGGCCGCCGAAAAGCGAGAGTGACCGACTTTCTGCTAGAAGAGGCCCTAGAATCGAACCCAACCTTGCCAGAAATCAGACTAATCCCACTAACTGCTGAAGAGGAAATGGCTAAAAGGAACAGAGTAAGGGCGCTTCTAATCGAAACTAACAGACCCGAAGTACAGCCACCAAGTCGAACGCAGCCTGCCGTTGTGGCCTTCCCTTTTCAACAGCCTTCTTCATCACGCCCCTCTAAGCGCGCCCGATCTACCCCGACCGAACAACAACTTGTGGATGAGAATGAATCCATCCCTCCACCAAGTCCTCAACCCATCCTTCAACCGGAGCAATCTGACCGAGCTGACTCCTCCAAATGGGCTCCAATTCTCACATTTCAAGACCGAAATATCCAGGAGACTGACTCGGTCGTTGCTGAGAAGGATCACTTGATGGCTTTCAATCTAGCCAAGAGTGTTTGCCTTCCGAAAGATATGGAGCACCACAACAAGCAACTAAACACCGAGCTGAAGGCCATCCGATCTTCAACAAAATCAATGATCCTGATAAGTGGCTTTCCCTTTTCTTTGTCCAACTTTTCCCAACTGTCAGTCTGGCTAAAGAGAGTCACTACTCTTGCAGGCCATTCAGAAGAACAACATTGTACATAAGAAAATGCTGGAGCTCCGCAAGACAACCAGGCATGCCGAGGCAAAGACAGCCGAGCTTGAGCAGGCCAAGAAGCAGATAGCCGAGCTACAGTTCGAGAACGGTCGCTTGACCGGACTAGTTAGCTCGACTGAAGCTGAAAAATAAAAAATTGCTGTAACGGTGAAAGATAAATACTTGCGCGAGTTGGCCAAACTCGAAGGCAAAAAAGACGCCGAAATAGCCGATCTGAAGAAGAAGGTCGGTATACATTCCGCAGTGCGAGGGAGCGAAGGACTTATTCTTTAAGTGTGGCTGGAGGAGTGCTGTGAAACAGCTCGGCTGTGGGCCTGAAACCGAGGTCTACAATGCTCCACAGTACTTCATTCCAGCCTCACTAGCAGAATACGCTGCTTCGGTCCAAGAACAATTTTTGCAGGATTCAGATGATGAAGACGATGAAAACGAACAGACTGTTACTCCGGTAGTCAACGAGCAAGTCAACGATCAATCGGCTCGGTTAGAGGCAACAGTTGAAGACCTGACTGTTGAGCCATCGACTGATATCGTTCTGCTAGTTGCTACTGAGACTGATCTTCCATCTGCAACCGGTGTTCAGGATGATATTGACGTCGAAATTGAAGACCTTTTCAGTTGATTTTGTACTTTTCTTCTTTGCTACTTTTTGCTTCTTGTAACCGGGCTATGGCCCCTCCTTTGTATTTGATTTTTGATGAATGAAAATTTTCCTGAACTTATTTCGGTTGAACTGTATGTTTGTACTTGTAATGATTTTTCCATGATCTTTTCACTTCCAACTTTTATCTCGGTTTTAGCTGGTCAAACTAACTACGCTTACTAGCCAACCACTCTGCAGCCATACCCTTACTTTGGCTGAAGAGTACAAAGAGTTGGTTTAATCTAGCCCACCACTCTTCAGCTATACCCTTACTTCGGCTGAAGAGTACAAAGAGTTGGTTTAATCCAGCCAACCACTCTTCAGCCATACCCTTACTTCGGCTGAAGAGTACAAAGAGTTGGTTTAATCCAGCCAACCACTCTTCAGCCATACCCTTACTTCGGCTGAAGAGTACAAATAGTTGGTTTAATCTAGCCAACCACTCTTCAGCCATACCCTTACTTCGGCTGAAGAGTACAAAGGGTTGGTTTAATCCAGCTAACCACTATTCAGCCATACCCTTACTTCGGCTGAAGAGTATAAAGAGTTGGTTTAATCCAGCCAACCACTCTTCTGTCATACCCTTACTTCGGCTGAAGAGTACAAAGAGTTGGTTTAATCCAGCCAACCTCTAAGTTAGTTTTTCTAGCCAACTTAGAATAATGTTTGGTTATTCCGACCAAACGTCCTGCAGCTTGGATCCTTATCCTGGGCTTAGGAAGGGTGTTGGTTTAATCCAGCCAACCTCTAAGTTAGTTTTTCCAGCCAACTTAGAATAATGTTTGGTTATTCCGACCAAACGTCCTGCAGCCTGGATCCTTATCCTGGGCTTAGGAAGGGTGTTGGTTTAATCCAGCCAACCTCTAAGTTAGTTTTTCCAGCCAACTTAGAATAATGTTTGCAATGTACCTAAACTTTACTAAAGCTAACTTTTACAGAGAACAACTCATGCTAAAAAGGATCGATTGTTTTATTGAGGAAAAAGAAATTACACATGTTTGAAAAGAAGAAAGATAAAAATAAAATAACTTGAGATTGGCGTTGTTCCATGGTCTAGGGATTGCTTTGCCGTCCTTGTCTTCCAGGTGGTATGCCCCTTTGCCTGCTAACCCAACCACTTTGTAAGGACCTTCCCAATTAGGCCCTAGCTTGCCATCTCCTGGTATTAAGGTGTTTCCCATCACTTTGCGCAGTACCCAATCTCCGATCTTGAATTGTCTTGGATGTACCGTTTTATTGTATTTCCTGGATAACTCTTGTTGGTATGAGGTAATGTGGACCAGTGCTCTTTCTCTTCTTTCTTCCGCTAGGTCGAGCTCTAATGTTATGGCTTCTTCATTTAAGTCGGGATCAAAATTTTCGCTTCGAATTGTGGGGAGGCCAACTTCTAGTGGGATTACTGCTTCCATTCCGTAGGCTAAGGAGAATGGTGTTTCTCCTGTTGAGCGTCGAGGTGTGGTGCGGTATAAAACATGAGGAAGTTCTTCCGCTCATTTGCCTTTTGCCTTTTCTAACCTTTTCTTCAGTCCATCCAAGACAACTTTATTTGATGCTTCTGCTTGGCCATTTGCTTGAGGATACGCTGGTGTAGAATTGTAGAACTCTATCTTGTACTCTTCACAAAAGGATCTGAAGATTCTGCCGTCGAACTGAGTGCTATTGCTTGAGATTAGGGCTTTTGATATTCCAAACCGAGTGATGATATTTTTCCAGACAAACTTTTTCACATCTCTTTCCTTGATTGATGCCAATGCTTCTGCTTCCACCCACTTTGTGAAGTAGTCTGTTGCTGCGAGAAAGAACTTCCTGTTGCCGGGTGCTATTGGAAGTGGTCCTACTATGTCCAAGCCCCACATTGCAAAAGGCCATGGGCTAGTTAATGGTAGGAGTTCTCTAGCTGGTTGGTGTATTTGATGTGCGAATTTTTGGCATTTCTCACACTTCTTCACATATTTCTTTAAGTCTGCCTGCATGTATGGCCACCAGTATCCTTGTGAAATGGCCTTGTAAGCTAGCGATTTTCCTCATTGATGGCTTCCGCACACCCCTTCGTGTATCTCGTACAAGAATGCTTCCACTTTGCTGGGGTGGACACACTTTAGATAGGGTCCTGAGAATGACTTTTTGTATAATGCCAAAGATGGGGAGAGCCAAAATCGCTGTGACTTTGCTCTAATTTTGTTGGCCTCTTTCTTTTCTTCCGGTAGGACGCCATCTTTCAAGAATAGTATGATGGGATCTATCCATGAGGGGCCTAGTTCTGTGCAACATACTTCTTCTGCTTCGGGGTCCTTAATGCTTGGTCTAGGTAGGTAGTCGATTAGTAGTGGATGAGGCATGGAGGTGTCCGCTATTGAGGCGAAGCCTGCTAGTTCGTCTGCTCTGCTGTTCTCCTCCCTGCCTATCTGTTCTATTCTAACTACTTCGAATTTCTTGATTTCTGTTCTGACCAATTCTTGGTACTTGGCCATCCTATCATCCTTTGCTTCATAGTCGCCAGAAATTTGGTTTACCACCAGTTGTGAGTCGCTGTAGACCATTAGTTCGGTGGCTTTCATATAGAATGCTGATTTGAGGCCTGCAAGAAGCGCTTCATACTCCGCTTCGTTGTTTGATGCTGGGAAGCCAAGGTTGATTGCTTGCTCTACAACCAGGCCGTCTGGTGAGATGAGGACTATGCCAAGTCCTGCACCATGCCGGTTGGATGCTCCATCCACAAAGAGCTTCCACATCTCACCAACGAACAACTTCCAGCAAATGGAGGGGTCGGATGATGTCGTGGGGTCAAGAATGTTGCTGGTGTTTTCTTCAAGGTCTATGCTTGCTGTTTGCCCCTCGCTATCTGATTGATCCAAGTCTTTATTTGTTGGTGGGTCTTGGTTTGTTGAAGCTTGGTTTGCTTCTCCCTTGCTGTCTATAGTCTGGTCTGCCTTGGAGTCTGACTGAGTACCTTCTGCTAGAGGTTGCGCTATTCCGGCGTCAACTTCCATCCCTAGTTCGGTTGTGTCAGTTAGGTCGACTGGGCAGATAAGATGACTTCCAGGAGTAAATTCTGCGACGAAGTCTACCAAAGATTGGGCTTTTACTACGGTTCTAGGTTGGAACTTGACGTCGAATTGTCCCAGCTCTACTGCCCACTTCAAAATTCACCTAGAAAAGTTCGCCCTCTCAAACAAAGCTTTTAGTGGGAAAGCTGTGAGGACGACTATGGTGTGGGCGTGAAAGTAGTGTGCCAATTTCCTGGAGGCCATTATCAAGGCTAATGCCAGTTTTTCCAGTGGCAAATACCTTGTTTCGGCTCCCAGCAATGTCTTGCTGACATAATAGATGGGCAGATGTTGAATTCCTTCCGCACGGACCAACACTGCACTAATTGCGTGCTGAGAGACTGCCAGGTATAAGAAGAGTTCTTCTCCTGGTATTGGGGTGACCAGCAATGGTGGAGAGGAAATGTATTCTTTCAGGCTTTCCAGTGCTTGGTCGCATTCTTCGTCCCATTCGAGCTTGGCTTTTAAAGCTTGAAAGAATGGTCGTAGTCTGTCTGACGATCGGCTTATGAACCGATTGAGCGCGGCCGCCATGCCGGTGAGATGTTGTACTTCTTTTACTGAGTTTGGTCTCTCCAAATCCTGAATTGCTTTGATCTGGGAGGGGTCCGCTTCTATACCCCGGCTGGTCACAAGAAAGCCCAGGAATTTACCAGATCCTACTTCGAATGCACACTTTGATGCGTTGAGGCGCAACTTGTGCTTTTTCAGAATTTCAAACATCCCTCATAGGTCCTTGAGATGGTCATTCTCATCCTTGCTTTTGACCACCATGTCGTCGATGTAAGCCTCCATTGTTCTTCCTAACAATGGTTCAAACATCTTGGTGACCATTCGTTGGAATGTTGCCCCTGCGTTCTTTAGGCCAAAGGGCATGACCTTGTAGCAGTATAGTCCTCTTGGCGTTGTAAAGGATGTGACCTCCTGGTCTGGTTCATGCATGGCGATTTGGTGGTAGCCTCTGTATGCATCCAGAAAGCTAAGTCGGTTATGCCCCGCCATTAGGTCTACCAGTTGATCTATCCGTGGTAGAGGAAAGCTGTCTTTTGGGCACGCCTTGTTAACTGTTTTGTAGTCGACGCAGACACGCCATTTGCCATTCTTCTTTGGTACTACGACCGTGTTGGAGATCCATTTTGGGTAGTGCACCTCTCTAATTGCTCCTGCCTCCAGCAGGTTGCCTACTTCTTCTGCCACTATTTCGGCATGGTGAAGTGCCGATCTGCGAGTGCGCTGAATGACTGGTCTGGCGGATGGGTGGACATTGAGTTGGTGACAGATGAAGTTTGGATCAATGCCTGGCATGTCGTAGGGTGTCCAGGCGAACACTTCGATGTTAGAGGTTAAGAATTCCAAGACCTCTAATCTCTCAGTGCTGGACAACGACGAACCGAGCAAAAAGAACTTATCCGGGTTCTTTTCATCTATTTTTACCTCTACCAAGTCCTCCACTGCTTTCTGATCCACCGCTTTGCCGACATCTGTGAATAGCTCATTACTCTCAGGTTCTTCCACCGAATGAACGTATGCTTTGGCAGCGCGGCTGCCATTCACCGTGACGAAGCATTGCTTTGACACGATCTGATCTCCATAAACTTCTTCAATTACTCCGATGTCGTTGGGAAACCGCATTACTTGGTGGTAGGATGACGCCACCGATCGCATGGCATGCAGCCATGTTCTGTCCAAGATGATGTTGTAAGTGGAGGGGACCTTCAATACCCAGAACTCCACTTGTTTCGTCACGCTTCCTGCTCTAACTGGAAGAATTATTTTGCCGACGGGCCATTCTGGCATGGAGTTGAATCCAATTAGGGGAGATACAGCAGGCGCCAAGTCTTTGTCTTGTAACTTCAATTGTTTAAATGCTTCGTAGTACATGATTTCACATGAACTACCCTGGTCAATCAGAATCCGCTTGACGTCAAAATCCTTGACTCGGAGAGTGACGACCAGGGCGTCATTGTGAGGGCAATATATCCATTCTAAGTCTTTATCCGAAAAAGACATGACGTTTGTTGCCTCTGTCTTCCCCTTCTTGGTGGCAGGTTGGGCACTTAGCACCTCTCTTAAGTGTTCAGCCTTTTTGATTGATCCTCTGAGCTTGCATACACGCTCAGGCTCAAAGACTCCATGAATCACATTGATAATGCCTTGAGGTGGGGCGTCAATCGGCATCCCATTGGGGTTATTATGGTCCTGGGGGGCTGGCTGCGTCCCTCCTTCAATGTATTTATCCAAGTGACCTGCCGCCACCAACTCCTCCAGGTGTTGTCTCAATGGTGTGCAATTCTCAATGCGGTGCCCCTTTTCTTTATGGAAGGTGCACCGGGATCTTTCGTCGTAGTCTTTCTGTGCTTCTTCCAGCTTGGCTGGCCACTTGACGAAAGGCTCATCTCTTATTTTGCTCAGAATCCGATATATCGGTTTCTTGAACACCGTGGTTATGACAGTGCAGATTCTCAACCATCTTTTATCCGGGTCTTCTCCGTTATCTCGTCTGCTACGTCCGTTTCTGTTACTTCGATCTACCGTGTTAACCTTTGCTGAGGTCTTCTTTTCTGGTACTGTGGGCGCCCCAGATTTTGCTTTGGCGCGTGTGCCATTCTCTTCTACCCTGATATGCTGATGCACTCTTTCCATCAAGGCTTCCATGGTGAGGGGTGGCGTCATGGTGATCGAGTCCCTTAGTCTGTTCCCGACTGGAAGGCCTTTTTTATACTGTGCAATGGCGAGATTGGTGGGGCAGTCCCCAATCTGATTAAATGTCTCCCAGTAGCGACTATTGTAGGATCTTAGGGTCTCTTTGTCGCCCATGTCAATGGAGAGCAATTGATCAATTTCCACCGGGGTTTTAGTGTTCGTTCAGAACCTTGTTACGAACGCCTCTGCCAATTGTGCCCAAGAGGCTATGCTGCCCTCTGGAAGTTTCTCGAACCAAGTCAAGCCTAAGTCGCCAAGGCTAGATGGGAAGAGTATGCACATTAAGGCCTCGTTTCGCCTGTATACAGCCATGACTTGGCGAAAGTGGCTCAAGTGTGAGTAGGGGTCCGTCTTCCCTTCATATGTAGTGAATTTGGGTTGAAGGAAGCCTGATGGTAGGGGCGCGTTTTCAATCGCCGGAACAAACGGCGAAGTCTACAGCCTTGCTAATGCCTTGTCCGTTGGTTCGTAGGCAGGGCGCGGTATTGGCATTCCAACCTTGATGCTTCCATGCGTCCGAGGAGCCAACCGCTGTAAGGCAGAAACTCTGTGCGGATCCCGTGCCCTGGCATCCTCCTTGCATCGTGCTTTTTCTTCGAGCACGGTTCGTAAGTCGGATGATCTGGGTAACTCCGTCTGTCTAGATCTGGTTTGGTGTGTATGTGAGGGCCAATACGTGCTTCCTTCAGTATATGATCTTTCAGATCTCGTCCTTTCAGACCTGGAATGACGAGTTCTGGAAGACCTGGATTGAGTATCGCCTGTCGTGAGGCTTCTACTCTCTCCTTGCGAGGGTGTGGTATTCCTACTACGATTTTCTAAATGGCGAGGGGGCTTCTTGTTTTTACGCCCCTCTCCTGTCGCCACTTCTTTTCTCTTCATCTGGTGCTTTAAGGCCTCCATGTCTGCCGCCATCTTCCTTATTAATTCATCTTGCTCCTTTACGCGGTCTTCCAGAGCTTGAGGATCAATCCTCCGTCTTTGCCTGTCAGGACTTTGCGAGCGAGATTGACGGGGGCTGTGAGTCCGTCTTCCCCTAGTATCTCTCCTGGGGTTATGTCGTTGGGGCTCCAAATCTGCCATGAGAGGGATAGAAGGTAACCCTTCACGCCTTGTTCCCCCATCTGGGGTTTGCCCGTCGATGGCAGAATGTGGCAATTCTTCAATGTGCGCCATTGTTTGTAAAGAGGAGAAGCTTTAGTCAAAAGGTTTTGTTCTGTCTGCAATTCCCACAGATGGCGCCAATTGTACGGGAAAGAAATAAACCTTCTCGTATAATCCTGTTGACCAAGTCTGCTCTCCTCCGTACGTCGTCGCTTTATCACCTGAAAACACAAACGTGAGCTAGCCGATGGGTGTGTGCCGGAAACCTCTCCGATGCCTAAGTTAGTAAGCTTGACAAATAGACAAAAGCTCCGTGTATTCAAAAAGCAAAGTTGTGTGTTACCTCTCCAAAGGTGATGTTTGTGAGCTTTTATAGGTTTCGTGTGGCACAATCCTAGTAGGACTTCTATTCCTCCATGCAGAGTCCTCCTAGGATTTAACCTCCTGAAGGATAATCCTTATCCTCCAACACCCCCCTCACTGCTTAAACCAAGTGAGATGGTTATTACCATGGCCGAACTCCAACATGACCGAAGTAATCATAGCTATGCTGAGCCGCAGAGTAGGCCGAACTATCCTTAGTTCGGTTCTTCCTTTTACTCCTTCTTATCTCGGTGCTCTCATGTACAAACCATGGTGTGTTTAGACCAAGCTACCGAGTAGCAAGGTTCTGATCGTTCTAACCACAATACGCCATGACCGGACTAACTCTGAGACCGGTCTAACTCCAAGTCGCCTTCGGACCGGAGTAACTTTATATTTCTCTCGGGCCGGAGTAATATTTTTACCTCTCTTGGGCCGGAGTAATTTTACGGCCTCTTTACCCAGCCCTTCGTACTTTGGGCCATAATGACCATCTTATGGCTCGGCCCAATTTTCACCAAAATTACCCTCTCAATAACAATAACACATATTAAACATTAAAATAAAATATTATTATTCTCTCATGATACACTATAATTAATTATACATATTTTTTCTATTAAAATCTTTTCATATTCTTTCCCAAGTTTTAATTATTTTCTCTTTTTCTTTTTCTTCTTCTTCCTCACTCTAAAACTGCAATCCAACCCCCACCAAAACTCACTATTATTATTAGAGCAAATTACATATACCTCCCTCGAGGTTTAGCTAAATTACAGATACCCCCCTGAGGTTTCGAAAATTACAGATACCCCCTGAGGTTTTGAAAATTACAGATACCCCCGAGGTTTATATTTTCATAACAAATTGTCCCCTGAGGTTTATATTTTCATAACAATTTGCCCTCTAATTTGTTATGCAAATAGTACCTTCAGGGGGGGTATCTGTAATTTTGCTAAACCACGAGGAGGGTATATGTAATTTGCCCTTATTATTAACATCATTGTTTTTTTATATTATATTGTTACTTGCAAATAAAAGAAAGTTTGAACAAAATCAAACAATAGATAAGAGTAATAATTTTGAATCAATTCATCAAAGAGAAGGTAAGTATTCACATAAATATTAAAGTACAATTATTGATTTATGTGTTTTTTTTTATATACATAAAAGCGAATATTTAGCTTGTTTTTGGTTATTATTGTTCGGACTTTTAGAACCGAACAAATTGACTTTGTTTGTTTGGTTCTGAAAGTACAAACGCAAAGTTCACCCTCTCATTTTCCTTCACTATTTTCTTTCACTAGTATTGCCTTTGCTGGTCGTGTTCCCTGTATGTACGTGAACAAAAAAAATATTTTTCAAAGGGTTTTTCAAAAGTAATTTGAATTTTTCAATTTGTTTTATTTGGGTATACCTTAAAAGGATAATTTGGGAAAAAACAAGGTATACTGAGAATAAATTATGAGAGCTACTATGTGCTCTCACATTTTTACTTTGGTTCCCTACTTCTTTGAGCCCTTACCAAACAAAATGGAACCCCTCTATTTTCTTTTTTAACCTCCACTTTAATAGCAATTATATCCCTAACCCCAAATCCAAACTCAAACTCTAACCCTAACCCCTCTCAACTCTGGCTACCACCCTCGTCCGTCGCCAACTAGCCATTCACTTCCAGTCGCCACCTTATCTGTTGCCACAAAGCCCCTCTTCGCCTCACCCTGCCACCTCCAACCCTTATTCATTGCCCATATCTGTCACAACCCAAATCCGTCCCTATAGGTTTAGCGCCGTAACCGGCCAGTAATCTGTGATTGCCAAAAGCTTGCTTAACAATAATGACAATGATATAATATAAAAGGGCTGGTGGAAGCCAATCAATAATAAAATAATGTCCAATGAATTGTGAGGACCTGAATGAAAACAAACTTTCATATTCATAGCCATATCCATAACCACTTATGCTCATAAACACACACACACACACATATATATATATATATGACAATATGCAAGTTAGAGAATTAATCCCATTATCAAAGACAGTATAAACAAAAGTCTTAAAACATTCTTTACACTTAGCAAAATCAAAAGGGTGAATTTAAACCACCCAAAAAGCCTTGACACATTCAGGTTCGGAACCTTGCAATGAGGTACAATAGCTGGCTTAACAAAACAAGGGTTTGGGTCGGCCAAACTAGCTTTTGTCCGGTGCTCGATCACCTACATATATATAATAAACTGTGAACTAAAACCCAGTGAATAACAAATATGTAAAGATGTTAAGAATAATGTCCTTACGGTCTTTGAAACAATCGATTTCAATCAATATCTTTTGTCAATCAATCGTTTAATCATTCGATTCAATCAATCATTTTCAATCATATTCATATAGGTCATACGTGGTACATCCAATAGCAACAATATAATACAATAGGACTTAAAGACCGAACAATCAATTGATGGCCATCAAACAATAAACAATAGTTCCAAGAATTGGAACTGACAGAGATCTCTGTAACAATAGCGATAACAATATCAATAACAATAGCAATATGCTAAGGATGCCATGAATACAGTTCAAAAAATACGATCATCATTCAATCGATAAAAAATATCATTTCAGAAAATAATATAATTTATTAATCAGAAAATAAATACGATTGAACATATCTTTAAACAATGTTACTCACAGTGGGTTTCTTGATACACGCACTATTGGTTTGGCATCTGACCTAAACAAACAAATTCAAGCACAATAATTCAATGACATTCATATCGCTAGTCAATTCTATTCGATTCGGTTGCTACTTTATCAATAACTATTTGTCTTTACTAATTCGGTTCTAATTTTTCATTTATGCACTCTAATGCACTTGTGAGATGCAAATGATCATGAAAATACTTTAAAACCATGTAAACAGAGGCCCGAAAGGTAGAAAAGAGGAGCAAAAACAATTCTGGAACTACACAAAAGGGTCGGACATGCAAGGGTCCTTGCCGCACGAGCGGGACCATCACCGCATGTGCCCCTCCGCACTTGCATATATTTTAGGGTGCTCAGCAAAAATTACCCTATTTTTTGCACGTGCGGGGCCCCAAGCCGCATGTGCGGGGCTATTTCAAAAATTGTCTGAAATCTGTTTCAGTTTTGGAGCTAAAATTTGGCAACTTTACACTTAATTTCCAAGAAATTCAAACCCCAAAAACATTCAAGGACACATTACAGTGAACATATCATCTTTAAACAAGATTCATGACTTCAAATTGAGACTCAACTCTATGTAAAAAGTTCAAACTTTTGAAGGTACAAACAAAAGTATAATCTATGCAACATTAGCCTCAAACTTTGAATTTATAGGGTTTCCTTCCTAACTTTCAAACCTCATGCAAGCAATGAAATGTGAGATGAAGGCTTGTATGGAATTATGTCATGCATGTAGAATTTGGGAGCTAAATCACTCATTCCTCACATATGAACCCATGCATGTAGCAAGTTTTTCATTACATGAACCCACTTCAATTAAGTTCATATTTTCTAGCCTAATCTTCAATTCTTTAACTTAAGGGCATAATTCTTCAACTGCATTCAAATACATGAGATTAGGGAGAAGAATCCTTGTCATGACCCGAACCCGCCCCCATGGGATTAAGGTTATAACCGGCCAGTAATCAAGAGATTACCTACGGCCTCAAACCAAATAAAATATACTCCATCAGAGTTAAGGGGCCAAACGGAAGCGACTGAAAATTTTGTCGATAGAGCCGTACTTACATGGCATATCATAACATTTCACATTTATTTGTTAATAACTCGCATCAAAAGGAAAATAACCCAAGTTCTATACATACAGGATCATTCAAGTCTAAGTCAGTCAAACCCAAAACTTATATACAAAAGTGATCCAACATTCCGCCAATATAGCAAAATTATAACAAAAGGACAAAAGAGGCGAAGACAAGTCTTGTGCGTGAGATGTTTGGGCTGACTCTTCAAAACTTTGACTGTTTCTCACATACTTCACTGAGGCTGGGTTTGGAAATCTCTTGGCTCATCTATAGACACATGAATAAGAGTGAGCGAAAGCGCAGTGAATAATATCAAGTAAAGAAGATACATGAACGAACTTTGAAACAGTTATATCAAACGGCCTTGGGCCTAATTATTCATGTCAAACGGTCTTTGGCCCAATTCATTCATATCCAACGGCTTTTAGCCCAATCATTCATATCAAACGGCCTTTGGCCCAATCATTCATGTCAAACGGCTTTTAGCCCAATTATTCATATCAAACGGCCTTTGGCCCAATCATATGGCATAACAGATATTTGTCCACAATTCAAATTAACAAGCTTACAAAACTTTTATAGGAATAAGCAATAGGACAAATAACGTACTTCAAAATATCTCTACTAAAATATTACTCGTAGTGATCTGCCGATGGATTTGCTCTCGTGCTTGACCCTACACATCTCATGAACATAATGGGCCACAAACGATTCAATCCGTTCTTAATTTATACATCCCTCTTAGGCTTCTTTCTTATTCTTTTAACTCATTTACAATGCTTAACGTATGCCTAAGAGTACTTAGAAATGAAAGAGAACGGAAAATGAAACACAAAACATCTTTACAAAATTTCTGAAACAGGGCTCCCCGCTCGAGCGGACCCTTTTTGTCTGCAAAAATGCTAGTTAGCTCATTAATACGCTCGAGCGAGACTTTCAGACGCTCGAGTTGAATGTCAAACTACATGGCTTGACGCTCGAACGTGAATCTTCCGCTCGAGCGAACACCAATGTCTGCAAACGTCCTGGGAACCAACATTCCACACTCGAGCGACCCTTTCCCCACTCGAGCGAACATACCAAATTCTGGAATTTCCAGAACTGGTTTTGAAGTTCAAACTTGACATTCAAAGGCCCAAAACTCATGTTCTTGGTTCAAAAACGTGGAAATGCATTATGTATCATGAGGATGTAAGTAATATGAGACCAATTGTTCAAAATCTTGATCTAATTCTCAAATTAATCAACATTTCTCTTGTATGACCAAAATTCATGCATTCAAACTTCACACAAGCCTCCTATCTCCATCAATCAAGCATGCATGTAAATTTTTGACTCCAATACCATTTCAACTGGCACTAATGATGCTTATAATCAAAAAACTCATGAGAATTATGCATGCATGTGTAGACACCCCATTTTTGACCGACCTTGAGACTCAGACGTCACCAGTTGAGCACTCGGTGATATTGCATATTGTGCTTGCTTAGAAGTTCCAGAGTCTCGGCTGCAAGCCTTGCCTCCGGACTTCCGGACTCTTTCATGCTTTGCCTCGGTTTGCGAACCAGGCTCGATTTTCTCTATTTTCTCTTCGCGAAGGGAGGGAAAGGTCTCGTAGATCATCTCTCAATGGCCGTAGGCTACGTTTTGTGGTCGTAGGCCATTTTGCCCGTTTGGAGTCCAGTTTCCGATTTTTCGGAGCCGTTGGCCGTGTGCCTTGGTTCGGGACCGCTTAACCATCTCCGATTGCTCCGGTTTTTGGCATGCATCTTATTTACTCCCTTTTGAGGGACACTGAGGTCCGAGAGACCCACTTCGTGGTTGAATGCCACTTTTGGTGTTTAATAGGCAGTTTTCGGGGCCCCGAACTGCGCGTTCTGGCCCCCGAACATTCGTTTTGCATCGATTTTCGTTCTGCATCGATTTTCGTTCATTTTTGGCAGGTACCTCTGTTTCATCACCAGGAAGGCCGTAGAATGGTGGGAGGCCAGCAATTGTTTCAGCAACCAGTTATATTCCTCCGGCGCCCTTCGACGCCCGTTTTTCTCACTTCCAAGCCAATGTTGACCACCCTAGGGTCACTTTCTTCAATCCTAACCCCCATATTTGTGTTGTACACACATGGGAGGACACCAAAAGTTGGTGGCCGGTCAGTAATTCCACCTGACCCTTTTGAACCCTTCCTAAAAATGGCCTATTCTCTCTCCTGTTTTACAGTTGACAATTTTGAACCACAGGGTTGTGTTGAGGGCACCTGGAAGGACAACAATTTGTGGTGGCCGGCCAGAAAATCTTTTTGACCATTTTGACCCTTGGCCGGTCGGCCATGGGGGGTGGGCGGTCAGCCACCTGCAACTCTGAAAGTTGGCCGGCCATGATCCTTGCAATGTGTATATTCCAGCTGTATATCTGTTTTTTCCCCAAAAAACCTGTATCCGGGGGACAACTTTTGGGGGGAAACTTGATCCATTTTCCCCCCACTTTTTCCCTCCATTTCTCCCCCATTTTTGTCTACATAATAGAGCCTCCAGCTCTGTCTTGAGGGTTGAAAAAAATTTGCCTTAAGCCTTGTAGACACATCTTCCTCTATCTCTCTCTTTCAAGCTCAAGCATCCAAGTTCCTTGCACCATTCCTTCATCACTACCTAGCATCACCACCATTACTCCATTTCCAGCAGCTTGGGGAGCTTTCCAGCAGCTAGGAGGCATCACTTCTCAAGCCAAGAAGCAACCAAGGGTTGGTCTTCAAGGGTAAATGTCAATTCCCTCTTTTTGAGCTTAATTTTGTAACATTTTTCTAGCTATTTTGCTTGCTGTTTTGAGCTCCGATCAAAACTGAAAGTACCCTTTATTTGAGCTCTATTTCATGATTCATTAAGGGAATTTTGTCATTTGAGGTCCCCATCTTTCACTTCCTTCTTTATCTCTCCTTTAGGCCCTAATCTTGCATGTTATTTTTGGCCTATGTGTAATCTGTTTTGGGGCATTTCATAAACTATAAGTGAGATTTTTTTGAGCCCTTCTTCAACATTGAAGAAGGGCTCATCACCGTTTAGATACCCCATGTGCTACTTGCTTTGAAATCCATGTTTTTGCCTCATTTTGCATTATTTTTTTAGCCTATTTTTCTTCTGTTTTTGGACCTTGGTCCGAACTGAAAGTGGCCATATTTTGACCCCCTTGTCATGTTTCATTAAGGGTCTTTGGCTGTTTGATGAATGTTTTGTATACTTTGTGTTTTGACCTCTTTTGGGCCCTACCTTGCATGGCATTTTGAGCATACTTGTATATTGTTTTGGGGGTTGCAAAAAACTGTAAGTAGTCATATTTTTGGTCGCTCTTCAGTGTTGTAGAATAGTCTTTTTCTGTTTGGGCTTTGCATCTACCACTTGCCTCCCTTGCGGAGCCATTTTTGTATGATAATTTAGTCCCACTTGTGCTTACTGTTTGGCCATGCTTTGAACTGTAAAAATGCTTATTTTTGGGCTACCTTGCTTCTATCTTTTCATTCCATGTACCAATTATGCATGCTTTGTATAGCTGTAAGCCATTTCATGTACCTAGTTTTGCATTTCGGGAGAAATTCCATACATCGGGTGTCATTTCGCCTTGTTTCGGGGCTGTTTTGCCCCTCATTTTGCTACTGATTTTGCATGTTTGCATATCATATTCCATGTCTTTGCCATGTCTCATTAGAGTGGCATTTCGGTGCCTGAGGGTCGGTCCTCGGTTTGCGTGCACGCGTGCACGCATTTCGAGTTGTCTTGTTTTCATCTAATGGCCTTCTGTGTGAGTGTGGCTGAGGTTCACTCGTGTTGGTGTAAGTCCATTGTGCATTGTGTATCCCATTTCATTTCATAGCATTGTGTATGCTAGGTTGCATGTTAGCGCATTGTGTATGCCATGTTACCTCGTGCATCGTGTATACCATTTCATAGCATTGCGTATGCTAGGTTGTATCTAAGTTGCGTTTCATGCATATCATGCATATTGCATCGTGCTTGGGATAGGGGTTAGCCCGGGCACGGGAAACGAGGTACGTTTCGCACTCCGAGTGACGGAATGTGTCTCAATTCCTCAGTCGTCGACACTCCGGATTATCCATGATGGAGTTAAGTTTCAGTTTTGTTTTCATGTGCATTCATTCTATATTGAGTTGCACAAATCGACTCCTCGGCCATCATGCATCGAGATGCGCGATTGGTGGCACGAGGATCGAGACATGCATACATTTGTGAAAATACATTGCTATGCCTCTTTTCCTGCTCTCTGTTACAGCAAATCAAGAATCAACAGTCTTCCGAGGCTTGGCGCGCTTTCCAAGAATAAATTGCAAACATAGGCTAATTGGGGCATCCCAGTGCATTTCCGCGCAAGGCAGCCCAAACATGCATCATCTATCATCCGGGGCGGAGTCAAGGCAGTCCCTGGCTTGCATGCCAGTTTACAGCTTTTCTTAGTTAATTTATAAATTAATTAGGAATTTGTATATATTTGGACTGTATTATTTGGACTGTGTATTTATTCGGACCCTCTGCGCGAGGGCACAACTGTAATAAGTGTGGGTGAGTGTGATGTATGTCTTCCAACCCCACGTCTTTCTTCCCTTTTATTTACCTGCTTATGATGGTTAGATTAGGGCATGTTTCAACTAGCATACAGTATGACAGCATGTTTGCATCATTCATCTGTTTTGCATGCACCGGGCTCGGCGCATCATACTAACTGCATTGTATTTCAATTTCCAAGTTGAGTACTTGTTAGCTGTTGCATTTCATATGCCATGTTTAGAATAGCCGAGCCTGCTATAGTTGCATTTTTGCATGTGTTGCATTAGGCATTTCTGTATAATTAGGATCATGCATGGATTTCTAATGAGCTTCTTTTTTGGCTTGGAGTACTCGGTAAGTTTTATGCTTTAGCATCCTTGCATGCGTGTGAGTGACTGCCATGAATAGCATGCTTACCATGAGGCTATGTGCTTATGTGATATAAACTGCCTGAATGCATGTGGGTGAAGGTTGGGTTATCTGAATTGGAACAATTCATCAAATGTGTGTTTTAAGCCCACTAGATAGTGGCAAAACCATCTTTTCTAAGCCTACCCGAGGGTGGCAAATCCACGTCTTAGCCTACTTGCGAGTAGCACCATCAAACCATTTTCAAATAAACAAACATGAAATGCTTTGTTCCAATCCAGGCGATCCAGTCTATACTTGTATGCTGTGCGCATCACATAGTAAATCTAGGCTAATAACCGGAATAAGAACGTGTAGACACCCCATTTTTGACCGACCTTAAGACTCAGACGTCACCGATTAAGCGCTTGGTGATGTTGCATAATGTGCTAGTTCAGAAGTTTCAGAGTCGCGGCTGTGAGCCCTGCCTCCGGACTTCCAAACCCTTTTCTGTGCCTTGTCTCGGTTTGCGAGCCAGACTCGGTTTTCTCCGTTTCTTTTCCTGAGGGGAGGGAGAGGTCCCGTAGACCATCTCTCAATGTCCGTAGGCTACATTTGGTGGCCGTAGGCCATTTTGCCCATTTCGGAGTCCGGTTCCCGGTTTTCGGAGCCGTCAGGCCGTGTGCCTCGGTTCGGGACCACCTAACCATCTCCGTTTGCTCTTTTTTTTTGGCATACATCCTATTTCATCCATTTTGAGGGACACTGGGGGCTGAGAAACCCACTTCGAGGTCAAATACAATTTTCGGTGCTTAACAGCCCATTTCCGGGACCTCGAAATGCGTGTTTTGGCCCCGGAACATTCGTTTTGCAATGGTTTTCGTTCATTTTTGGCAGGTACCTCTGTTTTATCACAGGGAAGGTCACTGAAGGGTGGGAGGCCAGCAATTGTTGCAGCAGCCAGTTATCTCTCCTCCCGAGCCTCCCGGCGCCCGTTTTTCTAACTTCCGGGCTAATGTTGAATACCTTAGAGCCAGCGTTGCCAACTTTCAACCACATATCTGTGATCTACACATCTGAGAGGCCCCTAAAAGTTCATGGCCGGCCATTAAGGTCACCTGACCCTTTTGACCCCTTTCTTCCGGGCTAATGTTGAACCCCTTGGACCCTTTTTCTCGAACTTTGAACCACATATCTGTGATCTACACATCTGAGAGGCCCCTAAAAGTTCATGGCCGGCCATTAAGGTCACTTGACCCTTTTGAACCCCTCTTTCCGAGCCACTGTTGAACCCCTTGGGCCCACTTTCGTGGAATTTCAATTACATAGTTGTGTTGTACACACATAGGCCTACCTCCCCAATACTTGGCCGGCCAGAAAAGATGGTTGACCCTTTTGACCCCTAGCCGGCCGGCTAGGGGGTGTGGCCGGCCGGCCACCTCCAGCAAAAGTGAGCGGCCGGCCGTGCTCTCCTCACTGTGCCCCTTCCAGCTGTGAGGCAATATCCCCCAGATATTTTCTGTATCCGGGGGATATTTTGGGAGAGAGTTTTCCTCTCCATTTGACCCCCCTTTTACACCCCCTTTCTTGACCTTATAACCAGCTGAGGACCTTCTTCTAGGGGGTTAGAAAATTTGATCTTAAGAACTCCATAGCCAACTCCATCTTCATCTTCTTCCATTCTTCAAAAACCCTAAGTCCATTAACCTCCATTCCTTCTATACCACCAAACTCTACCACCACTATCTCATTTCCAGCAGCTAGGAAGGGTTCTTGAAGGCCAAAGGAGCAGCAAATCCATCCAAGAAGCAACCAAAGTCTAGATCTTCAAGGGTAAGTTCCACTTTGATCCTTTTGACCCTTTCCTTTGATCTATTTCTAAGCCTCATTTCTTTTTGGTTTCAAGCTTCGGTCCTAACTGAAAAGGACCATATTTTGATCTCATCTTCACTTCTCATTAAGGGCTCAACCCTGTTTGAGCCTTCCATAATACACTTGCTTCATTGACCCTCTTGTATGTCATAATTTTGCATGCTATTTTTGGCCCATGAGAAATTTATTTTCGAGCATGTTGTAAACTGATATAAGGCTTATTTTGAGCCCCTCTTCAACATTGGAGAAGGGCTCAACATTGTTTGGTGTTTCCATATGTCACTTGTAGTTATATCCCCTATTTAGCCCCATTTTTGCATAAATTAATAGCTCTCTTTGCTTCTGTTTTTGGACCTTGGTCCGAACTGAAAGAGGTCTTATTTTGGCCTATACTCCATGTTTCATTCACACTTTTTTTCTGTTTGGTGATTATTTTATACACTTCATGTTTTAGCACCTTTTGAGCCTTATTTTGCATCATATTTTTAGCATGTTTGTATACTGATTTTGAGGCTTCCATATACTGTAAATGTTCATATTTTTGGTCCATATTCAGTGTTGTAGAAGGAAATTTTTCAGTTTGAGTTTTGCTTATACCACTTGCTTCTTTACCCCTCTTTTGACCCCCATTCTTGCATGCTATGCTTCCCTTACCTATGCTTGCTGTTTGGCCATGTTCATAACTGCGAAAGTGCATCTTTTGGGACTGTCTAGCTTCTGTCTTTGCATTGCATGTCCATGTTGTGCATATTTAGTATGGCTATAGGCCATTTCGGATGCCTAATGTTGCATTTCGGGTCATTTCCTTACATTTCATGTCATTTCACTTCATTTCGGGACTGTTTTCCCCCATATTTTGTTGCTGAAATTCCATTAGCATGCTTACATATCATTTTCCATGTCATTCGCATCGCTTTTGCATCGCCTCGGTTTGCGTGCCCGCGTGCACGCATTTCGAGGCACTTCATTTTCTGCCATCGGCATCTTATGTGAGTGTGGCTGAGGCTCTCTCATGTTAGTATAAGTCCATGTTGCATTTTCCATGTCATTCGCATCGCTTTTGCATCGCCTCGGTTTGCGTGCCCGCGTGCACGCATTTCGAGGCACTTCATTTTCTGCCATCGGCATCTTATGTGAGTGTGGCTGAGGCTCTCTCATGTTAGTATAAGTCCATGTTGCATTTTCCATGTCGTTTTATCACTGTCTCGGTTTGCGCGCCCGTGTGCACGCATTTCGAGGCACTTCATTTTCTGCCATCGGCATCCGATGTGAGTGTGGCTGAGGCCCACTTCATGTTGGTATAAGCCCACTTGTCATTTCCATGTCATTTCATCATTCTGTCATTGCCTCGGTTTGCGTGCCCGCGTGCATGCATTTCGAAGCATCTCATTTTCATTGCATTTATCATTGCCTCGGTTTGTGTGCCCGTGTGCACGTACTTCGAGGCATCTCATTTTCATTGTATCTGCTATCGCCTCGGTTTGCGTGCCCGTGTGCACGCACTTCGAGGCATCTCATTTTTATTGCATTTATCATTGCCTCGGTTTGCGTGCCCGTGTGCACGTACTTCGAGGCATCTCATTTTCATTGTATCTGCTATCGCCTCGGTTTGCGTGCCCGTGTGCACGCACTTCGAGGCATCTCATTTTCACCGTATCTGTCATCGCCTCGGTTTACGTGCCCGTGTGCACGTACTTCGAGGCATCTTATTTTCATTGTATCTGTCGTCGCCGCGGTTTGCGTGCCCGTGTGCACGCATTTCGAGGCACCTCATTTTTAGCACTGTGTATGTTAGGATCGCATCTTAGTTACATTTCATGCATATCATGCATATTGCATCGTGTCCGGAATAGGAGTTAGCCCGGGCACGGGAAACGAGGTACATTTCGTACTCCGAGTGACGGAATGTGTCTCAATTCCCCAGTCACCGACACTCCGGATTATCCATGATGGAGTTAGGTTTTAGCTGTAGTTTCATGTGCATTCATCCTATATTGAATTGTGCATTTCGACTCCTCGACCATCATGCCTCGGTATGCGTGATTGGTGGCACGAGGATCGAGACATGCATATATTTGTGCAAATACATTGCTATGCCCCTTTCCTGCTCTCTGTTACAGCAAAACCAGGAATCAGCAAACTTTTGGGGCTTGGCACGCATTTCAAGAACAGGTGTAAACAGAGGCTAATTGGGGCATTCCGGTGGATTTCCGCGCAAGATAACACGGACATGCATCATCCATCAGAAGCAAGATAGTCCCTGGCTTGCACGCCAGTTTATTTACTTTCTAGTTAATTCATTAATTAATTAGAATTCTGTAATATTCTTTTATTTTGGGGACTGTAATATTCGGACTGTATATTTATTCGGACCCTCTGTGCGAGGGCACAACTGTAATAAGTGTGGGTGAGTGTGATGTATGTCTTCCAACCCCACGTCTTTCTCCCTTTTATTTATCCGCTTTTTATGGTTAGATTAGGGCATGTTTAAATTAGCATACAGTATGACAGCATGTTTTGTATTCATTCATCTGTATTGCATGCACCGGGCTCGGCGCATCATACTAACTGCATTGTACTTTCAATTTCAAAATTGAATACATGTTAGTTGTCGCATTTCATATATCATCTTAGAATAGCCGAGCCTACTATAGTTGCATTTTCGCATGTGTTGCATTAAGCATTTTTGTATACTTAGGATCATGCATGATTTCTAATGTAGTTTCTGTTTTTGGCTTGGAGTACTCGGTAAGCTTTATGCTTTAGCATCCTTGCATGCGTGTGAGTGTTGCCATGAATAGCATGCTCACCATGAGGCTATGTGCTTATCTGATATAACTGCCTGAATGCCTGTGGGTGAAGGTTGGGTTATCTGAATTGGAATAAATCATCAAATGTTTCAAGCCTACCTGCGGGTAGCAAACCATCTTTCAAAAACAAACATGAAATGTTTTGTTCCAATTCGGGCGATCCAGTCTATATTTATATGCTGTGAGCATCACATAGTAATCTAGGCTAATAACCGGAATAAGAACTCACAATGTTTTCAAAAATTGATATCATGGTTAGTAGAGGCCGGTCTATGACCGGGCGAGCGGGGGTGCTCACGAAGTGACCTTCCCCAATCGTACCCAAGTTCCCGAACCGAGGCAACTTTGGTAATGACGGACACGTGGCCTTTTGGCACCGAGTCAGGGTTTCCTAAATTTCCCAAATTAAAATATTTAGGTGGCGACTCTGTATCTGGCAAAGCAGTCCATGTTTGGCACTTCTTTCAAAATCTGTTTTCTCAAAACGATTTGCCGGATTTGGACTCTTTGGTTCAGATTTAGAACCGTGACTACGAAAAGTCGAGTCCGAGCTGTAGCGAGGTCCCCCGCGGGCTGGTTACAGTTTCTGGCGACTCTGCTGGGGATTTAGAGAACTCGACTCGAACTCATGATATCTGTTTTTGACTACACTTGTGTGTTTCTTTGCATTGCATTTGCATTGGTGCGCCTAGGACACCGTGTTTGCCATCTGCTATTCCTGAACGGTTTGCCGGAGGCTTGTCTTGTCAAGGCATGACCATAAGGCTGACCGGTTGTGGGCTCTGCCAGTATGGGAACACAAACCCCGGTTTTACCGGGGCACCCTTTTTGACCATTCGACCTAGTGCATATTCGGATCCATAGTGACCATTCCAAATTAGGACAGGTTGCTTACCCGTTTATAGGTTGTTTTGAAACCGCTATGTGCATAGTGAAACCCTAGCTCCTGACAAAATAGGACAGGGAAACCTTACCCCAACATAGGGGTGTTTTGGCTCTCACTTATCTGTTATGTGCTTTAGAGTGCGTCTCTACAAGAATGCATGTATCGGTATATGAGTTTGGGCATCAGGCCTGCGGGCTTCAGTTCAAGTATCGGCAGTATCAGGCCTGCGGGCATCAGATCAGTATATGAGTTTGAGTATCGAGCCTGCGGGCATCAGTTCAGTATTGACAGTATCAGGCCTACGGGCATCAGTTTAGCATTGTCAACATCAGGCCTGCGGGCATCAGTTTTCTATTACGGGTGTCAGGCCTGTGGGCGTCAGCCAGTATTTGAGGAATATTTATCTGCGGATATCAGATTCTGTTTTAGGGAACAATGATACAGGGATGATAATCAGTGTTTGAGGACAGTGTATACTTCAGCTTATTGACTGTGTGTTGATTATGCCCGACTATGTGTCTTGCATTTTATTTTAAGCTGTTATGCTGCCCGTTTATCTGTTTATTTATTTCCTTTTCGCTTTATTTATCTTTTGCTAGGTCAGTTTTAGCACGATTGCTTCCGACCCAACAGGCATTCCCCAAGCACCTTGGACGCGAGGTCGTCGACTCCACCGATCTGAGGATCTAATCGACGGACAGCCAGTGTTCCATTCTTTACCCCCTGTTACAAGAAGGAAACAAAGGAAGCGCAGTACATCTGAATTGAGAGCACCAGAACAGTGGTATCCCCCACCAGTGGACAGTTGGACTGAGATCCCCCTTGAGACAAATCTGTCAGTAGTTCAGACAAATCAAGACAGTATGACGGCACCAACAGGAATTGAGGAGATGATGCGCCAAATGCAAGAAACTATGCAGGCCATGCAGCAAGATGCCGTTCGCCGGGATGAACTCGCTAAGCAACAGTCTGAAATTATGACCCATCAGGCTGAGCTGATTACCAGACTGCAACAGCAGAATGAGGCATCTGCTTCGCAACAAGTCCCTCCCCCGGCAAGGGCCCCATTACCTGAGAAGGCCCCTGCCGTTCATGACGTTCCTCCGAACACCCAGAATATCGTACCAACCATCCAGACTCTGCAAGAGGACACAAGTCTTCCAACGGGGCCAACTCCGCCCCCGATTCCACCACCACTGTCCAAGGTCCATACACCCAATCACCCGGACTCTCCATCCGAGCTCGAGGTTGATCAAACAGCTCTGAAATTGAGCAAACTGGAGAAGCTTTTCAAAAAATCCCAAGGGGCTAAGGCTATGCCGGATATCGGAGATGGATATACCGAGGAGGCCGTGACGCTCCCCGATAGATTCAAAATGCCACAAATAGACCGTTTTGACGGGACTGGTGACCCCATGGTTCATATCCGACTGTTTGCGGATGTCTTGCGGCCAATGGGCCTCACACGACAACAGAAGCTCTCATTATTCGGCCGAACCCTGTCGGGTGTGGCCTCCCATTGGTACGCAAGATTATCGGATGAGGTAAAGAAGAACTGGGATGAGATGGCCGAGGCCTTTGTCACACAATATTCCTATAATACTCAGATCGAGATCACAACTCGTGATCTTGAAACGACGAGGCAAGAGCCTAAAGAATCCTTCTCGGACTTTGTGGTCCGATGGAGAGCGAAGGCGTCGACGATGACTCTAAGACCCACAGACAGAGATCAAATCCGGATGATTGTGCGCAATCTCCACCCGAAGCTGATGCAAAGAATGATCGTAGTCCCCTTTCCTACTTTTGCAGATTTGCATGATATGGGGGTCCAAATTGAAGACGCTATGAGACAAGGTCTGTTTGACCAGGACAGAGAACAACCGAGGAGGACGTTCAATCGTGGCAACAATGCGGGCCCGAGTGGCGCTGCTAATACAAGAGCCTCGGAAGTTGGTATGGTCACCACCACTCCCCCTCCTCCTCCAAGGCCCACAACTGCCACACCCTTCTCCGGCGCGTCCGGAAGCAATACACGAACCGATAGATTCCAACCTCGGGGCCAAAGAGCATTTACCCAATTATACATGCCCCTGTCCAAGGTTCTCGGAATACTGATCAGGAAAAACCATTTGAAACCCCTAGAACCCAAGCCATTACCAAATCCACTCCCTCCCTCCTTTGACTCATCGAAATACTGCGCTTATCACCAACAACACGGTCACGACACCGACCGTTGTTTCAGATTACGTCATGAGGTCCAGGATCTTATTGACAAACAGGTGATCGCACCCCCAGACAAACCCAATGTCACAACCAACCCTCTCCCACCACATAACCAACCTCCCCCTCCCAACAGAATTAATTTCATCCAGACTGGGGTCGTGTCTTACGATCCTAGCATCTATATTACGCCCACCCACCTACCCAAGCCGGAGGTGCTCCTCCCCGCTTGCACTGACCTTTTGTGCATGGTGGACGTCTCCAAAACCCAATCGGAGTCGGTGGTGGTGACCATCGAAGACAAGGCAGGGCAGATTTTAGGAAAGAATGAGTCTGTTAAATCTGGGACTGGGCAGAATTTTGCTGAGGGAGCTTATGATCCGAGCAGGCACATCCTATCAACGAGCCGAAGTGGGCTAATTGTAGAATTTCCCGAGACAGGAGAATTGTGCATGATCCGAGAGGATGGATCTAGGCTATGGGCAGATGAGCCGACAACCATAGAAGAGGACTTTGCTAACTTGCAATTTCGCGATGATCAGGAGTTGGAGGACGCGTCCATTAACTGGAATGATTATGAGGGATCAGAGGAGGCCACTGGATGGCTTGAAGATCAACCGGATGCAGTGGGGGAAGCCCAACCAGAACAGAGCCCGGCAGGGGCAGAAACATCATTTGTGGCCGGAACGGCCGAAAATCAAGTTGTACCGCCGGAGAGCGCCGGTGTTAAGAATTCCGCTCAGGACATGGGCATTACGGATGTGGGAACTGTTGAACAAACAACTGTACTGATGCAGTTGGAACAAGCAAAGTTTGAGGAAGCTGAGAGAGCCAGAAAGGCGAAGGGCCCTGAGGGGACCGGAAGTGCTGTGTGCACAAAGACAGACAACGCTGCGAGCATTTGGACAGAGAGCACTGAAAGTGCGAGTAGACTGGAGCCGGACAGATGTCTGTTGGCTGCCAGCGGAATGTGGTGGGAAGATGACGATTTGTGTCTTGCCCACACCGATGAAGACTGGGGAAATGGCCAACCAGATGATACTTGGTATCTTGATGAAGTGGACCACATGACAAGAAGTGGGCGGTACTTCAAGCCCCCACACTTAGACCAACCCGAAGCATCCGGGAAAGACAGAGAAGTAGAAAGACAGAAGGAGAAGCAGATTGAAGACGAGGCTGTGTTGAAACAATTAAAGAAAATACAAGCAGACATCTCCATCTGGGGACTGCTAATGGCATCACGAGTGCACAGGGAAGCTGTTCTATCTGCCATGGACAAGTCGAAACTTTCTATAGACACCACGCCTGAACAGCTGGTTGGGCTGGTTTTTTCGGGAGGAGGTTCCCCGGCATTAACTTTTTCAGACAAGGAGCTACCGCCTGAGGGCGCAAATCATAATAAGCCTCTCTACATCTCTGTGGAATGTAGAGATAAGTGGATACCGGTGGTACTTGTTGATACCGGGTCTGCGATTAACGTCTGCCCGACCAGAACGGCATATGCAATCGGGTTGAAGCCCGTAGACTTCGTCCCAACCACCCAAGTGATCAGAGCATACGACAATACCAGCAGAGAGGTGATGGGGACTGTTAAAATTCAAACTAAGGTTGGTCCAGGACAACACAGTATCGAATTTCATATTTTGGACGTTCCCGCAACCTTTAACTTACTTTTGGGGCGACCGTGGTTGCACCAGGTCAAAGCAGTCTCTTCCACCCTTCATCAAATGCTGAAATACCCTCACGGGAAAGGGGTAGCAATCGTTTTTGGAAATTCATCGATCCATCCCCCGCCAGAGGTGTCTACACCCGTCTTGGAGATCGAACACGGCACGGAGGATGTGTTTTTGTCGGGGTTCACTTTGGCCGAGGCTCAAGTGGTGCAGAATGTCATGGCTGCAAATGAGGGCATGTATGTCAGTGCACAATCTATCTACCTCATGAACAAGCTAAAACATACCCCTGGGATGGGATTAGGGAGAAGTGGCCGGAAAGGCGTCTCAGTGTTGGCCGAAGTGCCGCACAATCCTCACGCCTTTGGACTGGGTTATCTGCCCACCAAGGAAGATTGGGTGAGGAAAGGAAAAGAAATGGCCAGAAGGGCCAGGGCAAAGAAGGCCGGGAAGCCATTTGATTTAATGCACAGGCCCATCTGGGGTACCCTAAACGGACGTTTCGTCCGGGAGGGGGAAGATTTTCCATTCTGCGGCTTCCCGGAGCCATGGCTAAACGCGAAGGGGGAGCGCGTGCCTGGTTTTGAAATCTTCTTCGACATACAACTATCTGGGGATGACGTTGCCGAAGCGCAGACAGACCCACCAACTGAGACTGAGCAGTGTGAAGCAGTGGATCCTGAGAGTACAGAGATGGAAATGGGGGTAGCACTGGCGAGTCTACTATCAGATCCTCCGATCGGCCAAGAGTGCTTGGGGGATAACTCTTCGGTTTCTGTGATCGGAGATGAAATAGCTGCGGGCTTTCCAGCATCGATCTTGGATGCATCTATCGCACCTTCTCTCATCTGGCAATATGAAGAAGGCTTTTTATCTAGCAGTTCCGGGTCAGGTAGTGAGCCGGAATCTGATTCTACCGAATCTTCTGCGTCGGAATCAGATTCCAGCTCGACTGAGTCTGAGTCCGGTATTCCTGGGGGTGATAACCCGGATACCACAGTCCTGTCTAGGTCGTCTTTTTCATTTTCTTTTGAGTCTGTTGTAACAGAGGAATCTGACGGCTTGGAAGTATTTAATGAGAATGATGCGGATGTGGTTTCCGAGTATTTTTCTGTGCCTTTGATTTATTGCTTAAATCAGGATTTTCAAAATTTTGATGAAAATAGTGAGGAAGAAATTCCTCCAGTTTTGCAACGATTAATTGATCAAGAGCAGGAAAGATTTGTTAAACCTTTAATCGATGAAATCACTTCTGTAAATATTGGTACTGAGAAGGACCCGCGGCTGGTCCAGATCGGGTCCACGTTGTCTTCAGAGGAGCGCGAGCGCTTAGTCGCTTTATTAAAGGATTTCAAAGATGTTTTCGCGTGGTCCTATGAAGGCATGCCTGGAATCGATCCTGAGATTGTACAGCACCGGATCCCTCTTGATCCAGAGGCCCGCCCTGTCAAACAGAAACTCAGAAGGATTCGCCCAGACTGGGCCCTCAAGATTAAGGAAGAGGTCACCAAACAAATTGACGCAGGGTTCCTGTTGGTGTCTGAATATCCAACTTGGTTGGCCAACATAGTCCCGGTGCCAAAGAAGGACGGCAGAATTCGGGTCTGTGTAGACTTCAGGGATTTGAACAAGGCCAGTCCGAAGGACGATTTCCCCTTGCCGCACATCGATGAATTGGTGGATTTCACGGCAGGACACGCCTTGCTTTCGTTTATGGATGGTTTCTCAGGCTACAATCAGATAGTAATGGCACCCGAAGACCGAGAGAAGACTGCGTTCACTACCCCGTGGGGGACATATTGTTATCGAGTGATGCCATTCGGTTTGAAAAATGCTGGAGCTACGTATCAACGGGCAGCAACTACAATATTACATGATATGATCCATAAGGAGGTCGAAGTGTACGTGGACGACATGATTGTCAAGTCCAAAGATAGAGAGGGCCACTACACCGCCTTACAAAAATTCTTTCAAAGGATCAAAGAGTTTCGGCTGCGATTGAACCCCCAGAAATGCACGTTTGGTGTTACAGCAGGGAAGATGTTAGGGTTTCTGATCACACAAAGGGGCATCGAGGTCGACCCTTCCAAAATCAAGGCCATCTTAGAAATGCCACCACCAAGGACTGAAAAGGAGGTGCGAGGCTTTCTAGGTAAAGTGCAATTCATAAGGCGGTTTATTTCTAAACTAACCTTGACTTGTGAACCACTTTTTGGTCTCCTGAAGAAAGGAAAGAAATTCCAATGGGACGGCCGATGTCAAGCAGCTTTTGAGCAGATCAAAGAGTACCTACAGAACCCACCCGTGTTGTCACCGCCAGAGCCGGGGAGACCGTTGATACTATACCTTTCAGTAACTGAGACCACCATGGGTTGCATGCTTGCGCAGGAATCAGAAGACAAAGTAGAAAGAGCCATCTACTATCTGAGCAAAAAGATGTTGGATTACGAGACCCGCTATACACCGCTAGAGAAGGCTTGTTTGGCCTTGGTATGGGCAACCAGAAAGCTGCGGCACTACCTGTTAGCCCACTCTGTAATGTTGGTTTCGCGTTTGGATCCCATCAAATATCTTTTCGAGAAACCAGCACTTACAGGTAGGCTAGCTCGTTGGCTGCTGTTGCTCTCCGAATTTGATTTGAAGTATGTGACGCGCAAGTCAGTAAAAGGCAGAGCGGTAGCGGAGTTCCTTGCCGACCACCCGGTTGAGGGGGATGAAGCGGTTGAGTATCTATTCCCAGATGAAGCCATTCTGCACGTCGAAGATGAAACTTGGACAATGTACTTTGACGGAGCGTCAAACCAGTATGGGTATGGGATAGGGGTGTTGCTGATAGCGCCTGATGATTCCCGTATTCCTTTAGCATTCAAGCTCCGGTTCAAAGTTTCCAACAATGAAGCAGAGTACGAAGCATGTATTGCTGGCCTAGAAGCAGCCCTAGAACTAGGGGCGAGACGAGTGGACGTCATTGGGGACTCGAACCTCGTTGTGTCTCAAGCAAAAGGAGATTGGAAGGTCAAAGAGGAAAGGATGATAACCTACCACCAAACCTTGGATTTGTTAATTCCTCGGTTTGAGAAGCTAAATTTCACCCACCTCGTAAGAGAAAACAACAGGTTTGCAGATTCATTAGCAACTCTATCTTCTATGATAGACATCCCGTCCGGAGTCCGGATGCGTCCAGTCATTATTGATCAGAAGTTTGCGCCAGCGTACGAGTCGATTTCCGCCATAGATGAGGTTCAAGACGGCAACCCCTGGTACTACGACATCTGGAACTTCTTGGAAAAGGAGATATATCCACTAGGGGCAAATGCCAAGGATAAGAGGGCTGTCAGAAGAATGGCTGCTCAGTTCGTTATCTGCGGGGGAAAGCTGTACAAAAGGGGGCATCTGGGAATGCATAAGCTCTGCGTAGAAGCTGAAGAGTCAAAACGCCTGATGGAAGCCATCCATGGGGGGGAGTGCGGTGCACACATGAATGGAGTAATGCTGGCCAGAAAGATCCTCAGACAGGGCTACTACTGGTCAACCATGGAGGAGGATTGCATTGGTTTTGTTCGGCGATGCCACAAATGTCAAATTCATGCAAATCGCATGAACATCCCACCGTCAAAACTATACAACATGACTTCGCCGTGGCCTTTTTCAGTCTGGGGAATTGATGTGATCGGAGCTGTTACCCCGAAGGGGTCAAACGGGCATGAGTTTATCCTGGTAGCGATAGATTATTTTACAAAGTGGGTCGAGGCCCAATCATACGCAGTGTTGAAGGCGTCGCATGTCGCAAAGTTCATCAGGAACAACATCATCTGTCGCTACGGGGTGCCAAACGAAATAATTTCAGACAATGGTTCCCACTTCAAGAAAGAAGTGATAGACTTGTTGGAGAAATACAATGTGGCTTTCCATAAGTCCTCTACATACAGGCCGCAGACCAACGGAGCGGTTGAGGCCGCCAACAAGAATATCAAGCATATACTACAGAAAATGGTGGAAACCTATCGAGATTGGCCAGACAAGCTGCCATTTGCTCTGTGGGGCTACAGGACTTCAATCAGAACTTCTACTGGAGCAACTCCATATTCATTGGTCTATGGAATGGAGGCTGTTCTACCCATTGAGATTGAGGTCCCATCATTACGAGTATTGGCTGAATGCCAGATAGCCGAGGCAGATTGGCAGCAAAGCAGATTCGAAGAACTCATGCTCTTTGATGAAAGAAGACTGAAAGCACTGTACCACATCCAAGGCTATCAACGAAGAATTGCCCGGGCTTTCAACAAGAAGGTTAAGTCCAGGAATCTGAAAGAAGGAGATTTGGTGCTCAAAGACAACCGAGCTCCCATCCACGACCCAAGGGGCAAGTTCAAACCCAATTGGACTGGTCCTTACATCATCAAAGCTATCTGGTCAGGTGGAGCTGTGGTTCTGATGGATCTAGATGGCTTGGAGTTCTCACAACCGATCAATATGGACAAGTTGAAGAAATACTATCCTTGAGAGGCTCGCTAGGCCGAAAACCCGAAAGGGCGACCTAGGCAAAAGTCAGAGCACAAAAAAATTAGAAAATATAAAAACTGAGCTCGCAAGGTTGAAAACCCAAAAGGGCGGCCTTGGCAAAAGTTAGAGCGCAAAAGGAGAGTGAAAATACTCGAGTGAACCTTAGCCTGAACTACGTAAGACTTGATTCCCATCTTTGGGATACGTAGGCAGCTTCGTCTTGAAGTTCAGTCATAAACTTTTCCCCGATCAACTTTGTCCATTTCGATCATCTCAGTCATCTTTATCTATCAGCATTTACCGTGATCTCCGGTACAGTGCTTTTCAAACTAGGGGCAACTTTCCGTTGCTTTGGACTGCCACATTGTTCTTCAGACTAGGGGCAACTTTCCAGTTGCAGGGATCTGAGGTTGTGTATCTCGGTGACAGATTTTCGGCATGTCCAGTTCTGATCCACATCGAAAATAGTTTTGAAAAGTTTTAATAAAAGTTGACTTTGTTCAAATCAATCTTTTTACGACTTAGACCATTTTTGGATCAAAAGTGGAAAATTTTCAGTACCATAACTTTCAATTTCATCGATTTCAAAATAGAGTTCTCTTGCTCTTGCATTACAATCGAGGTTGCTTATTTTAGTACAGTCATAAAGAAAACTTGAAAATGCTAAATAAGCAATAAATTTGGGGCATAGTTGAATCAAGTATCTCTGTGTCCCCTTCCAGAGCTGGACGGAGCATCTGATGCCAAGCTGGGCCCAACTTGTACCTCCTTTTTTGAGCCAATCCACATATTCATCTAACAAAGCGCAACTGAAGGTTGAAACAGGGGCCAGAAACTCTCTAGTCCTCCATGCCGTGGCATATCTCCGGCCGGCCAGCTCCCCGGGATGGCTAGCAATGCTGCAGTGTGTCTCCTCGGCCCTGTTTTACTCTTCGAAGGAGAACTCCAAGCATTTCCATGCAACGGGAAACTCAAAGGCCTTCATCCCGGATGCGTTCCGATGCCCAGATCGTCAGAAGTACACCTTTTGTTTTTGAGCTTTTTGCTTATCGAGTTGTTGTACTTTGTTTATCGAGTTGTTTGTCGAGCGGACGTGTTTTGTGTTTTGAGTCCTTGCTCTCTGTTTAAGCAAATTTTGTTAAAGTCTTGTTTGTTTGCATTGTTGCTTTTTGCTTATCGAGTTGTAAACTTGCTAAAGATTCTGTTATATCTTAGTAAGTTGGGTTGTTTAGTTTGTTGCGTCGGTTCACTACCTGATTTGGTGATTACAATGCGCATTACCATTCAAATTCATTTCTTGTGCAAAACAAATTGATGCGATACGATACTAAAAGTTCAAAATACAAACACCTTTTCAAAAGCTATTTCATTTCATCATGCTTTACAACAAACAGAAGGTACAGGTTTTACAAAAACAAAACTGCCTAACAATGAGCAAAAGTGCTACAAACTACTAGTAAAAGAAAAATAAAGCAGGAAATAGCAACATCAAAATCCTCGGGAACGGGAACGAGAAGCCCGCCTGGTCCTCTTTTGTGGAACAACCTCCACACCATCATCAGAGTCGGAGCTGTCGTCCTCAGGATCCTCCTCAGCCTCGCCTCTGTTCCCCGAGCCAAAACCGGAGCCTCCCTCCTCGACAGATGTCTCGAACTGACGGTCGGTAGCCTCCTCCTCCTCCTCCTCATCAGACTCCACCTCCACAACATGAGCCCTGCGCCTGCGGACCGGTCCTCCTCGAGCTCCTCGATAAGGCCTAGATGGCCCGGCTCCTCGGGAAGGCCGAGATGGCCCCTCCCCCTGATAAGGCCCGGGTGGCCCAGCTCCTTGATAAGGCCCGGATGGCCCAGCTCCCCAATGAGGCCCAGGTGGCCTGGCCTGCGGCTGACCGGACCATGAAGGCATCTGAAAACAAAGAGTTCAATTCAAATACATCAGTCCGAATATGTACATCGGATGCAGATACGAGCAAAAGCTACATGAAGTGGGTGCGTGTAAATACAGTGTACAAGTGAGGTGTGTGTCAGATGTGCTCTACACAAGTAGTCTATCGATGCAGTAGAAATCAGCATGTCATCAGAAGTATGATAAATGCCAAAAAACTGAAGGGTACCTGGATGCCCGCAACAGACAACTGTGCCTCCCTGCGTAGGACCATGCCCTCGAGTGTGGCCACCAGCTCAACCATCTCCTCCATGTACCCTCGCGATGGCTGCAAAAATGAGTTCATAATCATCAGTGAGCAAATGAGTATCTAAACATCTGAAATGATGAATGACGAAAGTGGAGCATACCGGCGGTGAGTCCGGATCAATGGCATATCGATCACTGGGCATCCGAGGCTCTAGTGGAACTGGAATCGGAGAGCTAGTCCCATACTGCCACGCCATCAACTCAGTAGGCATATCTGGCCATCCCAGATGAGGATGAATCGACGGGTTCGGAGGAAACGGTCTACTCCCACCTCTAGATGCGCCAGCCCTACTAGAAGAAGGGATGTCTGTAGCTCGAGCCTGAGCCTGATCCGAGGATGACGTACCGGCAGGTCTCATCATCGGAATACGAGCCTCTGTCAATGGAGGCATCAAATATATGTGACGATAGGTGGCGTAGTCCCCCTCCGCAACATATAACAAAGCATCACTGCCCAGCATGGCGCCGACTACCTCTGAGTAAGAGAGCCTGTCAGCGGTCCGCATACTAGCTGGAGGTACCGCGGGAACATCCTGAGAAAGATACCCCCGTACCTGGCACAGAAAGCGCTCCCCCAGGAACCAAACTCTGCCGACTGGCCCTTCGAGCAGGACCCTATACCGGGAGATGCCTGATGCTCCGGTATACTGAAGTAGGAGATCATCACCCAAGGGTGCCCAAGGCTGCCAAGTAATCTGCGGATGATAAATGCATAAACCAATCAGAGAACGAGAATATACAGAGCAAATCAAAGATGAAAATGAAAAGGACTGAAACTTCTGAAGTACCTCTGAGTGTCGCACAGTGTCGAAGTACTGTCGCAGGCGAACCAGGGTCTCTCGAGGCCTCGCCCGGTGCGGGCCCTCAAATATCAATGAATATGGGGTCACGGGAATCCCCACCACCTCCAGCACTGGGGCTAACGATGGGAAGTATACATAAGCCCATAGTTGAGAAGAGCAGTGCAGAATGTAAGTACGAAATGCTGAGAGCAAAATGCAGACTGTAAAAGTACGCTGTGTGTGCAATGTACAAGTAATGAAGAGCAGAAATGTAAATCGAGGGGACAGAAAGTACCTCCCAAGCTCTCCAGTAGCCGCCAAGCAAATCGCCCCGCCCGCGGGAGGTCGCGCTCATGTAAAAGTAGAGGGTAGCCAGGCCAGCGCCACCCCAATCATATCTACTGACCTGTGATAGGTCGACTAGAGCGCTCAGCAGATATAGCCCAATGGTGTTCCCTCTGTCGGCGAACAGGGTAGTCCCGAAGAGGAACATCAGGAAGCCACGAGCATACTGCTCTGTCTCCTCAGGAGTCTCGGGCACCATCTCCGCCCGCCGGAAATGGGAGGAGAACCAAGTATACCTGACTCTCCCTGAAACCCTATCAACAGGTGGGCGAGCCCCCAACAAATACATCCAGGCGGCCTCCCACTCGCCCATATCCTCATCATAGGGGATGGCCCAACCTCCTACATCAAGGCCGGTCAATACAGCAAAATCAAAAGGGGTCATAGTCATGTCCCCGGTAGCAGAGAAATGAAAGGAATTGGTGGTGTCCCACCATCTCTCTACCAAAGCTGCCATCAAGGTCCTCCTGGCAGGACAGCGTGACAACCCGGCGCAGAAGGGCCCAAACCCTGCCAAGTCTACCAAACCCCTGACGCCCTCCGGGAGCTCAGCATACCAATCCCGTGCCATGGTAGAACCATACCCTCGCACACTGCGGGAACCACCCTGCATTCAGAATGAATATATGTGTCAATAATGAAATAAGTGGGCTGTGTGCCAATAAGATGAAATGGGCTGTGTGCCGACGAAGTAAAATAAACTACATGCAAATTCTATCTACCTGGGCTGCGTGTTCAGAGAATTTGAATTTTGGGCTGCGTGTTCAACTTTCAGTTAATTTGTGGGCTGCGTGTTCACTATCTACCTGGGCTGCGTGTTCAGAGAATTTGAATTTTGGGCTGCGTGTTCAACTTTCAGTTAATTGTGGGCTGCGTGTTCACTATCTACCTGGGCTGCGTGTTCAGAGAATTTGAATTTTGGGCTGCGTGTTCAACTTTCAGTTAATTTGTGGGCTGCGTGTTCACTATCTACCTGGGCTGCGTGTTCAGAGAATTTGAATTTTGGGCTGCGTGTTCAACTTTCAGTTAATTGTGGGCTGCGTGTTCACTATCTACCTGGGCTGCGTGTTCAGAGAATTTGAATTTTGGGCTGCGTGTTCAACTTTCAGTTAATTGTGGGCTGCGTGTTCACTATCTACCTGGGCTGCGTGTTCAGAGAATTTGAATTTTGGGCTGCGTGTTCAACTTTCAGTTAATTTGTGGGCTGCGTGTTCACTATCTACCTGGGCTGCGTGTTCAGAGAATTTGAATTTTGGGCTGCGTGTTCAACTTTCAGTTAATTTGTGGGCTGCGTGTTCACTATCTACCTGGGCTGCGTGTTCAGAGAATTTGAATTTTGGGCTGCGTGTTCAACTTTCAGTTAATTTGTGGGCTGCATGTTCACTATCTACCTGGGCTGCGTGTTCAGAGAATTTTTGAATTTTGGGCTGCGTGTTCAACTTTCAGTTAATTGGGGGCTGCGTGTTCACTATCTATCTGGGCTGCGTGTTCAGAAAATTTAAAGTGTGGACTGTGTGTTCACTTTCGAATTCGGGCTGTGTGTTCGACAAATCAGTGTTTGAGCCGTGTGTTCTAATGTGGGCTGTGTGTTCGCAATTAATTAATGAGCCGAGTGTTCAGAAATTCAAGTGTTGAAACTACATGTTCAAAGATGTAAGGAAAGTACTATGTCACAAGCTAAGTGTTTAAGCATGGCAAGGGTGCGAAATGTAAAAAAACAGAAGATGAGGTAAATACCTCTCGGGCCTCGTGAGAGAGATGCTGCTCCGGCTCTCTGAGAAGCAGATCCGCAGGTGCTCTCTCGTCGAAACTGGTAAAATGACGGAAAACGGCACGTGGAAGAACGTGTACTGGTGGACGATACCTCCCGGGAATAAAAGGGCGAGTCCTCGGAGGTAGGGTCATGGGATCGAAGTCATCACCGGCACCTGAAAAGCCTCCACCGTGGGGAGAATTGCCCGCCATGTTCAAGAATCTGCAAAAGGGAAGCAAAAATGAGCAAAATGCGCAAAAATTGGAAAAGTCAACAAAAGCCAACTCTCGAAAAATAAAAAGTCAACAAAAGTCAACTCCCGAGAAAATATTCTAAATATTAAGATGAACTTACCTCAAGTGTTGAAAATGCAAAAAGAAGCTCCGAAGCCGGAATTTAATCGCTCCAAAGTGTTTAAAACTAAGTGTTTTTACGAAAACAATTTGCGCGAGGCGTTGGAAAACGCGCGTAAAACTCAAAACTGGAGAGAAAAGCGTTGAAAGAGGCAAGGAATGAAATGGGGTTCGGCTGCTATTTATAGGCTTCAAGCCTTGGATGAAATACATGCAAAAAGGAGGCAAAAAGACGAAAATGCCCCTGGGAAAAGGGCACGGCCGGCCGGCCTCTAAAAATAGCTGGCCAGCCATCTGCTTTTTGCAGAAATGGCCGGCCAGCCATTAGCTTTTTTAGAAAACGATTGGACACCCCCCCTTGGGAAGATAAACGGCCGGCCATGCTCCCCACATGCTCACCTAGCTCTCTGCAAATTTTGAGGAAGATCGGAGTTCCCGGGACCTGAAAAAGTTCAAGAAAAGTACATTTCCGGTCGCGAAATTGCTCCGTCGAGACTTCGGTTTCAAGTTCTGACATGTGTCTCATCATCATTCATCAAAATCAAAGTGTATCCTTTTTGAATGAGTTGTAACCTTTCAAGGAAGCAGATCGGAGGCCATGATCGAGTTACCTTCGCCGAAACACGCGTTTCCGTACTCATTGTTTCACGACGAATGAACACCCTGATTCATACTCGTTTTTGTACTTTCATGCACATATCTTGCATTCTCACGGGCATACTCACATTGTCATGTACATTTCTTGTTATTTGTATACCTTTGTGTTGGAGCATGCGTTGTCGCGCATGTTCCACTCTTGCATTGCGATGCATACACTCACCGACGCCGCGTGTGTCGAAACTTTCGGAATCGCGTTAAATATTTGTTGTTAGCATATTGTACTTGTTGCAATTTCTCTCTTTTGCAGGCACGATATTGTATGTACGGTTCAATTGAGGCTGGTGCGACCAGACGAATCGCACAGGTATCGTATCTTCTCCGTGTGAGACGTGGCGGGGATTGAATAATCCTCCGCATTCTTAACTGCATGAAATGTAGTTGTTGCTTTGCATCCTTGCTTAAAACTGTTGCATCTATTTACGAATACTTGCTTCATTACAGCTTGCTGCATTTGCGATCATTGGGTTACCTTCGGTTTCTTGTATATCATTTGCATTTTGCCCCCTGCCTGCGAGCATGCCTGCGGGCACATTTTTGTTTATCTTGTATGTTTGTCTAAGTCTTCGGCCTTGTCAAAAATGGGTCGTCTCTGGGCTTTGACATTCACTCCCGTCACTTGTGACTTCCGAGTTCTGTCAAAGAGGGGCAACTGTAGACACCCCATTTTTGACCGACCTTAAGACTCAGACGTCACCGATTAAGCGCTTGGTGATGTTGCATAATGTGCTAGTTCAGAAGTTTCAGAGTCGCGGCTGTGAGCCCTGCCTCCGGACTTCCAAACCCTTTTCTGTGCCTTGTCTCGGTTTGCGAGCCAGACTCGGTTTTCTCCGTTTCTTTTCCTGAGGGGAGGGAGAGGTCCCGTAGACCATCTCTCAATGTCCGTAGGCTACATTTGGTGGCCATAGGCCATTTTGCCCATTTCGGAGTCCGGTTCCCGGTTTTCGGAGCCGTCAGGCCGTGTGCCTCGGTTCGGGACCACCTAACCATCTCCGTTTGCTCTTTTTTTTTGGCATACATCCTATTTCATCCATTTTGAGGGACACTGGGGGCTGAGAAACCCACTTCGAGGTCAAATACAATTTTCGGTGCTTAACAGCCCATTTCCGGGACCTCGAAATGCGTGTTTTGGCCCCGGAACATTCGTTTTGCAATGGTTTTCGTTCATTTTTGGCAGGTACCTCTGTTTTATCACAGGGAAGGTCACTGAAGGGTGGGAGGCCAGCAATTGTTGCAGCAGCCAGTTATCTCTCCTCCCGAGCCTCCCGGCGCCCGTTTTTCCAACTTCCGGGCTAATGTTGAATACCTTAGAGCCAGCGTTGCCAACTTTCAACCACATATCTGTGATCTACACATCTGAGAGGCCCCTAAAAGTTCATGGCCGGCCATTAAGGTCACCTGACCCTTTTGACCCCTTTCTTCCGGGCTAATGTTGAACCCCTTGGACCCTTTTTCTCGAACTTTGAACCACATATCTGTGATCTACACATCTGAGAGGCCCCTAAAAGTTCATGGCCGGCCATTAAGGTCACTTGACCCTTTTGAACCCCTCTTTCCGAGCCACTGTTGAACCCCTTGGGCCCACTTTCGTGGAATTTCAATTACATGGTTGTGTTGTACACACATAGGCCTACCTCCCCAATACTTGGCCGGCCAGAAAAGATGGTTGACCCTTTTGACCCCTAGCCGGCCGGCTAGGGGGTGTGGCCGGCCGGCCACCTCCAGCAAAAGTGAGCGGCCGGCCGTGCTCTCCTCACTGTGCCCCTTCCAGCTGTGAGGCAATATCCCCCAGATATTTTCTGTATCCGGGGGATATTTTGGGAGAGAGTTTTCCTCTCCATTTGACCCCCCTTTTACACCCCCTTTCTTGACCTTATAACCAGCTGAGGACCTTCTTCTAGGGGGTTAGAAAATTTGATCTTAAGAACTCCATAGCCAACTCCATCTTCATCTTCTTCCATTCTTCAAAAACCCTAAGTCCATTAACCTCCATTCCTTCTATACCACCAAACTCTACCACCACTATCTCATTTCCAGCAGCTAGGAAGGGTTCTTGAAGGCCAAAGGAGCAGCAAATCCATCCAAGAAGCAACCAAAGTCTAGATCTTCAAGGGTAAGTTCCACTTTGATCCTTTTGACCCTTTCCTTTGATCTATTTCTAAGCCTCATTTCTTTTTGGTTTCAAGCTTCGGTCCTAACTGAAAAGGACCATATTTTGATCTCATCTTCACTTCTCATTAAGGGCTCAACCCTGTTTGAGCCTTCCATAATACACTTGCTTCATTGACCCTCTTGTATGTCATAATTTTGCATGCTATTTTTGGCCCATGAGCAATTTATTTTCGAGCATGTTGTAAACTGATATAAGGCTTATTTTGAGCCCCTCTTCAACATTGGAGAAGGGCTCAACATTGTTTGGTGTTTCCATATGTCACTTGTAGTTATATCCCCTATTTAGCCCCATTTTTGCATAAATTAATAGCTCTCTTTGCTTCTGTTTTTGGACCTTGGTCCGAACTGAAAGAGGTCTTATTTTGGCCTATACTCCATGTTTCATTCACACTTTTTTTCTGTTTGGTGATTATTTTATACACTTCATGTTTTAGCACCTTTTGAGCCTTATTTTGCATCATATTTTTAGCATGTTTGTATACTGATTTTGAGGCTGCCATATACTGTAAATGTTCATATTTTTGGTCCATCTTCAGTGTTGTAGAAGGAAATTTTTCAGTTTGAGTTTTGCTTATACCACTTGCTTCTTTACCCCTCTTTTGACCCCCATTCTTGCATGCTATGCTTCCCTTACCTATGCTTGCTGTTTGGCCATGTTCATAACTGCGAAAGTGCATCTTTTGGGACTGTCTAGCTTCTGTCTTTGCATTGCATGTCCATGTTGTGCATATTTAGTATGGCTATAGGCCATTTCGGATGCCTAATGTTGCATTTCGGGTCATTTCCTTACATTTCATGTCATTTCACTTCATTTCGGGACTGTTTTCCCCCATATTTTGTTGCTGAAATTCCATTAGCATGCTTACATATCATTTTCCATGTCATTCGCATCGCTTTTGCATCGCCTCGGTTTGCGTGCCCGCGTGCACGCATTTCGAGGCACTTCATTTTCTGCCATCGGCATCTTATGTGAGTGTGGCTGAGGCTCTCTCATGTTAGTATAAGTCCATGTTGCATTTTCCATGTCATTCGCATCGCTTTTGCATCGCCTCGGTTTGCGTGCCCGCGTGCACGCATTTCGAGGCACTTCATTTTCTGCCATCGGCATCTTATGTGAGTGTGGCTGAGGCTCTCTCATGTTAGTATAAGTCCATGTTGCATTTTCCATGTCGTTTTATCACTGTCTCGGTTTGCGCGCCCGTGTGCACGCATTTCGAGGCACTTCATTTTCTGCCATCGGCATCCGATGTGAGTGTGGCTGAGGCCCACTTCATGTTGGTATAAGCCCACTTGTCATTTCCATGTCATTTCATCATTCTGTCATTGCCTCGGTTTGCGTGCCCGCGTGCATGCATTTCGAAGCATCTCATTTTCATTGCATTTATCATTGCCTCGGTTTGCGTGCCCGTGTGCACGTACTTCGAGGCATCTCATTTTCATTGTATCTGCTATCGCCTCGGTTTGCGTGCCCGTGTGCACGCACTTCGAGGCATCTCATTTTTATTGCATTTATCATTGCCTCGGTTTGCGTGCCCGTGTGCACGTACTTCGAGGCATCTCATTTTCATTGTATCTGCTATCGCCTCGGTTTGCGTGCCCGTGTGCACGCACTTCGAGGCATCTCATTTTCACCGTATCTGTCATCGCCTCGGTTTACGTGCCCGTGTGCACGTACTTCGAGGCATCTTATTTTCATTGTATCTGTCGTCGCCGCGGTTTGCGTGCCCGTGTGCACGCATTTCGAGGCACCTCATTTTTAGCACTGTGTATGTTAGGATCGCATCTTAGTTACATTTCATGCATATCATGCATATTGCATCGTGTCCGGAATAGGAGTTAGCTCGGGCACGGGAAACGAGGTACATTTCGTACTCCGAGTGACGGAATGTGTCTCAATTCCCCAGTCACCGACACTCCGGATTATCCATGATGGAGTTAGGTTTTAGCTGTAGTTTCATGTGCATTCATCCTATATTGAATTGTGCATTTCGACTCCTCGACCATCATGCCTCGGTATGCGTGATTGGTGGCACGAGGATCGAGACATGCATATATTTGTGCAAATACATTGCTATGCCCCTTTCCTGCTCTCTGTTACAGCAAAACCAGGAATCAGCAAACTTTTGGGGCTTGGCACGCATTTCAAGAACAGGTGTAAACAGAGGCTAATTGGGGCATTCCGGTGGATTTCCGCGCAAGATAACACGGACATGCATCATCCATCAGAAGCAAGATAGTCCCTGGCTTGCACGCCAGTTTATTTACTTTCTAGTTAATTCATTAATTAATTAGAATTCTGTAATATTCTTTTATTTTGGGGACTGTAATATTCGGACTGTATATTTATTCGGACCCTCTGTGCGAGGGCACAACTGTAATAAGTGTGGGTGAGTGTGATGTATGTCTTCCAACCCCACGTCTTTCTCCCTTTTATTTATCCGCTTTTTATGGTTAGATTAGGGCATGTTTAAATTAGCATACAGTATGACAGCATGTTTTGTATTCATTCATCTGTATTGCATGCACCGGGCTCGGCGCATCATACTAACTGCATTGTACTTTCAATTTCAAAATTGAATACATGTTAGTTGTCGCATTTCATATATCATCTTAGAATAGCCGAGCCTACTATAGTTGCATTTTCGCATGTGTTGCATTAAGCATTTTTGTATACTTAGGATCATGCATGATTTCTAATGTAGTTTCTGTTTTTGGCTTGGAGTACTCGGTAAGCTTTATGCTTTAGCATCCTTGCATGCGTGTGAGTGTTGCCATGAATAGCATGCTCACCATGAGGCTATGTGCTTATCTGATATAACTGCCTGAATGCCTGTGGGTGAAGGTTGGGTTATCTGAATTGGAATAAATCATCAAATGTTTCAAGCCTACCTGCGGGTAGCAAACCATCTTTCAAAAACAAACATGAAATGTTTTGTTCCAATTCGGGCGATCCAGTCTATATTTATATGCTGTGAGCATCACATAGTAATCTAGGCTAATAACCGGAATAAGAACTCACAATGTTTTCAAAAATTGATATCATGGTTAGTAGAGGCCGGTCTATGACCGGGCGAGCGGGGGTGCTCACGAAGTGACCTTCCCCAATCGTACCCAAGTTCCCGAACCGAGGCAACTTTGGTAATGACGGACACGTGGCCTTTTGGCACCGAGTCAGGGTTTCCTAAATTTCCCAAATTAAAATATTTAGGTGGCGACTCTGTATCTGGCAAAGCAGTCCATGTTTGGCACTTCTTTCAAAATCTGTTTTCTCAAAACGATTTGCCGGATTTGGACTCTTTGGTTCAGATTTAGAACCGTGACTACGAAAAGTCGAGTCCGAGCTGTAGCGAGGTCCCCCGCGGGCTGGTTACAGTTTCTGGGCTAATAACCGGAATAAGAACGCATAATATTTTTAAAAATAGATATCATGGTTAGTAGAGGCCGATCTTTGATCGGGCGAGCGGGGGTGCTCATGAAGTGACCTTCCCCAATCGTACCCAAGTTCCCGAGCCGAGGCAACTTTGGTGATGACGGACACGTGACCTTAGGCAAACGAGTTAGGGTTTCCTAAATTCCCCCAAAATAAAATATTTAGGTGGCGACTCTGTATCTGGAAAAGTAGTCCATGTTTGGCACTTCTTTCAAAAAAATCTGTTTTCTCAAAATGATTTGCCGGATTTGGACTCTTTGGTTCAGACTTAGAACCGTGACAATTTGAGAGTCCTGAGCTGTAGTGAGCCCAAATGAACAGAACGGGAGCTCACCCTCCCGGGACGTTCGAGGACGTTTACAGTTTTTGGCGACTCTGCTGGGGATTTAGAGAACTTGACTCGAACTCATGATATCTGGTTTTGACTACACTTATGTGTTTGTTTGCATGCATTTGCATTGGTGCGCCTAGGACACCGTGTTTGCCATCTGCTATTCTTGAACGGTTTGCTGGAGGCTTGTCTTGTCAAGACATGACCATAAGGCTGACTGGTTGTGGGCTCTGCCAGTATGGGAACACAAACCCCGGTTTTACCGGGGCACCCTTTTGACCATTCGACCTAGTGCATATTCGGAATCCATAGTGACCACTCCAAACTAGGACAGGTTGCTTACCCGATCATAGGTTGTTTGAAACCGCTGCGTGCGTAGTGAAACCCTAGCTCCTGAAAAAATAGGGCAGGGAAACCCTACCCCAACATAGGGGTGTTTTGGCTCTCAATTATCTGTTATATGCTGTCAGAGTGTGTCTCTATAGGAATGCATGTATCAGTTTGCAAGTTTGGGCATCAGGCCTGCGGGCACCAGTTCAGTATTTTGGGATTCAGTTTACCCGAGGGTAACGGTTTACAGGCCAAATCTTGGGGCAGAATTCAGTAGAGAGCACACTCATTCAAATAGGCTCATATCTGTTCAGGTGAAATCAGGCTGAGATGTTGCATGTTTCCCCTTTTGCTAGGTAGTCTTGGAACCGTAGCTTCAGAAGGCTTCGATATCCCCCGGGTACATTGGACTAGTGTTGATAGACTTTGTTAGGTCAGAAATTCAATTCAAGGGCAACCAGTGTTCTTTCGCTGAGGCAAGGTAAAGAAAAGCCGGTCAAGGCTCATCGGTTCATGTAATCCGCCAGTCGCCAGTCACATCACCTTTGTTCAGACTCAGCAGACCGTGATGGCACAAGGTTCGGAAGAATTTGCGACCGTGATAGCAGCGCTAAGTTAGGGAACTGCCATGCAGGCTGAGACCAGTATTGAAACGCAGCGCCCATCTGGGGCATCTGCCTCACATCCAGCTTTGGGACCCCAGCCGAACTTTGACCCAATTCCGCCAGTTGAAGATTTGCAGTGTCTGAATCCTCGAGAAGGGTTGGCTCAAGCTCAGGTGCTCAGACCCCTGGTGCAGCCTAACGAGAGAACTCAACCCTTTCATGTTGATGAGTTCAATCTGACTGCAGTGAAAATTACAAACCTTGAGAAGCAATTCAAAAAGGCACAGGGCCTTAACTCCATTCTCGACATTGAGGATGGGCACACCGAGGCTGCCATCTGGCTTCCAGACAGATTCAAAATGCCATATATCGACCGTTTCGACGGGTCTGGAGATCCAATGGTACATATCCGACTTTTCTTAGATGTCCTGAAGCCGATGGGTCTGACTAAGCCACAGAAACTCTCTCTGTATGGAAGAACCCTATCAGGTGTAGCAGCCACTTGGTATGCCAAATTGGAGGATACAGTGAAGCAAAACTGGGAAGAACTGGCTGAGGCCTTTGTCGATCAGTATTCCTACAATACCCAAGTTGAAATGACCATCCAAGAGCTTGAAGCAACTCGCCAGAACCCAACAGAGCCTTTTGTGGAATTTGTTGTAAGGTGGAGAGCAAAGGTAGCACAAATGACAGATCGTCGCCCTTCTGAGAGGGATCAAGTGCAGATGATGGTACGAAACCTCGAGCATGATATGTTGCAAAAGTTGATAGTCGCTCCACTATTCACTTTCAAAAGTTTGCATAAACTGGGGGTTCAAGTCGAGAATGCGTTCAACAGCGGGATCATTCCCAGGACAAGGGAACTGACAAGGAGGGTGATTTCAGGGAGTACCAACGCTGGTAGTAGCGCTATTCCCAAACCCACCGAAATCAATACAGTCGCCATAGCCGACCCTTTTGCCAAACCAAGCCTACAAACAGCTGGCCCAGCCCGAGCTTAGGGCAGAACTTTCACCCCCCTCTATATGAGCCTGACTAGCGCACTAAAAGCCTTGATGGAAAGAGGGCATCTCAAGCCCCTCGATCCTCAACCTCTTCTTGACCCACTCCCAGCTAGACATAACCCCTCCAAGTACTGTATGTACCATCAGCAGCGCGGTCATGGCACCGACCGTTGCTACCGCCTTCGTCATGAGATCCAAAATCTCATCGACAATCAGACGATAGCTCCACCTTCAGACCCCAATGACCAAACATCTTCTGCCTACCTCAATCTCATCCACATACTGCCATCCACCTATGACCCCAGCATATACATCACCCCGGCCCATCTACCCAAGCCTGAGGTATTTATCCCAGAAAGCATGGACTTATGCATGATGGGTGCACCTGAACCTCAACCATCTCAAACCCGTGAACCTACTACTTCTGAGTTGATGGGAATGATTAAAGATCTTCAAAGAACCATGACAGATCTGGCCTTCGGGACATTGGCTCCATCATCGACCATACCACATACCGGGAACTTCATGTCAAAAGGCTCCCCGATGTTGGGACGGGCTGCATTTGAGGAAGGCCAATCCCTTGGCAAAGTGGAGGTGAGTGGAAGGAACAAGATAGGGGATGACATGGATCCCAATGAACATCTTCTGTTGGCTGTTGAGGCTTTGAAAGCCGAGGAACTGAACAAAGAGCAAGTCCTCGCAGTTGTTGCAAAAGCTGTGGATGACACTTTCGCTACTCAGGTTGGGGGCAGTCCGAATCAAAGGGAATATCGGGAGAAGGGCTGTCATACCAGAGACGATCCTGTTATCTCTAATCCTCCACTCGGAAGAGATCGGCAAACCAGGCCAGCACCTGCCAATCCCTTTGCTGGTGCGCCCAGTAAAAATCCACAAGCCTTGAAGTACCAACCCCGAGGTCGAAGGGTCTTCCATGCCCTCTATATGCCTTTGTCCAAAGCTCTCCAAATCCTTGTTGGACAAGGCTATCTTAAACCCCTTGAGCCTTGGCCTCTCCCGAACCCTCTTCCGGCTACATATGATACTACCCAGTACTGCGCGTACCATCAACAAACTGGCCATACTACCGACGACTGCTTCTGTCTTCGCCATGAAGTACAGGATCTATTTGACAATGGGGTCATCCTCCCGCCGAGCTTAGCAAAGTCTACCGGCACTCGATCGGTGAATTTGGGGGGATAATGTTATGTGATCGAGGGATGAACCACCTGTGGGCGGCGTTCAGTTTATTTCAGATATGGTGTATGGCACGCACTGTTTTGAGCATTTGTGAATGCTGGTTTTTGTACATTCTGACTTAGGTATTGGGTCAGTCTTGTTGTTTTGTTTTTGAGTCTGTCTTTTGTTTTGAGTCAGTCTCTTTTGTTTTGGGTTTGTCTTGTTGTATCGAGTCAGTCCTGTTGTATAGGAGTCGAGTGATTTCGGGGGGTGTTACCTCGGGCGTCACCATTTTGTTTTATGTTTGTCTTTTCGTTTTGTTTTGAGTCTGTTTCTGCCAGGGAGCCAGTTGTGCCAACAGGTTTTTTGAATAAAACAGCAGTGATCTTTACGCTCTCGCATTTGCTTCTGCCTTGTGCCAGTTATGCCGGAAGTTCTGAATGAGACGGCAGTATTTGACTAAAGAACTCTGTCTTTTCTGTGCCTTGAAATCATTGTATCGACCTAAAGTTTTTCAAAACTTTTTTTGAACACTGCGGTGAAAACGAAGAGGAAGGAGTTCCTCGGGATTTGCAAAACTTTGATCATTTGAGAGAAAAAGAGGCGTGCTAAGCCCTTAATGAATGAAATCATGCTTGTTAGCGTGAGTACTAAGAAGGACCCTGGCTTGATCCAGACTGGTTTCACACTATCTTCAGCGCGAGCGATTTGTCGCTTTCTTAAAAATTTTCAAAAACAAAATGTTTTGCGCAGTCCTGCGAAGACTTGTGTGGAATCGCTCTTGAGATTGTGCAGCTTAGGATCGCTCTCAGCCTCGAGACTTGAGCCTTTGCTTTCAAACCTTGACCTTGGATTCAGAGTGTTCAACGGTCAACCGCGCTATGAGGCCTGTGTGGCCAGATTTGAAACAGCCCTCGAACAAGAGGCACCAAAGTCAGATCAAGAAGATCAGACCTCATCAGAAGAAGCTTGCGAAGCTAGAACAGAAACACCCCTCGAACTAGGGGCGAAAACGTCCGATGTGCTCGAAGAGCTGAAGATAGATCCTTCTGCAAATCGATATAACAGCCATTCTCCTGGATTCAGACGACTTCAGGATCTCAAAATCATTTGACATGGACAAAGCTACACTTTTACCCTTTGAGAGGCTCGCTGGGCCGAAAACCCGGAAGGGCGGCCCAGGCAAAAGTTAGAGTAAGAAAAAAAAGAAGAAAAATGAAGAAAGATACAAAGAAAAGAACAAAAAAAAAAAAAAGAAATCAAAAAAGAAAATAAATGAAAAGAATTGAAAAGAAAAGAAAAACAAAGCTCGCAAGGTCGAAGACCCACAACAGGCGCCTTGGCAAAAGTTAGAGCATAAAAAGGAGAGGTTAAATACCCGAGTGTACCTTAACCCCGAACTACGTAAGGCTTGATTCCCATCTTTGGGATACGTAGGCAACTTCATTCTGAAGTCCAGCCATAAACACTTCCAAATCGACTGTGTCCATGCAATGGTTCTGGTCATCTTTGTCTTCTCTGTATCTGAGAGTCTGGTTGTGTTTGTCGCTCTGAGGACTGACTACAATGCGCTGCGGTGCTATCCAAACAAGGGGCAACTTTCCGTTGCCATTCAAAACGCCGCAGTGTCATTTCAAACAAGGGGCAACTTTCCGTTGCCATGCAGTGTCCTTCAGACAATGGGCAGTTTTCCATTGCTATGGATCCGAGGTTGTGCATCTCAAGAGTAGGTTCCGTGCTCGTTGAGCAGTGGTCGTTTGCAAAAATAGTTTTTGAGAATTTTTACTGAGGTTGACTAATCTTCTCGAAAAGTACTCCATTTTTCAAAACTGGACCATTTCTTGGACCCAAAAAAAGGAAAACTCTCAGTGCTCATAGCCTAACTTGCATGATTTTAAATCAGAAAATCGAACAAGCGCGTTAATCTAACTCTCATGTTGGTCAAAGCTGTTTTAGTAGAAAGCCAAAAAAAAAAAAATGGTCAAAATGATGAACTAGGGGCACAGTTGAGTCAGGTGTTCTGTCTTTTCCCCTTTGTCAAAATACTTGCCAGAAAGGGCACTCTACTTGTCGGAAAGGACACCGTATTCGCCAGAAAAGGGCACAACAAAGGGCAGAAAGCTCTCACATCCTCCAAGCAACGAGGTATCAAGCAAAGTGCGAAGCACGAACTAGGATGGGGCAAGATATTCCACTTCATCATCTGGACAGATCTTATCACGTCCAAACTCCCCAGCAAATCATCATCAACTGATGTTAGCTGCAGATTTGCTACACACCCAGTTGTAGCGCAACCTTTCCGTGGGACGAATTCACTAGCTGTGAGCGGAAGAAAGAGAATCTAGCAGAATGCTAGGGGCATGAGCCTACAATTTGTTGTTTATCCATCAATCACTCAGAGGAGGGATGAAAAAAATGAGAGATTGAAGAATAGAGAGATGTTCGATGAGAGGAAAAATGAGAAGAGGGCATTTTCAGAAAAACAGAGCTTGAGGGCCGAGTGATGTGAGAACCACAAATGAGAAAGGGTGGGAAACATTACCCGGTGAAACAGGCTCCCTGTGCACGTCTGAGTGTCGTGTCTTTTTGTTTTATCTCGATTCTTGTTTTGAGTCGTTTCGAGTGTTACTCGACGTGTCTAGGTTGTGTGCCCTTTATTTCCTTGTTGAGTCGTTTTGATGTGTTCAGTCGTAGGCTCAATACCTGGTCGAAAACTCATCTCTCAATTTCAAAAATAAAATCGTTTTGTGCTCCGAGTGCCACGCCGTTCTCCACATTTATGCAAAACAGAATTGGTTCTTTCATAAAGTCGCGGGGTTCAACCTAGGTCACGTGAGAACAGTAAAACCAGGACCTATCTAAAGCTACATGGGTTCCGGACTGCAAAGCAAAAGAAAATAGGGAAAATTTTGAGCATCTGAGTGTGTTTCACCTTCAGAAAATTCTGAGATTGCATTCCATATATACCTTTTCAGGCCTTGTCAGTGCTCTGAAGAATGAGTGTGCCTCTACTCCAAGCTTAAGCATGCTTCAAGTCAGAACGGCAATTAAAGCAGCAGCAGCAGATGTTATCTCTCGCCAATATGAACAGGGTGTGCCCTTTTTGAGCTGAGTGTGTTGCAAAGTCCTCTAAGAGGTAAATCAGAGGCACCAGAGTACATATTTGATGCTCCTCTACTACATAGAATGTGAACTTTCATATACACTGTTGTTGTATGCGTGCCGCGCATCGTTATGATTCATGCATAGAATATGCTTGCTTTCGATTCCGCATAGAATATGCTTTGATTGTTTCATGCATAAAATATGCTTGCTTTCAATATTGCGTAGAATGTGCTTTCATACTTGCATAGAAAATGCCTGTATCTTTTGCATGGAAAATGCCCCCATACTTGCATAGAAGATGCATTTTATCGCATTGTCTTGTGCATTTCAAATCACTTGCGCTGTTTAGCGTATCGAACTGTCTTGTGCATTTCAAATCACTCACGCTGTCTAGCGTATCGCACTGTCTTGTGCATTTCAAATCACTCGCGCTGTTTAGCGTATCGCACTGTCTTGTGCATTTCAAATCACTCGCGCTGTTTAGCGTATCGCACTGTCTTGTGCATTTCAAATCACTCGCGCTATTTAGGGCATCGCACTATTTTGTGCAGTTTATCATTCGCGCTATTTTGCGCACCTCAACCGCACTGTTTTGTGCAGTTTATCATTCGCACTATTTTGCGCACCTCAACCGCACTGTTTTGTGCAGTTTATCATTCGTGCTATTTTGCGCATCGCACTGTTTTGTGCAGTTTATCATTCGCGCTATTTTGCGCACCTCAATCGCACTGTTTTGTGCAGTTTATCATTCACGCTATTTTACGCATCGCACTATTTTGTGCAGTTTATCATTCGCGTTATTTTGCGCACCTGCATCGCACTGTCTTGTGCATTTCAAATCAATCGCGCTGCTTAGCGTATCGCACTTTTGTGCATTGTACCATTCGCGCTATCTTGCGCACCTTATCTGTATCGCACTGTTTTGTGCATTCACTCTGCATCGCACTGTCTTGTGCACTCCCTGGTCTAGGAGACCTTAAATCCTCTGGTCTAAGGAGACCTTAAATCCTGCATCATCATTCGCGCTGTTTTTGCGCATCGTACTTGCATTTTACTTGCATTTCTTCGCACTGTCTTGTGCACTCCCTGGTCTAGGAGACCTTAAATCCTCTAAAGGTGCAATTCCTTTGGTGTTTGTCGTGCCCAAACGACTTTCGGTGGTCTGGTATAGCCACCTGCCTATGTTCGCGGTGAGTTCCTAGGAGACCAACTGAGACGGTGGAAACTAGAGTTCGAATGGCTTATGCCTAGAACGCAAAGGTTCGGGATTTCCGAGACTAAAGTCTGGTTTAAATACCCAGGGGTATATTCTCGGCTTGAAATCTGTATGGCAGCCCCATAGATTGAGATAGCATCTGTATGCACCTCAATTCTGGATACTGATCCAACCTAGTCTGTCACCCTGTTGGAGAATAGGGAAAGCTGCGACCATAGTCAGGGAAAAAAGTAGTACCTGTGGTTCAACCAAGAAGAAGCGAGAGATCCCTAGCACCATCAGGCACGATATTGTACGTACGGTTCATTTGAGGCTGGTGCGACCAGACGAATCGCGCAGGTATCGTATCTTCTCCGTGTAAGACGCGACGAGGATTGAATAATTCTCTGCATTCTTAACTGCATGAAATGTAGTTGTTGCTTTGCATTCTTGCTTAAAACTGTTGCATCTATTTGCGAAATACTTGCTTCATTACAGTTTGTTGCATTTGCACGATCATTGAGTTACCTTTGGCTTCTTGCATTGTCAGTTGCATTTTGCCCCTGCCTGCGGGCATGCTTACGGGCACATCTGTGTTATTTTGTATATTTGTCTAAGTCTTCGGCCTTGTCAAAAATGGGTCGTCTCTAGGCTTTGACATTCACTCCCGTCACTTATGACTTCCGAGTTCTGTCAAAGAGGGGCAACTGTAGACACCCCATTTTTGACCGACCTTGAGACTCAGACGTCACCAGTTGAGCACTCGGTGATATTGCATATTGTGCTTGCTTAGAAGTTCCAGAGTCTCGGCTGCGAGCCTTGCCTCCGGACTTCCGGACTCTTTCATGCTTTGCCTCGGTTTGCGAACCAGGCTCGGTTTTCTCTATTTTCTCTTCGCGAAGGGAAGGAGAGGTCTCGTAGATCATCTCTCAGTGGCCGTAGGCTACGTTTTGTGGTCGTAGGCCATTTTGCCTGTTTGGAGTCCGGTTTCCGATTTTTCTGAACCGTTGGTCGTGTGCCTCGGTTCGGGACCGCTTAACCATCTCTGATTGCTCCGATTTTTTGCATGCATCTTATTTACTCCCTTTTTAGGGACACTGATGTCTGAGAGACCCACTTCGTGGTCGAATGCCACTTTCGGTGCTTAACAGGCAGTTTTCGGGGCCCCGAACTGCGCGTTCTGGCCCCCCGAACATTCGTTTTGCATCGGTTTTCGTTCATTTTTGGCAGGTACCTCTGTTTCATCACCAGGAAGGCCGTAGAAGGGTGGGAGGCCAGCAATTGTTTCAGCAACCAGTTATATTCCTCCGGCGCCCTCCGACGCCCGTTTTTCTCACTTCCAAGCCAATGTTGACCACCCTAGGGTCACTTTCTTCAATCCTAACCCCCATATCTGTGTTGTACACACATGGGCGGACACCAAAAGTTGGTGGCCGGCCAGTAATTCCACCTGACCCTTTTGAACCTTTCCTAAAAATGGCCTATTCTCTCTCCTGTTTTACAGTTGACAATTTTGAACCACAGGGTTGTGTTGAGGGCACCTAGGAGGACACCAATTTGTGGTGGCCGCCCAGAAAATCTTTTTGACCATTTTGACCCTTGGCCAGCCGGCCATGGGGGTGGCCGGCCGGCCACCTGCAACTCTGAAAGTTGGCCGGCCATGATCCTTGCAATGTGTATATTCCAGCTGTATATCTGTTTTCCCCCCAAAAAACCTGTATCCGGTGGGACAACTTTTGGAGGGAAACTTGATCCATTTTCCCCCCACTTTTTCCCTCCATTTCTCCCCCATTTTTGTCTACATAACAGAGCCTCCAGCTCTGTCTTGAGGGTTGAAAAAAATTTGCCTTAAGCCTTGTATACACATCTCCCTCCATCTCTCTCTTTCAAGCTCAAGCATCCAAGTTCCTTGCACCATTCCTTCATCACTACCTAGCATCACCACCATTACTCCATTTCCAGCAGCTTGGGGAGCTTTCCAGCAGCTAGGAGGCATCACTTCTCAAGCCAAGAAGCAACCAAGGGTTGGTCTTCAAGGGTAAATGTCAATTCCCTCTTTTTGAGCTTAATTTTGTAACATTTTTCTAGCTATTTTTCTTGCTGTTTTGAGCTCCGACCAAAACTGAAAGTACCCTCTATTTGAGCTCTATTTCATGATTCATTAAGGGAATTTTGTCATTTGAGGTCCCCATCTTGAACTTCCCTCTTTATCTCTCCTTTAGGCCCTAATCTTGCATGTTATTTTTGGCCTATGTGTAATCTGTTTTGGGGCATGTTATAAACTGTACATGAGCTTTTTTTGAGCCCTTCTTCAACATTGAAGAAGGGATCATCACCGTTTAGATACCCCATGTGCTACTTGCTTTGAAATCCATGTTTTTGCCTCATTTTGCATTATTTTTTTAGCCTATTTTTATTCTGTTTTTGGACCTTGGTCCGAACTGAAAGTGGCCATATTTTGACCCCCTTGTCATGTTTCATTAAGGGTCTTTGGCTGTTTGATGAATTTTTTGTATACTTTGTGTTTTGACCTCTTTTGGGCCCTACCTTGCATGGCATTTTGAGCATACTTGTATATTGTTTTGGGGGTTGCCATAAACTGTAAGTAGTCATATTTTTGGTCCCTATTCAGTGTTGTAGAGGAGTCTTTTTCTGTTTGGGCTTTTCATCTACCACTTGCTTCATTGCCTCCCTTGCGGAGCCATTTTTGTATGATAATTTAGTCCCACTTGTGCTTACTGTTTGGCCATGCTTTGAACTGTAAAAATGCTTATTTTGGGGCTACCTTGCTTCTGTATTTTCATTCCATGTACCAATTATGCATGCTTTGTATAGCTGTAAGCCATTTCATGTACCTAGTTTTGCATTTCGGGAGAAATTCCATACATCGGGTGTCATTTCGCCTTGTTTCGGGGCTGTTTTGCCCCTCATTTTGCTACTGATTTTGCATGTTTGCATATCATATTCCATGTCTTTGCCATGTCTCATTAGAGTGGCATTTCGGTGCCTGAGGGTCGGTCCTCGGTTTGCGTACACGCGTGCACGCATTTCGAATTGTCTTGTTTTCATCTAATGGCCTTCTGTGTGAGTGTGGATGAGGTCCACTCGTGTTGGTGTAAGTCCATTGTGCATTGTGTATCCCATTTCATTTCATAACATTGTGTATGCTAGGTTGCATGTTAGCGCATTGTGTATGCCATGTTACCTCGTGCATCGTGTATGCCATTTCATAGCATTGCGTATGCTAGATTGTATCTTAGTTTCATTTCATGCATATCATGCATATTGCATCGTGCTTGGGATAGGGGTTAGCCCGGGTATGGGAAACGAGGTACGTTTCGCACTCCGAGTGACGGAACGTGTCTCAATTCCTCAGTCGCCGACACTCCGGATTATCCATGATGGAGTTAAGTTTTAGTTTTGTTTTCATGTGCATTCATTCTATATTGAGTTGCACAAATCGACTCCTCGGCCATCATGCATCGAGATGCGCGATTGGTGGCACGAGGATCGAGACATGCATACATTTGTGAAAATACATTGCTATGCCCCTTTTCTTGCTCTCTGTTGCAGCAAATCAAGAATCAACAGTCTTCCGGGGCTTGGCATGCTTTCCAAGAATAAATTGCAAACAGAGGCTAATTGGGGCATCCCAGTGGATTTCCGCGCAAGGCAGCCCAGACATGCATCATCTATCATCCGGGGCGGAGTCAAGGCAGTCCCTGGCTTGCATGCCAGTTTACAGCTTTTCTTAGTTAATTTGTAAATTAATTAGGAATTTGTATATATTTGGACTGTATTATTTAGACTGTATATTTATTCGGACCCTCTGCGCGAGGGCACAACTGTAATAAGTGTGGGTGAGTGTGATGTATGTCTTCCAACCCCACGTCTTTCTTCCCTTTTATTTACCTGCTTATGATGGTTAGATTAGGGCATGTTTCAACTAGCATACAGTATGACAACATGTTTGCATCATTCATCTGTTTTGCATGCACCGGGCTCGGCGCATCATACTAACTGCATTGTATTTCAATTTCCAAGTTGAGTGCTTGTTAGCTGTTGCATTTCATATGCCATGTTTAGAATAGCCGAGCCTGCTATAGTTGCATTTTTGCATGTGTTGCATTAGGCATTTCTGTATAATTAGGATCATGCATGGATTTCTAATGAGCTTCTTTTTTGGCTTGGAGTACTCGGTAAGTTTTATGCTTTAGCATCCTTGCATGCGTGTGAGTGACTGCCATGAATAGCATGCTTACCATGAGGCTATGTGCTTATGTGATATAAACTGCCTGAATGCCTGTGGGTGAAGGTTGGGTTATCTGAATTGGAACAATTCATCAAATGTGTGTTTTAAGCCCACTAGATAGTGGCAAAACCATCTTTTCTAAGCCCACCCGAGGGTGGCAAATCCACGTCTTAGCCTACTTGCGAGTAGCACCATCAAACCATTTTCAAATAAACAAACATGAAATGTTTTGTTCCAATCCAGGCGATCCAGTCTATACTTGTATGCTGTACGCATCACATAGTAAATCTAGGCTAATAACCGGAATAAGAACGCATAATGTTTTCAAAAATAAATATCATGGTTAGTAGAGGCCGATCTTTGATCGGGCGAGCGGGGGTACTCACGAAGTGACCTTCCCCAATCGTACCCAAGTTCCCGAGCCGAGACAACTTTGGTGATGACGGACACGTGGCCTTAGGCAAACGAGTCAGGGTTTCCTAAATTCCCCCAAAATAAAATATTTAGGTGGCGACTCTGTATCTGGCAAAGCAGTCCATGTTTGGTACTTCTTTCAAAAAAATCTGTTTTCTCAAACCGATTTGCCGGATTTGAACTCTTTGGTTCAGACTTAGAACCGTGACAATTTGAGAGTCCTGAGCTGTAGTGAGCCCAAATGAACAGAACGGGAGCTCACCCTCCCGGGGCGTTCGGGGACGTCTACAGCATGTGAGATTTGGTGCCCAATTCATCATGTTCGACATGCTCCATGCTTGAATGTGTAAAATCATGGCAATTTCTATGCATGCATGTGCATATAGGCTTCCAATTCATCATAATCAACACAACTCATGCTCTTGATTGCCATCTAACTTTGAATTCACAAAATTACAAACTTATACACATGAATTCATGTTCAATTACTCACCTAGGAGCTCCAATCACCCAAATTCTAGTTAGATCTTTGAGTTTAGCTTCCAATCTTCAAGCTTTGAGCCAACATTCATAATTTGAGCCCCTCACTCTCTCTAGAGCCGTCTCTCCCTCTCTCTTTAGAGTGCATTTCAGATTTTGAGTTCACAAAATGAGGGACTTAAGGGTATATTGGCCTATTTATAAGCTTGCTTAATCATATTGATTAAGTTTAAGTAATGACACTCTAATTAATCATTCTGAATTTAATTATTTTGATCCAAATCAATTTCTAATTAAATTTCACCATATGCTCTAAAAATTACACCAATCACAATGACGTAGTCAATTTCGGTTTCTATGGTCGATAAGGTCTTCAATTTAAATTCTAAAGTAGATAATCAAAAAGATTTTCCTACGGTAAACAGATAGAAATTCAAAACCATATATATTCATATAAACGACACTCAAAATCATATCAAACACATAATCACAATCATAACTAAGGTTAATTAGCATAATACGGACCGGGGTTACCACAATCCTTACCTAAAGGGAGTGAATTGTGAGGGGTGGAGTGTAGTTGCAATGGTTTCTTTGCCTTCTCTTCCTTTTCTTTTTCTTCCTAGGTGGAGTTCACACTCTCAAGTCTCTCACTCTCTCTCTTTACGTGTAGTACACCAGGCCACCAACTCTCTTTCTATTGTTGATTTTTGTCTCTTGTATATTATATTTCCTAACCCAACTTATCCCATCATTGCACTAGCTTAATACAATTTAAGCTTCAATTAATTTGGTTAATAAATTGATTCAAATCAAACTTATTCAAATTAAATTAAGCTCTAACATTTATGACTTAAATCAAACAAATTTTAATTTTTCCTAATGTGAATTAGGCTTTAATTTCCTATCTTATTATTTAATTATAACTTGATAAAATTAGTGATTCAGACAGGTTTATTTCATTCCTTTACATATCTATTCACAATAACACTATAATACCAATCAATGCAAGCATATATATTATGGCTCATAATTCACATAACACATAATCACATAATTAGCAATAAGCATATAATTAACATAATTAATTTGCTTAATTAAGGAGGTGGTTGTCACAGTATCTCCTGTCGCCGCATTTCTCATTTTCTCTATTCTTCCTAAAAAACCCTAGGTTTTCATCTCTCCCTATCTTGTTGCCCTCCTCATTCTTCTTCTTATTCTTCTGAAAACCCTAGGTTTTTCCCCCTTTCTCAATGAATATGAAGGTCACAATGATGGAGTGGGTTTAGCAACACAGTGCTGAACGAATCCTTTTGGTTTGGTAATACAAATGACTTGTTCGATTGTTAGGGTTTTGGGGAAAAAAGAAAAAGAGAAGGAAGAAGAGAAGGAGGAGAGTACCCTAGATTTTCATTGCCCTTTCGTTGTTGGCTCTTACCATCGCCCTTGCTTGTCTCTAGCCGCTAGCCGCCGTAGACCAAATTTAGAGAGAAGAGAGAAGAATGAGAGGGCTTGATCTCCCTCAATCGAACTCGTGATCTCTCCCTCTCTCTTTCTCTCTTTTCGTCTTCTTATTCTTCGCGACTCTTTCTCTCTCTCTCTCTCTTTCTCTCTCTCTGTGTGATGGTGAGTTAAGAGAGGGGGTGTGAGATCAAGGATTAGGGTTTCGACAGTGATAGTGGGCGGTGGGTAGTGATGGCAGTGGCGCGGTGGTGGAAAGGAGGAGAGAATGTTGTTGAAAATGATGGAATTAGGGTTAGAGTTTGGAAAATTAGGGTTAGAGATTGAGAGATGAGGGTAAAAATGGAATTTGCTTTTTGGACAAAATTAGAATTAAAAAAATGAAAGAATGGAGGATCCAAAGAAATTAGGTAGGCGTAATAGTGGCTTCTAAATTATAACGTTAAATAATGTAAGTACTATTTGACATTCTCCACAAAAGTAAACTTTTTTTAAAAAAAATCTTTTTATCATTTTTAAGTCATTACCTCTCTATTTTTTTATACATTCTTTTAATAAAATATCAAAATATATATTTATTTATATCATTTTGAACACTTTTTTTTGATAAAATATATTAAAAAATTAAGCTCACTTAAACAATTGTTTTTGAGCGGAAATAGAATTCTAATCTCTTCTGTTCTATTCAAATTATGGACCGGAATCTCCTTGGCTAATTAAAATTGGGTCCACAAAAAACACACTGCACCGAGAAAAGCTTGGCCCAAAAGACCTCTCGTCCTTCTCTGCTTTCTCCCCTATATATATATACACACAAAAATATCAGCGTTCTCTCTCTGTCTCCCATGGCGTCTAAGAAGGGCGGAAAGCGCCTCTCTCTCACCAGATCGAGCAGCAGCGACAACGATGGCATTCTATCTAGGGTTTCGAGCGCAGTATCGCAGTCTCCGATCGTCTACAGGGGCAAACAGGCGGCTTCGGACGCGTCCTACGTGACGAAGCGCCTCCTGAAGAGCACCGGCAAGGCGGCGTGGATCGCCGGAACCACCTTCCTCATCCTCGTCGTCCCTCTCATCATCGAGATGGACCGCGAGCAACAGCTCAACGAGCTCGAGATGCAACAAGCCAGCCTCCTCGGCACCCCCTCTCAGAAGTAAACTGTTTTTTGGATCAATGAGAGCATACAGGTAAGGTCTTGATGGGATTCCTAGGCTTAGGGTTAGCGTTTTTTATATGAATTTTGATGTTGTTATGGATTGTTTTGGATTTCTATGTGGTTCAATTTGATAATTAGGGTTTTACGCTCTATTGGGAATTTTTGGGGTTGTTTCAGTTAATGACTATACTAAAATTTAAAGCGTATTACTATTTTACATTGGTTTATATGATAATGCACTTGTATTTGTGTAGATGTGTTGTGTGTCTATATGTAAATATGTGGTTGTGCCCTTTCCGACTCGTCTGAAGAAGTGATTGCTGTATAGAGCATTGTTTGATAATTTGATTTTGTGCTCTGTTGTCGGTTTATTGGATGGAATTCGCTGGAATTACAGTTTTGATTAGATTTTCCAAAGTATTCATTAGGTTTTTTTAATGTTGTACTGGGTTGCCAAGTGATCATTGTAAATTTATGTGTGAGGTGGTGTATATATGTGCACATATATTTGTACTAGAAGTGATGGCACACTCAATGTATGAGCATATGATCATTTTTTCTTAAGCTTCCTTTGGTTTTAGATTTTTGGCTAAAAAAGCACAAAAAGACAAATGGCTACATAAGTCAATGAGACAAAATGTTACATCTAAATCATAATCATTACACTTTTTTTCTCAAAAAAGTCAAAAAGCCAAAAAAGTCAAACCAAACGAAGCTAAAAAAGTCTCAACACAAAAAAAGTCAGCAAAAAAAACCAATGCCAAGCGAAGACTTAAAAAAACTCTTGATTGAATTCAAATCTGAAAATTAAAATAAATTTGGAATAATCAAAAGTTGAGAGATTTGAGGGGAAAAAAAAACTTGAAGGTCTTAACTTACCATGTTACTACTATAGGGGGATGTTTTGGAAAAATACAAAAAAATGAGATGTCAACACCAACTCTAGCCTTCACATATATCTAGAAAAGCTAGTATCATATTTGGGAGCTTTAGATTGGATGTCAAGCTTGATGTTTTCATCTTGGTTTTAACATAATGATTAATCACTTTGACTTTTAAATATTATTCAAGTACATCATTAAGAAACATAGTTAGTGCCTTAGTGCTGTTCTGGCTGAAGTTTCAGTGCTGTTGTGTTGCCTTAAATGGACTTAGGTACACAAGTATCAAGTGCGGGTGTGGGTGCGTGTCCTAGCATCAAATCTTCATAAACTTAAATTTTAGAATATTGGGACATTTATGCAAAAATTGATGTGTATGGGGACATGCCATGGATACATATATATTGCATATTGTGTAATATTATAATATAAAATATTGTAAATTATGTAGAATTGTACTTATTAAATAAGATTTAAGAAAAATATAGAATCTCTCTCTCATCAATGCGAGAAGCTAGAATTTTTTTTTTACTAGTGAATGTGAGTTTCTTCTTCTTTGAACATCATAAAAAATAGAGGATCTAAGTGTTTAAATTAAGTACAAGTGTCGGTCCCAAATCTCCCTCCCGTACCCTTGTTATATCCGGTGGACAGGAGTACTTTGGAAAAAATAGAAGAGTCCATCTAACATAGCCTCTAACACGTTGAAACAAATTAGGAAATCTCGAATTGGTTTATTTATGCCGGAATTTTGCTTCTGACACGTCTTCCATTTTGTTAGAATAAGAATACAGATGCCAATTCAAGCTTCTATCCAATTGCCCCTAATAGTCAACTCTCTGGTTTCTAAAATGTTTGCCTCCCATCTTCTCCTCTTCCAATACAAGGATGAGAAAAAGATCTGCAAAAAGATAGAAAGACAAAAAAGAAAAACCTTGAATTCATTTTTTCACTGCTATTACATTTTTTTTTCCACTATTTTGCTTTGCCCTACTTTTTGCCAAAACTGTCGTGCCTCTCGTTTTGATAGATGTTCTGATAAGTTCAGAATTTCAAGCAATTCGTGGAATTGTATAATTTGTGCATTTTTTGGGTTATAATTCCTTGATTTTTAATCTGCCACTATTTGATTGATACCTAAAATGTTCGATACCTCAGCTGTTTGGAGGATGAGGGCTTTTCTTGGTGTTGATTATGAAACTTTTTGTGGACAAGAACTTTTGCCTTTGCATCGGGCATTTTAAACCTTTGCATTAAATATTTTAAACTTTAGTTGTTCATTGGGAATGGATTATAACCTTTTTCCATGAGGTTAATGTTTGCCTTCATGGTGAGGAATCGAAACCCTCATACATCATGGTTTCTGAAGCAGCTTCCCATGAGTCACTACTGTAGGTTTGAGAGCTAAATGCCAGCTTTTGTTTTCTTTTTATCAAATTTTCCGCATTGCTAGAGTTTTGCTGCATTTGTAATTTTGTATCATAAATTTACATTAGACACTGAACAGTTTCCCTAGGTCAAGCAATTCAATTCTTCATTCCGCTGAATGTGCTTTATTTATGTAGACTGTAGACTTGGGTTGATTTTGCTTCACTTGAAAATTTGGAATTATGCTGCTGAATCAATAAACCATGGATTTAGAAAGATGCTGACTAGCTTAATTTGTAAGAATGCTTGTGGTTATGTGGCATACTTGTGCATGAGCTCTCTCATGCGTATCTGGTAAAATTGGCCATAACATTCAGCAAGAGACAGACAAGATCTTTGATTTCACTGTTTGTCCTATGTTTGTCTTTAACCATTGGGCCACCTGTGCTCATTACCCTCTATCTTGCTTACTTCATACCTAAAGAATAAAATAAAATACATTGATATATGATTAAAGCCCTTGAACTTTGGCTGCGGTTTGTGGTTTTCTTGTTGCTTTGAGACACTTTTTTGCTAGAAAAATTATCCTATGCTTTAAGCATCTTACAAATTGATTTCTCTATCTAAGCATCTCGTACATAAGAAAGTAGCAAATATGGAAGATGTCCTAGAAGAAGAAACTTGACAATGAACTTCACAAGCTCTGTAACAATTATTTGTTGACTTGGCGGAGATGGTAGATATTATTTGTTCCTAAATGTCAGTGAACATTGGTACTCAATTTGATTGTGGGTTGCCTTCCCTTACTTGCAAGGCTTTGGGGATGCATTCCATTTCAAACGAACAATCAAGTAAAACATAAACCGATGAAGTCTGCATACTCGTTACATTTTAAATTTTAATGAACTTTTCATATGAATGACCGGTGCTAGATTTCTAAGACTATTTTAGTGACCTAAGGGCATCTCGAACATTTACTCATTTGTTTCATCAAATTTGAGTAAAAACTTTATCTGATATCGTGCGCTTCAACAAAAGATTTTGGACTGTCATTAAATTACTGGTCGACCGGGAGGACGTTTGGCTAGTCAACTGGGTAGTGTAATTTTCAATCAAATCTGAAATATGTTGTGGGCAATTTTTCACCGAAGTGATCATTCAGGGAGATAATTGACCGGACATCTAGTCGATCGTCCGGCAGTGTTGTACTACCTGCAACACCAACGACACTAAACAGTAAATTGGTGAAAACCACAACTATCTTCAATTTGATGAAAACTGTAAGACCATCTTCAACGTTTCACCTTTTCTTTTATCAAATTTAAATTTGATAAAAAATTGATCAAAATCCTACTCAAACATTGTCATTAGTTTGATATCAAATTGAAGATGACTAAAGTTTTAATCAAATTGAGGATGAGTGAAGCATTTCTTCAAATTATTGTAGATAGCTGTCAGTGAGGAAGCACTGGACGACCGGCCGGTGTCCCTCCGGACATTCACTTTTTTGCAATTTACACTGGCTGGTCGATTGGTTGAACATCTGCCCAATTGTCTGCCCGGTCAACCGGTGATTTGATGAAAAATCAAAAACCTCCGTTGGAGAGCGATATCAAATGTAGTTTTTACTCAAATTTGATGAAATAAATGAGTAAACGTTGAATATGCCTTTAACATATCCTAGATTTGATATTGGTTTTGATGAAACGATTGGAGCAACAAAAATATACTTTTTTCATCAAATTTAAAGTTGATGAAAGAAAATGTGTTGGGTTAGAGATGGTCTAAGGAGACATTTTAGCTTGCTTTTTGACAAAGGGTGTTTTTTGATTTGAAAAACTTGATACCACAACCTTTATTCATCATTAGGGTTTACCTGATGCTGCAATATGAAGTCATCAAATTAGCACTCCTAGACAGTCCTTTGAACTTTTTATTTATTTATTTTTAATATTTTTGAGGCCTGAACAGTTCTTTGATATTTTTATTTTTTTTAAAATATTTTTGGAGCCTGAACTGCTCTTTGAACTTGAGTTTTACCTTCTCTCTTTGGGAAGGTAAAACGGATTGAATTGTGTTTTTGTTTTTGTTATTGTTATTTTCCCTTTGGTTTCTGTTGGATTTTGCAAATGTGAACACAATTGGCAGGGTTTTTGTTGTAAAATGGCTAGAGGAAGAACTCAAATAAATTTCAGTTCTGTCACTCTCTTCTCATCTAAGTCCCCTGAAATTTTCCAGTTACCACCATTGAGGCCTAAAATGAAATTTCAATTAGAGGCTTTTCTTTTTTTTATAAATAACATTTATTAATTATATATATATTATAAATTGTTGTGTTAAATTTATTTTACTTTTTGATTCTTGTAGTTATAAAGAGGTTTATTTACAGGTTTTTGGGCCTTTAGATAATGAATTTTTTTAGCTGTGATTTTAAATAAGAATTATTATTTTTTAAAAAATATTTTTAACGAGACATTTATTTGTTTTATTAGTTAAGTATTGATATAAGATATTTTTTTTAAAAATTTGGACAAGTAAATATTTTTTGGTTGGGTTTATTAAGAAGGAAATATTTTTATTAGAAGGATAGAGTAGAGAGTATTATTGAGCTGTTGGACAGATCAATTGATTAGGGAAAAGAATTCCAAAAAGAATAAAAAACCAAACCAATGAGGACACTAAAATCAACTGTATTAAAATAATTATGGTGATAGAATTTAGAGTGTGAGGCCCGCCATTAAAGATGTTATTGTTTAATTCATATTATTTAATTTTTTTGGTGGTTAGTCCTATTTTTCTTAGATTTATTGAAAACGAATACTAACAAGAATCCTATGATCACAGATTAAAAACTCAATTTATACACACAAAAAAGAAAAAAACTCCATATAAAAAGGGTGTAGTAGTCAAATAAATTCATATGTATGAATGTTTTATATTAAAATAAAATATGCACATTAAATCATATTATTATGTATAAAATCATGTTATTATGTATAAAATTTATATAAATTTTTTATTTATATATCATTACTCTTTATTTGATAATTGATCTAGCTTTACATTACGCGTAAACATTAAGGCGTTGTTTAACAATTTAAATTTTAATTAAAAAATCACTATAAATTCTTAAAGTATTCTTTTTAGGGTAAAATATTAATAAATTTTAAATAGTGATTTTATGAATTGTTTGATTATCTCTTTTTCCTTATGAATCCAAAGGTTCGATTCTAGTATGAATTACATAAAGGACAAAGTATAAACGTGTGTTATGTGTTGATGGACATACGTGAGTTTTTTTCATAATGTTGAAGTTATTAAACGTGACACTTTAAAAAAATTCTTAATATATTTTTTTTAAACGTAACACTCTAATGTAACATATTAAAAAACATTTTAGTGTTCTTTTCTCAAACGTAAAAACGTAACATTCTAAAAAAATTCTTTATTATACTTTTCTTAAATGTAAAAATGTAACATTCCACAAAAACTTCATAGTATATTTTTTCTAAACGTAGTATTCAATGTAACACACAAAAATTTCTTAATGTATTTTTTTTTCAAACGTAACACTCTAATGTAATACTCTAATTTAATACTCCGATATAACATCAGAAAATCACACTAACAGAAATGTGATTTTCAGGCTAGACAACCAATACTTTAGCCATCAATCTCCCCAAAAAGAATATTTCACACCTCATATTTCTATTCCCATCTCAAAAACGAATCAAAAAATTAAAAAAGGAATCACAGAAAGACATTAAACTCAAATGACACCAAATTAAATAAATATAACTTTCCAAAACAAAAATAATTACTTGATTCTTAAAAAATTCTTAAGACTAAATAAATTTCATATAAAATTTTTAGGTAAATTTTCCTTCTTTCCACTTTTATAAAAAAAAAAAACATAAAAAAAATTAATTTCTAAACAAACTCTAAATATAATTATACGGTGGTGCTACATCCACCAATTAGTATACAAATTAGTGTATTAACATTAATTATGATATTATTATTAATCTCGTTTATTAATCATATTACAAATCTAAAAAATCTCTTAAATTATACCATATCATTGAGTGATATAGTAATTAATACGTATAGTATTACTTATAATTATAATATCACAATCTCATTGATAATAGAATAATGCTTGGGACCCCCTTTTGGGGGTCACCCTTCACCCCCTTTGCCACGTGACGGGTGGTGATTGGAGGAGCAGGAAAAAAAAGAAAAAAAAAAAGAAAATGTAACCAATGAGAGAGAGAGGGGGTCAAAAGGGGTAGGAGGAAAATGGGATGAATCATTGTTGTTGATAATAAATAATTCTTATATTAAAACCGTAACATTCTCAAAATCCAAGAAGTCAAACAAAAAATGGCGTTTAGTCAAACATTAGTGGGATACAACTGTGAATACACCTACCCAAGCTCTGCATTTCCTCGTGAAACAGTAGCACTGAGAACAAGTTAATTTAATAATTTTTTAATTATTTAGTTAAAATATGAGTTAAAAAAATTAATATGTTTGAAATAATTTTTTGATTTTTTATAAAATGATGTGGAAAAAGTAGAGAGAAAAGAGAATCATTGACTTTTTGGTTAATTTAGTAACTTTTTGACTAAAAAAGATGGTTCCCAAACGAGGCCAGACCCCGTTTGTTTTCAGAGGTAGAATGGAAAGAATTCATAGTGAGGGGATTGTTAGTGAGGGAATTGTTAGCGAGGGAATTAAGTAAAATTGTGTTTGTTTTGATAATAGTTGTTAGTGTAGAAATTGTTAAATTATTTTTATATAAAATAATAAAATAAAAAAATATATAAAAAATTAAACATTAATATTTTAAAAAAAATTCTCAATATATAAAAAATAAAAAAATTTATAATCCCCTCACTATTTTTCTAATACCATCTCTACCTCCTCATTCCCAATCCCCCTTCCAAGGTCTTTACTAATACCAAGGGATTAAGAGTCCCCTTCCCATCTCTCAAAACAAACACCCCATATAATAGTCTCACCTCACTATCAAACTCAATCCCCTTCCTATAACCTCAAACAAACGGGGCCTTAGGGAGTTGGGGACGTAAATGAAAATTTACTTATTTAAATTATTATTAAAATATAAAAATATTTATAAAAATTAAATTGATCCAAATGCGTCCAATCAAATTGATTTTTGTATGTTCTAGTCTTACAAAAATGAACCATTAACAACATTAAAATAGATAGTCTCACAAAATGCATAATAGTGGATTTCAAAGGATAATGGGTGGCTATTGTGCCTTGTGCACAACAATTACACTTGTTTATCTAATAAAATTCATTTGGAGTCTCAATTGAATAATTTAAACAATTCACTTTTTGTACTACATTAAAATGGATTATATTTGTAAAAAAAGTATATTAATCAAACATCAGTAACATTTTTATCAAATTATATTTGTATCTAAAAAAATAAATACTAAATGTAATTTTAAGTAGAAAATTGAATATAAGTATCATTTAATGAAAAAGATATCAATATTTGATTAATTTAATTTTTTTAAATATATTTTAAAAAATTAATAATTCAAATTATTAAAATAATAATTGAGGGATGGGGTCACTGCTGTAACCTTTCCAGTTGTGCCTCTCGCGGTGCCTTAAACGGCACTGTTTCAACTTACTTTGTTTTTTTTATTTTATTTTAAATTCTGTTCTCAATTGTGCCTCTTTCTTGTGGTGTTGTTTGAATAATATATATATTTTTTCTTTTTGCAATTATGTGTCTCAATGCCGTTTACTTCTTTTTTTAATTTGTTTAAGTAACCTTTTCAATCTATGTTGCTTGTATTTAAAATAATAAAATTGTTTATATTTTTTGGTTCCCAATTAAAATAACGAATTTTATTTATTTATTTATTATTTTAGAGTAGATCTACTAAACCAAAATAAAAATGGTATACTAATATTTCTTAGGGGGATTTTTTTTAAGGTCCCTGATATTAAGAATTTATAGCATAAAGGACACTCAATATTTTCATAATGTCTAAGGTCCCTCAACATCAATCCAGAGAAAATTTGATCCAGAGAAAATTCGGTCCAGAGAATTTCTCAGGACTTTCTAGAGAAATTCTCTCCAGACATCCAGAGAAATTCTCTTTATCCAGAGAAAATTCAGATAGTCCAGAGAAAATTTAGACATCCAGAGAAAATTCAGATGGTTCAGAGAAAATTCACACAATCCAGGAAACTCTGCATTATCGTGCATTTTAAATGTTCTCTTACAAATATCTTTTCATGAAGGGTTGCTATCAAAATTATGTTTGCTAATCCTAGTGCTCTTTGTAGATCAAGTCCAACAAGATGAGGTGGTTGACAGTAAGATCTTGCCATACCTTAGCATAGACAAGAAAGAGAAGAAGTCATTCCCTAAACTTCCAGAGAAAATTCAACTTCAAAGAGAACATTGGTCCAGAGAAATTCTGGGAAGAATTTCTCTGGACTTTTCAATTTCTCTGACATTCCCTAGAATTCCCACTGTAAATTTCTCTGGCCTTCCATTCTCTCCAGAGAAATTTCCCTTCTCTCTAGAGAAATTGTAATGTGCTTCATCTTATTTGAATATGCTATATTGTTGATATTGATTCAGAATTTCTACAATTGTTTGGGAAATCCCTATCATTTTCTTTGAATGAATTCAATAAATTTTTGTTGTACTTATCTACAAATTTTCTAGGGTATATCTATCCTTACCTAATTCTAATGGAGAGTAGGAAATATACGGAAGGCTAGAGAAAAAAATTTCTCTGGAGAGAAGGGAAGACCAGAGAAATTTGCAATGGAAAGTCTAGGGAAGGTCAGAGAAATTTAAAAATTTCTCTGAAAAGTCCCTGCACCAATTTTCTCTGTGAAGTCGAATTTAGCAAAATCAACAATTATTACCAGCTCTACAACCTGAATTCTGTAGAATCAAATATCAATTATTGAATATAAGTAGTCTCGATAAGAAGAGTGAGAGAAACTTACTTGTTATGAGATCAAAAAAAGAGGTTCTCCCAAAATCCAAACCAAGTTGGAGGAGATTTCTATTTGCTTGTTTCAGGCCTGACAAAATGTTCCATTCCGTACATGAGTTTGTCATTGACAATGGATAAATTCTGAAATTCTACTGAAATGATAACAGTAAATCATTTTTTTACAAGAAATCAGTTGACTCATATATATGCACATTATTATAATTCACAAACACAATACAAAGAGCGGGATTCTACTGGAGAGAAGGGTACACATCATCAATTTCCTTCTTCCCAAGTCCGACTCCTCTCTCTCTCTCTCTCTATATATATATATATATATATATATTTATACAATCAAAAAATATTTGCCATATTTATGATTTTAACTTTCGAAGCACTCAACAGAACTTTCAACTCCCAATCGTCGAGCTCCCAACACAACCTCTATGACGCAGCGTCGATTGGATTGTTCCGAAAAGTTGTCAAGATGTTCCGATTCACCTTTTCGGAAGAAGCAATGAAAGATGAGATAGGACGACTGGCTCTGTGAGTGGCTGAGCTGACTTGATGTTCCGCCAGAGATACCGACGGGACGCCGCAAAGATCGTCGTTCATGATGGTGATTCCAACTACCTTCGCTGCTACTCTCATGGCTCCACCTCTTTCCATGGTTGCGATTGATCGAAACCTAGAACAAAAAAATATATGTAACGATTTTATAATATTTCATAGAGTCAAATTTCTCTGTGATATATGAATGTGGGAGTTGAAGGACCTTAGATATTATAAAATAATATTGTGAATCTTTTCCATTACTAAAAATGGGAGAGGGACCTTAGACTAATTTTTCCTATTTCTTAACGTTTAATGGGAATACATGGATACCCTAACATTTTCAATATATCATAGATACCCCTTACACATTTGAAATTTGTATCAAAAATATTTTCTAACATTTGGTTAAATCACAAATATTCTTATCATTTAACAAAAATACATGAACACCCCTTAATATTTTATGAAAATATCACATACACTTCTTTTAGCTTAAATAAATATATGTAATAATATTAATTAAATTATTTATATGTATTTTTATATATAAATACACATAAAATTATTTGAATAATTATAATTAAAAAAAATTGAAACACACCGGGGTCCAATAACAGTATGTACAACAACAATGATACATCCATCTAAAATTAGAGTTCTAATCGAGTTCTAGTGAGGTAAAAAAAAGAAAAGAAAATAGGCCAAAACATCACATCGGATAGGCCCCACATAAACATTAAAGCTATTAGAGCTCACAAATTAGAGCTCTAAAATATTTTTGCATGTACAATATAAAAAAGCAGTATTTTAATAAAAAGGATGTGACACCAGAATTCACCGATTTTACCGGTGAGGTGATGTGATGTGACTTGATCATTTTTTTTAAACTAAGGGCATCTCCAATGGTTCACTAAATAATTCATTAAATTTGAGTAAAAAAAGTATGGATTCCTCTATCTGATATCAGTTACTCCAACAGTGCTGTCATCAAAACATAGGTCAACTGGCAACTGTGTTCATACAATTCAGTGCAAAGCGTGAGGTTTCTCAAACGCATGTAAAGCAGAGACAATTGATCGACAAAACTCCAATAAAGAGTCGATACGATTTGGGTATGAAATTGAAATGGGTTGATTTTTGCGAGGGTTTGAGTCGTCAAAAATTATGGGAGATCAGTGAGTTTGGCCGGTTCTGGTATTCAATATGTGAAGAAAAGAGTGTATCACAAAAAACCAAAATGTGCAAAGCACTAGGAGAGAGATTGGGTTGTTGTGGAGCCATTCATGAATGGATTTGATGAGCTTAATTAATAAATGATTTATATTCATTCACCAATTGCAATCAGTTTGGTGAAACATTTGTTATTTTCCCCATAGTCATCTCTTCGTCCTCTTTCCCCACAGTCGTCTCTTCCTCCTCTTTCCCCACAGTCGTCTCTTCCTCCTCTTTCCCCATAGTCGTCTTTCCTTATTCTTCCTCATCTTCATCTCCTTTCTTCAGATCTGACTTCGATGGTAGATCCACATCGACCCTTTCTGTTCGACCCAACCACCCATTCACCCTATGTTACAAATTTTTGTGAGAATTATTGAAGTAACCGGATAATCGGGGGAACAACCGGCCAAATGTTTGGCCGGTCGTCCGGTGTGTCAGACCACCAATGGTCCTGCACAATAAACTGGTGAAAGGTTCACAGATTCTTAGTTTGGGGAAACATTTGCTATTTTCTCAATTTAATACAGGTTTGATGAAATCATTGGAGCACAAAAAGAAGTACTTTTTCACCAAATTTGAATTTGATGATGGATCTGGTGAACCGTTGGAGATGGCCTAACAGATGGTATGAAAAAGTTATTTGGTGGTCATAGGGCACGGTTTACGTGATATCCTAGATGTCTTTCAATTGGTGGAGAAGGTAGAGTTTATAATTTTGTGTTGGGTGATTGAAAAATAGCAAAGGTATGGTGGTTTGTGATTAACAAAAGGTATGGTCATGTGATGCTCCTATATCAAGAAATAATTTTTCAATGGTATAACCTTTATACCATGCTTCATATTAAATTATTTATATAAAAGAATTAGATAATTTTTTTTTAAGATTTAAAAAATATATTAAGTACCATAAAATATGACATAATTATATTGAATTTTCTTCAAAATTCAATAGTATTTTGTTAGTTGCATGAATAGAAAAATTATGTTATTTATTTAATATTGGAATATATATAGCATATTCGTATTTATTCTTGTGTTTATAGGAAAATTTTATAGTACATTTTTTTTTTTTGGAATGTGCACTAGATGTATAGTTATGAACTTTGTGATCTTTGATTATAACTCGTTGTGTTATTGATTATAAGTATAATTAATCAAATTTATAAGATTAATTGTATTTAATAGTAAAATAATGCGCAAGAAATGGTAATTAGAGTCATATTAAGTAGTAAACTTCTTTATTAGGAGTGAGCATGATTTAATTAAATAATGTTATATGCACCTATTGGTACACCAATTAGTGTACTAATGGATGATGTGCATAATTTTAGAGACTTTTGGTCTTTGTAATTTATATAATGGGTGGAATCATAGTTTTAAAATAATAATGTAATAATAACTGTGTTAGTACATTAATTAATATACTAATTAGTATATGTAGCACTACCAAATTTAATTTGGTTTGTTTAAGAATAAACTAATGACCAAATGATTACTTACAAATTTTTGAAATTTAGAATGAAATTATAAAATTTTAAAACCAAACCAAACTAAAGAAGTAGTTTTATAATATGATCGCAAAATATTACTCATAACTTACTCAAACATCAAGCAAATAAAAATAACTTACATGATTATTTAAAACCTAATTCTACTACTATTCAATTAAACATAATTTACTACTTAATAAAGGTCCACTTACTACTACATTAAATTATTAAGTAAACTATTTGGACATGTTAGGTATTTTTTAAAAATATTTGAATTAAAAAAATTACTAAATAATTTTCATTTATCCTACTTATTGAGAGTTGACTTATTACTCAATCAAACTGATTTACTGCTTAATTAAATCTCACTTACAACTCAATAAAACTCCATAAATTACTTAATCAAAACTTGACTTACTACTCAACCACCGCTGCTACTACTGTGATGACCGGGTATTTGAAACCACCTCGTTCCTCTTTAAGTTATGTTGGGTTCATTATTTTTGAAAACTCTTTCTCAAAATTCTCATTCTTGATTGTTCCTATCCCGAGTTTTTCATGTTTCGGAAAATGCGAGGTTGGGTCTGGAGTGGCTTATATTGAGCTGAAGGGTTCCCTAGCTAGAAAGGCAGAGCCGCAGGTGTGGGGCCTTGGGCTGCATGTGCAGGACGGGGGCCGCACATACGGGTGGTGAGGTCGCACGTGCAAGAAACATGGGAAATTCTGGGTTGCCTACTGCAAAAAAGGCAGGTGCGGAAGAGATGTGCCGGGATTAGTGTCTCACATGCGGGAATGGGTGTCACACATGCGGGAGTCGGCTAAGTCCGAAAATTCTATTTTTCTTCTCTTTTGGGGCTGTGTGTATTTCACTTTTTACACATCTCTCTCTCTCTCTCTCTCTCTCTCTCTCTCTAAAAACAACATTTCCTCCCCCTTCTCTCTAAAAACCCCACCAAAAGACCATAAACTCTTGATCTCTTGCCATCCATTGGGGTTTTGATCCATCATCCTTCACAAACTTTGGAGAGCAAAGCGAAGGCTTCACTTTGTGCGGTGGAGATCGAGTTTCTACATCGTTTATTTTGGGGTTTCATCTCATCTCTTCTTCAAAACTTGAGGTAGAGATTTTTTTAGAGTTAAATATATATTTTTTAAAGTTTTTGTTAATTTCGAGATTTCCCCTTTGGTGGCATTGAAAATTTGGGCTGTGTTTGGTTGTGCTTTTGAAATGTGATTCTACATGCTAGTTTCAGCTCCATGTTTGGTAAGAGTTTTGGAATTAATTTTCCAAAACTCTGCCGAAAGCTCTGTCCATTCTGCGCGTTTCTTGTATTTTTTTTGGCCAGGGGAAGACCGCCTGGTCGTCCCTAGGGACTACCACCCGGACGTCCTTGGGGACATCCACCCAGATGTCCTCTGCTGTACAGATTTTTTTTTTTTGGCAATTGATTTATATAATTGGGAAAAATATTTTCTGAATTTTTTTTAATTTTTAATGTGCTTTAAAATAATTTTGAGTTGTATGTTTAGTTAGGAGTTGTAAATTTTTGTATCACATATCAAATATCACATCAACAATTCCCCACTCAAATCAAACCTCTTTTCCAAAACTATTTTCAAAACTCTTTACCAAACAAATTTTCTACACTCAAATCATAATCCTACAATACACAAACTCAAAATACAACTCATACTCTCAAATCACATTTACAAAACACAACCAAACGCAACCTTGGTTTTTGGCTCAAGAAATTGGTGGTTTTGAAAATGGGTTTATCTCTTGTAGAGACCCTAATTTTTGGTAATTACACTTGTAACCCTAAGCCTTAGGTTAATTGCATTTTAGTTCCAAATTTCATAAAATTTTACAAAATGGTCCAATAAAGAATAATTTTTTTCATATTTTATTTTGTATTATAATTAAATCCTAAAACACCACTTTATAATTGGAAATACCCTAAAACTTGCTTTTTATTTATTTATCTCCTAGTTTCGAAATTAATTCATTTTTTTTAGCCTATTTGAATATTAGTTATTTGAATCTTTATTATTTATTTGAGCAAATAAATATCTTCAAGTAAATATTTTTATTATTTATTTTATTCTTTACTTGAGAAAATTAGTGGAACACAAAATATCTAGATATGTATGATTTTCCTTAGTCTTTAAGCAAGAGGGTAGAATGGTCTTTTTAACCCAAATTCATGGCCTAAAAATTGAGAGTCTTGCCTCAATTCCACACCCATATTTCAGCAGCCAAGGAGAGAGTGAGAGAAGAAGAGTGTGATTAGGGGAAAGTAGAGAAGAAGAAGAAGAAGAAGAAGAAGAAGAAGAAGAAGAAGAAGAAGAAGAAGAAGAAGGAGAAGAAGAAAAAGAAGGAGAATAGGAAGAAAGTGCTTTCTTGAGTTAAGGTAAGAACACACCCCTTCCATGTCTGCTCGTATTCTTCCACCCATCTCATCCTATTATCTAGATGCCCTCTTGTGTTGCATATTAATGGTATATAGGGTTTTTGATGTGTATGAAAAGTGTGGGTTTGATTTAGTGACTTTGCCTTACAAGTTTATCAAATTATGCACTGCTGCAGCTTTTTTAATTTAAAAGAAATATGAAACCTATTGATTTATCAAATCTGAATTTAATGTCAGATATTTGGTGTGTTTAGAGCTTGTGATAATTTTATTAGCCCCTCCTTGTGTGATTTTAGGGCTTGGATATTGTGTTTAAAAATCTGGTCATGAAAAACAGTTAACTTCTTTCAATTTTATAAAATTTCAGAAAAATCATCTTATGTTGGTTCTTCTATCAAAATTTAGACTTCTGAGTCCTTTTTCCAATGAAATTTATTTGGGTGAAAATCATAGGGTAGATTGAGAGGAAAGCTAGTTTTCCCAAAGGGTGACAAATCTGGACAGATTTTCGAATATAGCTTGTAAATGAATTTCTGGAGGTGCTGTGCATATTCTGAAAATTGGAACTAAAACTAGACAGGTTGATTATTGTTTTTGTGCAATTTCAACCCCTAATTTGACTTGGAAGTATTTTTACCAAAGCATTCTTGTTAGCCCTGCAGAACTGAACGGTGCTGAAAATTGTGTTTTATTGTGTTATTTGTCTCTAAGTGTTTCAAAGCATGCCTAATGTTGTTTGCTTGCCTTACCATACCTATGTATGACTAACTTGTTTGCTTGTCTCTAAGTGTTTCAAAGCATGCCTAATTCTCATGCTCTTTTATATTACCGAATTACCGAATGTGACTAACTTGCTTGGCAAAAGATCTAATAAACGAGAAATGATAAGGGGTTGGCAATGGGTGATGTTCACATTAGTGTTGTGGAACAATTTATACATATGAATGACATGAATTATGATAGGGTTAAAACCAAATGAGTTAAGTCTTGCGCAAGCGGTCTAAGCGAGCCCCTAGGTTGACACGAATATATTCAGACTCTATGCGGTGGTTTCAGGGTGTAAGCAAGCCCTTTGGTATGGTATGTGCAGGGTGTAAGCGAGCCCTAGGCACGATTTGGGTGTAAGGGAGCCCACTTGTTTGGCCGTCTCTTTTGAGGTCCATCAATGTCACTGATCGGTAAATAACCCGAAGGTGGGCATAGGTGGTAAGGTCTGCAAAGCAGCAAAAGGGGAAGTTCTGAATAGTCCGGTATTCAATCCTTGTGGGTGGGTAGAAGGATCTCTTGGGGATTCTAGATGTCTAGTTTAACTACTAATTCATAGAACTATTGTATGTTATGTTACCCAATTTGTTTTGTATATGGTTGATTGCTTGATAAAAGATATGAGGGTGTGTGTGTTTTTACTGGGCATTCCAAGCTCATGACGTGTTATGCCAGGTGATGAAGCAGTTTACAATGGTGAAGGTTATTTCGAAAGCAAATAAGATGAAGTGTTGGAGCTGTGGTTCATTTGAAGACTTAGACTAGTTATTTTTTTTTTTCCTTTTAACTTTGGGTTTGGCAATATTTTGGTAATCCTGTAATGAAACATAAACGAATTATCTATGATATTAACTCTGGTTATATATGCATATTAAGATGTTTTGGTTATCTATCCTACTTGTGTTGTATTATTGTACGTATTTAACGGTCCGGAAGTTGGGGCGTTACATCTCTTGTTTTTCTTAAATGATTTTCTTGAAGATTTGAATCACATTGATTTAAGAAAGATGATTTTGAGTGAGATTCTTGAGGAAATGTCTAGTTTTGATGAAAAATCTAAAAATTTGGGGGTTTTGGAAGATGTTGAGAATCCATGGGTTTTCTTATGCCAAGTAAATAAATAAGTGGGAATTTCTTATTATTGTATACAAAATGACAATCTTCTTGGTATATGAGAATTAGTGAATTTTTTTTTGGGATTTATTGTTTAAGTGTATATGCATATAGTCATGAAATGACAAATTGTTGAGAATACATGAGATGTGAAAATGTTGCTACACTTGGTTAGATATAAACTTTATATGTGATATATGTTGAAATGTAATGGAAAAATGAAGTGGAAATTGTGATCACAAATGGAACATTTGTGTGAAAGTTTTGTAAATGGTAGGATGTTGCATCGCATGGATAGTTATTACATTGCGTGGTTGATCATTGTTTTGCAGGGGTAATTATTGCATTGGCATTTCAATACCTTGCTTGCTGTAAATATTGAATTGGGATTTGAAACTTTGCATTGAGAAAGATATATATTGTGAAATGAAATTCATCGAAATGTTTTTGAGATAAATATGTTGGTAAGTCCGGATAAGAGGTGTAGATGAAATTGATTAAGTTGGCCTGAGTGTCCGGGGTGAAAGACCGAAAACATGCGCGGAGGAGGTACTACTTCCCTTCCGGTTAGCAACCGGTAAAGTAGGGTTTTGGTAGTGCTAGTTATGCCTACTTGTAGACACCAACCTAGGGATTACCTGAGTCATATTTTCTACCCCTTGAATTAAATTGAAAATTTTCAAATTGTTGAGATCTCAAGTTATCATTGAGCATGAAAATTTTCAAATGATGTAAAAATGTGATTTCCTTTCAAAAGCATAGCATGACATGTGCATATCATATTGTAGAGCTTCTACAAAATGTATATACTTTGTTAAGAAATTTCTACTAGGTTTTGCGCTCACCCTATGGGATTTTGGTGCAGAAAAATATGTGGTGCTCCCGTCGAGTTAAGGTGTGGAAGTATATGTTGAGAGCACAAGGCTCTTATTTTGTTGTAATATATTTTGCTAGCTAAGGCTATAAGTGTATGGGTTCGAGAAACCACTTTTGTGTAACCGAGTTCAAGCCTTGGAATTTGTAAACCCATGAGGGTATTTATTTATTTTTGGATTGAAGGTTCTACATGCTATAGATTCATGTATTAGAAATCATTGAATGTGTATTTGCATGTGGAACTATTTTGTACAAACCTCATGAGTATGTAACGTAAAGGTTGGAGAATCACTTCTTATCTCATAATGAGTGTTGGTTGATGTACTTAAATGGTGATATAGGGCGTTACAACTTGGTATTAGAACTACCAGGTTTGAATACTTGGGGCTCGTGGGAAGTGGTAGTTTTACTACTAGGGTTTCATTTCACATGATTAGAAATGTTTTGTATTTTGTGATTATGTGACAACATGTTTATATGACTAGATGGGTATGGGATTGGACTTTTGGAATGTTGTTTGCGCCTATTAAATTTCTCAAGGTCTTATTAGAAGAGTACTTGATCAATACTCGTTCTACTAAGAATTCTTGGCTTTTCGTGGGACAAATTTCATCACAAAAGGATAATCCGTATGTGCTTACGTGACTAAATACTTATGTGGAGTGAAATTGAATTGTTTATATGGTAGAAAAGTATATAGGATTATTGTGGTCAAACGTGTGAGGCAAGTTGCAAGCACATGTGGGTTTGTGTGCTAAATTATTTCTCTTGTCCCTTATTAGGATGTCAGGAAGAGGTCAAGGTCGTGGTGGTAGAGGCGAGAGGTGTGGTAAGACTCCCTGGGGTGTGCATGAGGTACCGGTCCATGAGGTTCCGGTGCAAAAGGAGGGGTTCGGCCAAGCCAATGCGGCCGGGTAAGCACGCCAAGCTAATGTGGCCGAGCAAGTGGGGCAAGCGGAAGTTCCGCGGCAAGTGGGTCAAGTTGCAATGGGGGCCCTAGCCCTAGAAATGACCAGAGCTTTGAGGGAATCAATGAACATATTGAGGGCGGAGAACCAAACCCGAGAGAATGCCGTAGAGACAAGGGTGAGTTTCCTTACTAGGGAATTTTTGCGGGCCAAGTCGAATGAGTTTTACGGTGGCCCCGAGCCCAAGAAAGCAGATGAGTGGCTCGAGCAAACAGTGAAGACATTCAAGATGCTTTACATTGAGGATAGCGAGCTAAGAGTGACTCTAGCAGGTTACTATCTCAAGGGGGACGCAGGCCAATGGTGGAAGTATGCCAAAGGTAGGGTTGAGCCAACATGGGAGGCTGTTATGGTTGCCTTCCAAGACAAGTATCTACCTCCCTCTGCTAGGGAGAGGTTGAGGCAAGAGTTTTAAGACCTCAAGCAACTTAACATGTCCGTAGCTGAGTTTGAAGCGGCCTTCTCTAGTTTGTCCTGGTTTGCACCGAAGTTGGTGACAACAGAAGAGCGTCGTTGCATTGAGTTTGAGAAGAAATTGTGAACCAAGATTTTGTTCAAGTTGTCGAGAATATGATCCGGAATTATGACCACCATGTGGAGGCAGCGGCACATGTAGAGATCACAGTACAAACCGAAGAGGAAAGAATTCGGGGTTCAAGGTCTAGGGGTCACGAATCACAAGGAGACTATAGTCCTAACAAGAAGCGCAGGAACACTTTTTCATCCTAGTTCCAACCATAGCAGTCTAGATCCACCTTTCCTTTGCCTAGTGCGGGCCCGGAAAAGAGTACACCGAGTGGTTTCTCTTGTTTTAAGTGTGGCTAACCGGGTCACAAGACCTTTCCATGCCCACAGAAGGGGTGAGGACAGCAGATGTTGCCACTACCACCACCACCACCTAACCGATCCCAGAGTCAGTCTCAGTGTAGAGGGCAAAGACTTACTTGCTATCTGTGTGATCAGCTGGTGCACATGAACAGAGTTTGCTCGTAGTTGAGAGACGCATCTGGTGCATCAGGGTCAAGGCAGACTCAGAGCCACTAGCAGGCTCATTCAGTCCAGACTTTGCGAGCTAATCAATAAGCCACTTCGGGTCAGTCAGTGCAACAGGCCTATACTCCGAGAGATGAGCAGATTGATTAGATGGCACAGGGGCGCATGTATGCTGTTACCGCGCTAGAGCAGTTACTAGGATCCTCAGTTGTGAGAGGTATTTTTGTTGTGCGTAATTCTTTGGCTAATGTGTTGATAGATACGGGTGCATCTCATTCATTTATATCTACTGCATTTGTGTCTGCATTGGGGTTAGAGATGGCACGATTAGCGTCTCCGCTCAGAGTGAAGTCACCAGTTGGGGGTACAGTTGATTTATCTCGGGGGTGTCACAGTTGTAAGATAGAAGTTGCCGGACATCGACTTCTGTTCGCTTTTGTGTTGCTAGACATGTCGAGTTTTGATGTCATTCTAGGCATAGATTGGTTATCTTTGTATCGAGCTGTGATTGATTGTTACTGTCAGAGAGTTACGGTGTGTACCTCGAGTGGTGATTGTTATCACTTTCTAAGGAACCAAGTTGATAGAGTCATGTCACCAGTTTTTGACCCTCGTAATAGGAACAAGCTTAGTGGCCTTCTTGCAACTCTCTTGGATAGTGAGAGTGACGGGGCCCGTGTTAAATTGCCAAGGGTAGTTTGCGAATACTCAGATATTTTTCCTGAGGATCTTACTAGTTTGCCACCCCACTGGGAGATCGAGTTCTCCATTGACTTAGTGCCTGGCACGGTACCAATTTCCATGGCGCCATATAGATTTACACCTGTCGAATTGCATGATTTGAAGATTCAACTCCAAGAGCTTTTAGACAAGGGCTTTAATCGCCCTAGCACATCGTCTTGGGGAACGCCGACTCTCTTTACAAAGAAGAAGGATAGATCATTGCGATTATGTATAGATTACTGAAAGTTAAACTGGGTTACCGTTAAGAACAAGTATTCCTTACCCAGAATAGATGATTTGTTTGACCCACTTAGAGGGTCTCGTTGTTTCTCGAAGATAGATTTGAGGTCAGGGTACCATCAGTTGAGAGTCCGGAAGGAGGACATCCAGAAAACGGCCTTTCGTACACGTTATGGCTGCTATGAATTTCTTGTAATGCCTTTTGGGTTGACTAATGCACTGGCTTCCTTTATGGATTTGATGAACCGAATTTTTCGAGAATACTTGGATCGTTTTGTGGTCGTCTTTGTGGACGACATCTTAATTTATTCAACCTCCAAGGAGGAACACGAGGCTCACTTGCGGATAGTGCTTGACTTGCTTAGAGAGCACCAGTTGTATGCCAAATTTGAAAAATGCGAGTTTGGTTAACTGAGGTGAAGTTTTTGGGTCATGTGGTGTCGAGAGAGGAAGTAATTGTAGATCCTCAAAGATAGATGCCGTACAGAATTGGGGGCAACCCAAAAATATTTTTGAGATCCGAAGTTTCTTGGGATTAGCAGAATATTATCGACGTTTTGTAAGGGACTTCTCTAGACTAGCTGCGCCTTTGACTAGGTTGACTAGAAAGGGTGTCAAATTTGTATGGAGTGAGGCTTGTGAAAGGTCATTCCAAGAGCTTAAGACTAGATTGACTACCGCACCGGTCTTGATAATTTCGGAAAGAGGTTTGGGTTACACTGTTTATTGTGATGCATCTCGGGATGGGCTTGGTTGTGTCTTGATGCAAGCAGAAAAGGTTGTGTCTTACGGTTCATGACAATTGAAAACCCATGAGAAGAACTACCTCACCCATGATTTGGAATTAGCGGTGGTAATTTTTGCCTTGAAAATTTGGAGGCATTACTTGTATAACAAGAAGTTTGAGGTTTTCTCCGATTATAAGAGTCTAAAGTACTTATTCTCTGAAAAAGACTTGAATTTACGCCAACGGAGGTAGATGGAATTTATGGAGGATTATGACTTCGAGTTACACTATCATTTGGGAAAGGCCACTGTAGTAGCCGATACCTTGAGCCGAAAATCCATGAGTAGTTTGGCAAGTGTGGCCATTCGGGAATGGGACATGCTAGGTGATATCGGCAAGTTTCATTTACACTTGGGTGAGTCTGGTGAGAGTGCAACCTTGTTTACCTTGAGTGCTCAACCTACCTTGATTAGTAAAGTCATAGAGGCGCAACAAAGGGACTATGAAGTGGAGTTAATCTGTGATAGAATTTCCAACGGGAGAGAAGAGAAGGGTTTAAACATTCACTCGGATCTGAGTGTATGTTATCTAGACTGTTTGTTTGTACCAGAATCTTGTAGAGAGGAAGTACTTCGAGAGTTTCATCACTCACGCCTTGCGGTGCATCCGGGAGGCACCAAAATGTATCATGATCTTAGTCGCCAATTTTGGTGGAGGGGTATGAAGCGGGATGCTGTTTCATTTGTATCGAAGTGCCATACTTGTCAACAAGTGAACGCCGAACACCAAAGACCAACGGGCTTGTTACAACCCTTACCGATAGCCGAGTAGAAGTAGGAGCACGTTACCATGGATTTTGTAGTTGGGCGTCCTAGAACACAGCAGGGCAATGATGCCGTTTGGGTGATTGTTGATAGGTTAACTAAGTCTACGCATTTCATTCCGATGCGCACCGGCGACTCAATCGAACATTTGGCAAAGTTATATATTAGAGAGATAGTTCGACTTCATGGGGTTCCTGCAACCATCGTATCGGATAGAGATCCTCGTTTTACTGCCCGGTTGTGGCAAAGCCTACAAGAGGCGTTGGGAACTAAGTTGACCTTTAACACCGCTTATCATCCTCAAACCGATCGGTAGTCGGAACGTAACATTCAGATTTTGGAGGACATGCTTAGAGCTTGTGTCCTTTATTTCAAAGGGTCTTGGGAGAGGCACTTACCATTGATTGAGTTCGCCTATAACAATAGTTACCAAGCTAGTTTTGAGATGACACTATTTGAGGCCTTGTATGGCTGACCTTGTAGATCATCAGTTTGTTGTGGGCCAAGGTGGGTGATGCACCGTTGTTGGGTCCAGAAATTGTTAGAGAGACGACCGAGAAGATAACTCTCATTAGGAAGAGATTAGCTACGGTTCAAAGCCGACAAAAGAGTTATGCCGACAAGAGGAGGCAACCTTTATCTTTCGAAGTTGGTGACCATGTGTTTCTTAAAATCTCGCCAAGATAGGGTTTGATGAGATTCGGTAAGAGTGGTAAATTGTCTCCGAGGTTCATTGGGCCTTTCGAGATATTGGAGCAAATTGGAGAAGTGGCATACCAGTTAGTCTTACCACCACAACTTTCGGGGGTTCACAACGTGTTTTATGTATCTATGCTTAGGAACTATGAGCCCGATCCTTCTCATGTGCTTGATTGGGTTAATTTGGAGGTAGATGAGGATGCCTTTTACGAAGAATGGCCGGTTCAAATACTAGATACATGAGAGCAAGTGCTACGGCGCAAAACTATACCACTAGTAAAGGTGTTGTGGAGACACCATGGAGTTGAGGAAGCAACGTGGGAATGAGAGGCGGAAGTCCGCCCCAAGTATCTGGATTTGTTTGAAAATGTTTAAGTTGTTTCCTTGATATTATTCCCTAGTGTTTGAGGGAAACGTACTAAAATTGTTAATTACATGTTATTATGTACATTATTGTTTTAAGCGCGAGATTGTTGTGGGATGTTATTACTTTTATTGGAAAACTTCATGTGTATACTTATCTTGGATGATTGTTGTTAATGAGATAACTATGACGAAATGATGAATTTTGGTCGAGGGTTAATGTTGTGAATTGAAAATGTAATAGCGTGATTTTGATCACTTGAAACACCTTTGTTCGGGTAATTCAATTTAATTTTGGGGACGAAATTTAATATGGTGGGGAGGTTGTGATGACCGGATGCGTGCAACCGCCTTGTTCCTCTTTAAGTTATGTTGGGTTCGTTGTTTTTGAAAATTCTTTCTCTAAATTCTCGTTCTTGATTGTTTCTATCCCGAGTTTCTCATGTTTCGAAAGGTGCGAGGTTGGGTCCGGAGTGGCTTATGTTGAGCTAAAGGGTTCCCTAGCTGGAAAGGCAGAGCCGCACATGTGAGGCCTTGAGCTGTACGTTTGGGTGGTGAGGCCGCACGTGCGGGAAACAGGGGAAATTCTGGGTTGCTTACTGCGGAAGAGTGTTGCACGAGCGGGAAGCACACTTCGTACGTGCGGGAATGGGTGCCGCACGTGCGAGAGTCGGCTGAGTCTGAAAATTCTGTTTTTCTTCTCTTTTGGGGTTGTGTCCATTTCACTTTTTACAAATCTCTCTCTCTCTAGAAACAACATTTCCTCTCCATTCTCTCTAAAAACCCCACCAAAAGACCATAAACTCTTGATTTCTTCCCATCCATTGGGGTTTTGATCTATCATCCTTCACAAATTTTGGAGAGTCAAGCGAGGGCTTCACTTTGTGCGGTGGAGATTGAGTTTCTACACCGTTGATTTTGGGGTTTCATTTAATCTCTTCTTCAAAACTTGAGGTAGGGATTTTCTTAGAATTATATATATATTTTTGCAAGTTTTTGTTAATTTCGAGATTTCCTCTTTGGTGGCATTGAAAATTTGGTTTTTGGCTCAAGAAATTTGGTGGTTTTGAAAATGGGTTTATCTCTTATTTTCCTTAAATGATTTTCTTGAGGATTTGAATCACATTGATTTAAAAAAGATGTTTTTGAGTGAGATTCTACCAAGAGTTAAGGAAATGTCTAGTTTTAATGAAAAACCTAGAAATTTAGGGGTTTTGGAAGATGTTGAGAATCCATGGGTTTTCTTGTGCCAAATAAATGAATAAGTGGGAATTTCTTATTATTGTATACAAAATGAAAATTTTCTTGGCATATGAGAATTAGCGGATTTTTTTTTTTTGGAATTTATTGTTTAAGTGTATATGCATATAGTCATGAAATGACAAATTGTTGAGAACAAATGAGATGAGGAAATGTTGCTACACTTGGTTAGATATAAACTTCATATGTGATATATGTTGAAATGTAATGGAAAAAGGAAGTGGAAATTGTGATCACAAATGGAACATTTGTGTGGAAGTTTTGTAAATGGTAAGATGTTGCATCACATGGATAGTTATTACATTACGTGGTTGATCATTGTTTTGCAAGGGTAATTGTTGCATTGGCATTTCAATACCTTGCTTGCTGTAAATATTAAATTGGGATTTGAAACTTTGCATTGAGAAAGATATATATTGTGAAATGAAATTCATCGAAATGTTTTGGGGTAAATATGTTGGTAAGTCTGGATAGGAGGTGTAGATGAAATTGATTAAGTTGGCTTCAGTGTTCGAGGTGAAAGACTGAAAGCACGAGCGGAGGAGGTACTACTTCCCTTCTAGTTAGCAACCGGTAAAGTGGGGTTTTGGTAGTGCTAGTTATGCCTACTTGCAGACACCAACCTAGGAATTACCCGAGTCGTATTTACCGCCCATTGAATTAAATTGAAAATTTTCAAATTATTGGGATTTCAAGTCATCATTGAGCATGAAAATTTTCAAAAGATGTAAAAATGTGATTTCCTTTCAAAAGCATAGCATGGGATGTGCATATCATATTGTGGAACTTGCACAAAATGTATATACTTTGTTTAGAAATTTCTATTGGGCTTTATGCTCATCCTATGGAATTTTGGTACAGGAAAAGATGTGGTGATCCCGCCGAGTTAGGGTGTAGAAGTATATGTTGAGAGCCTTGTTTTGTTGTGATATATTTTGCTAGTCAAGGGCTATAAGTGTACGTGTTTGAGAAACCACTTTTGTGTAACCGGGTTCAAGCCTTGGAATTTGTAAATCCATGAGGGTATTTATTTATTTTTGGATTGAAGGTTCTACATGCTATTGATTCATGTATTAGAAGTCATTGAATGTGTATTTGCATGTGGAACTATTTTGTACAAACCTCATGAGTATGTAATGTAATGGTTGGAGAATCACTAATCTCATAATGAGTGTTGGTTGATGTACTTGAATGGTGATATAAAACTTGGGGCGTTACAACTACCACCACGACCACTACCATCATTACTATTACCACCGCCTTCATCATCATTGTCATTGTTATCATAAACATCACTAAAATTATACTACTATTACTACAATCGCTACCTCTACCACCACCACTGCCAACACCGCCCCCATCAACGCTACCATGCCAGTACTGCCACCACCACTATCACTATCATCACCACCATGCCATTACCGCCACTACCACCACCACCATCATATCACTACTATTACTCTATCTAACTCCATTTATTACTCAATCAAATATGGTTTACTATTCAATAAGACATTATTTAATTGGACTTGACTTACTACTTGATTAAATCTAACCTACTATCCAATTAGATTCTACTTACTATTTCATCGGATTTCTCATTGTCCCAAAAAAGTTGAAAAATACTCATTGAGTTTCCACCTAGTACTTAATGAGTTTCCACTTACTATTTTACTAGACTCCACTTACTACTCAATGAGTTTTCACTTGCTTCTTCACTATACTCCACTTACTACACAATAAACATGCACTTACTATTTCACAAGATTTCACTTACTATTTAATGAGTTTTCACTTATTATTTCACTAAATTTCACTTACTATTCAATGAGTTTCGACTTATTATTTCATTACACTTCGCTTACTATTCAATTTTAGTCTCACTTATTACTCAATGAACTTCCACTTAGTACTTTAATAGGCTTCACTATCTACTCAACTTTGGTTTCACTTACTATTCAACGAGTTTCCACTTGCTATTTCACTATACTCCACTTACTACTCAATGAGTTTTCACTTACTATTTCACTAGATTTCACTTACTATTCAATGAGTTTCCACTTACTATTTCATTACACTTCACTTAGTAAAATCATATTATGGAAACTTTCTCCATTTTCTACCAAATCAAATGTTATCCATACACTTAACATCTCGTTCGGTTGGGAGATCATCAGAATTAAGGATAAACAAATGATAAATAATTCATAACGAGTGATAAACAAATTTAAAAATCAAACATTTATTACTGAATGAGATTTCACTTACTATTTCATTAAATTTGACTAACTACTTTGTTAAACCGCATATACTACTTAAGGAGATTTCACTTATAACTTCATTAGATTTAACATATTAGTTAATTAAATTCCATTTATTACACAATGAGACTTCACCTACAATTTTATTAGCCTTGACTTATTACTTAATCAAACATTTGACTACTGATAACTATTGAGTTGTAAGTAGAATCAGAACGAATAATATAATTTCACTTATTATTTAATCAAATATTTGACTATTGACAACCATTAATTGATAATTAAAATTAGAACAAATAATAAGTATTACATTTAAGGTGTATTTTTTGAATGCTTTTTAGTTTTTTACGAAAAAATATACAGAAAAGTAGAGAAGTGATGTGACAAAATAAGTGTACTTATCTAAATAAGTGCATTTATATAGGTTATGCCAAACACTTACTTAAGAGTGATAAGTATTGTCATACTAAGTGATAAGTACTATCACAATTGATTGTAAGTAAATTAAAATATTTACTTATTATTTGATTTGATTTGACTTACTATTCAATCAAATATGACTTATTAATTAATGAAATTTCACTAACTATTACCCTACTTACTATTCAATTTGACTCAACTTACTATTATATCAAACTTAACTGACTACTCTCAATTAAACCTTCTTTAGTCAATGAAACCCCACTTACTATTGAATCGTAAGTAGAGTCTAATGACTGATAAATATTGTGTTTATGAATAGTAAGTATTATCTTAATGAGTCATAAGTATGGTCATAATAATTGATAATTATTGTCACAATTTATTTATTATAAGTAAATTAAAATATCCACTAACTATTCCATCAAATTTGACTCCCTATTTAATTAAACATAACTTACTTCTCAATAATATTTCACTTACTACCATATTAGATTTGACTCACAATTGTGAAATTTATAAAACAATTAATAAACAAATATTGGTTTAAAATTTATTTTTTAAAAAATTATATAAAATTTATAAATAATAACTTATCATTAAAAAACATTTTGTTTATAATTTTTTTCTTTTTTATTTATTTTTAATATTATATCAAAAATTAATTTTTCACGATAATGACTATTTTCAAAAAATAGTATTTTTTAACAAATTTTAATAAATTAGTATTTGTATATCATATTTTACTTTTTGACAAATTGTAACAAGACAAAATATGGAGAGAAAATAGTTAAATATGGTGTGTCATTAGTTTTATGTATTTAAAATTAATTTAAAATACAAAAGATGGCATAATTTTCAATAAATGAATGTGACTTGTTTAATCGGTAATATTTTAAATAGAAAACTTATTCATAACAAATATTAAGTGGGTGAATAGTAAATAGGAAATATGTTTGTAGCAAATGATAATTTAGCAACATAAAATTTTAAAATTAACTAAAATAACTATACTTTTTGAAAAGTCACCTTATTTTTTTTACCTAATTTGACTATCTACTCATTCAATGACTATTATTCATTCTATCTAAATCTAAAATTTTATATATGTATATATATTTTAGCAATGATTGAGGGCCACAATTTTTGTGGCTCAAATGGCTCGAAATTACTAAAACGACGTCGTTTTGAGTACAAAACAACTTCAAAATTGCCAAAATGACGTCGTTTTGACAATTTTGAGCCATTTGAACCATAAAAATTGTGGCCCTCAAACATTTTCCTATATATTTTATGTAATGTACCATACGTGAAAATCATTTTTAAAGTACGATAGAATTTTCAACGCAGTAATCACGATGGCAAAAAAGCCATCACACTCCACTTCACGTTATTTTGCCCTTTTTTTCCTGGGCATGCTGGTTGGTGGATCAGATCCACGTCACATGTAATTTGCTCAAATATCCACACCGCTTAGGTGGCGTTTGTTTGTTTGGAGGGATCGGAGGGCGGAATAAAGTTAAAGGGTAAGATAGGATTTATATTTTATTATTTGATTTTCTAATTTTACTAAAGGTTAATAGTCCCTCCCGACTATTAGTCTCAAATGTGTTGGTTTATTATGTCTCATGAGGGAGGATGTAATACAAATGGGGGATAAAGGGATGTGTGATTAGATAGTGAAATGATCATTTTGATTATTTACTATTTAATTATGTGTTATATTTAGTAAAATTTAATAAAATTAAAATGTCTCAATTTAAAAATAAAATAATTTAATTTAATTTTTATTTAATCTAGTTAAAAATAATTAAAATATTAAAGATATGTTTAATATTACTATTACTAAGTGAATAATTGAAAAAAAGTAAAATAGTCATTTTAACATTTATTTTTCTTCATAATATCTCAAACAAATATAAGATTCATATCCTATCTAACCAAACAGTCATTTCCTGACATCTAATGCCATGACTAAACAAATATTAGATACATATCCTATCAAACCAAATAGTCCCAGGACTATAAATTTCAAAATTACAATTCAATAAATTCCAATCTCCATTTATCCAGTTCGTCTAAACAAACACACCCTTTGAATAATTATCTCGTGATTCACCTTTTGAAAACATGAAACTTGATCCCAAAAAACCAAGTAATATCTTTGTGATGTGTTTAACCATGATTTATAATAATATTAGTTATTATTTAATTATAATTTATTATGATATTAATGATGAAAAATTATTTAATTATGACATTTGTAATAATTATCAATACAAATTTCATAATTTGCATATAGTACACATCATTTTAAGAATATATTCTCGATAGAAATGCAAACGAACCTAGCTGAATTGAGTTTTGTTGGATTCAAACTAGGTTCGTTTGTTTATTGAGCTTGATTTATCTAGCTTGAGCTAATTAATATTAGTCAAACTCCAGTTCAGCTCGAAACTCGGTAATAATTTTTTTTACAATTATTTACATTATTTAAATAAAAAAATGAAAATAGTATTTATATTACTTAACATATAAATAATATATTTATGCTATTATTTATACATATTTTTATATTATTTAATATATGAATAATATATTTATTCTATAATTTAAATAAAAATAAACGAACTCAACTTGGTAAGTCAGATTTATTCAAATTTGAGTACGGCTCTTTACTAAACAAGTCTAAAAGTTAGCATTAAATTCGTTTATTTACTTAACAAATCGAGCCGTGTCAAATAAAATTCACTAACAATTCAGTTTATTTGTAATCTTAATTCTAATATAACCCTTTATTTTCACTCTATTTCTTAATAAATATATTCCAAAAATTGTCTTAACATGACACCATTCTCAATACATATGAAAAAACAAAATTTGAAATGTACTTACACAAAAGTGCGAATAAAAATTTTCTTTCAAATTTCATTCGTTCCAAATATATTAATTTTTATTTTCAAATGAGAATTCTATCAAGTTATCACAAATCCTATAATCCAAACACACCATTTATAAAACAGAGGCACATACATGCATATACCGACCATTATCTGAAAGGGGAGAAAGAGACAACAACCCACATGGCAGGTTTTTGCATTTCACAGAAAAAAGCAAATATCTCATTGCATTTTTTATTAAAAAAAATATTTTGTTAAAAATAGCCCTACAGACAATTATTAATATTAAAAAAAAAATTAAAATGTGTAAAAATGGTTTGAGATATTTAAAGAGTTAGTATATGAACTCGTGCGTTGCACGGATTAAATAAATAATTAAAAATAATTTTAAAATTAAATAATAAAATAAAATTTATTTAAAAAGTATAAAAAAATAATTTAGAATGAATTAAATTTTATTTATTTTATTAGAATATATATTGCAATTGTCATAATTTAATTGGTGAAGATGAAAAAAATAAAATAAATTAATATATATATATATATATAAACATTTATGATAAAATAAAAATAAATTTCATTTTATAAATTTTTAGTTTTAGTTTATTCTATGTTAAAATTTGTCATAAAACTGTAATATATTTTTTTAGAAATAAAACAACTTATATTGATAAAATCGTTAAAATTAGTCAAAAGACTAACCAACTTACATAAAAATTAATTAATTAAAACTTTTCAATTTTATTTTATTTTAAAATTGGGTAAATTACAAATACACCCTCTGAGGTTTGCTTAAAATACAGATTAGCCCCTGTGGTTTGAAAAATTACAAATACTCCCTTATTAGAATTTTTTATTTAACAGAATTAACTGAAAAAATAAAATTCATAATTGCACTTCTATACAATAATAAAATTATCTAAATTATTCATTGAAACATATTTTTAACATCAATAAAAACTGTTTATTGACTTAATGATTTATTAATAAAAGGGATAATTTGTTATAAAATTAAAACCTCAGAGTGAAATGTAATTTTCGAAATCACAAGGAGTGATTCATATTTTAATAAAATCTTAGGGGGTGTATTTGTATTTTATCCTTTAAAATTTAAACTGTTTTCAACTGAAACATGCATAATACTACAATATTAAATGAGAGCATATATTTACTTTATATAACTGAAACAACTCATTTTTTTTTCTTTCTTTTCCTGATATGGGATTGCGTAAAATAAAAATTAACAATTATTCAGACAAAAAGTTTATTTCGAATAAGATAATATCAGTATTTTAATCTTTAATTAGATCAATTTTTAACTTATTTCGAATCAAACAAATCTAACCAATATATTGTGATAATACTATTAAGATCGCGACTAAACCAGCGAATCAATTAAATAAAAAACAATTCAGCTTAATTGGTTAGGTCAAAAGACTAATCAACTAATATAAAAATTAATTAATTAATTAAAACTTTTAAATTTTATTTTTATTTTAAAATTTAAATTGTTTTGAACTGAAACATGCACAGTATTATAATATTAAGTAGTAACATAAGATTTACTGTATAAAAGTGAAACAACTTACTTTTTTCTTATTTTCTCGATGTGAGATTATAAAATAAAAGTTAACAATTATTTGGTCTGAAAGTTTATTTCTAATCAAACATTCAACCATTCAATTTTTAATCAAGTCAATCTTTTGTTTATTTCGAATCAAACAAATCCAACCAATATATTTTGATAAAACTGTTAAAATTGCAGTTAAATCAGTGAATTAGTCAAACAAAAAATTATTCAGCCTAATTGGTTAGGTCAAAAGATCAACCAACTTATACAAAAAATAATTAATTAAAACTTTCACATTTAAACTGTCTTGAACTGAAACATGCACAACATTACAATATTAAATGAGAGTATAAGATCACTTTATATAAGTGAAATAATTCAGTTTTTCCTTACTCTTTCGATGTGGGATTATAAAATAAATTATTTCATATACTAATTAGAGTTTTTATTTTAAAATTTGAACTATCTTGAACTGAACTATGCACAATACTACAATATTAAAAGGAAGTATAAGATTTACTTTATATAAGTGAAACAAACTTTACCTTTTCTTTTTCTCCTGATGTGAGATTATAAAATAAATAATAAACTAATTAGAGTTTTATTTTTATATAGTTAAATGGAAGTTAGGCAATAGAAATTTTTTTTAAGAGTTTAAAATAAATAAAATCAGTATGAGAAATCGTGATTAAACAGGTAAATTGATCAAACCTAAAATGGTTCAACCTAAATGGTTAGGTTAAATGATTAACCAACTTGTACAAAAATTAATTAATTAAAACTTTTAAATGTTATTTTAACTTCAAAATTTAAATTATCTTGAATTGAAATATACACAATACTACACTATTAAGATTCATTTTATATAAGTGAAACAATTCACTTTTTTCTTCTTTTTTTGATGTGAGATTATAAAATAAAAATTAACAATTATTTGGATGGAAAGTTTATTTCTAATCAAGCAACCTCAGTCTTTTAATCTTTGGTTTATTTTGAATCAAACAATTCTAATCAATATATTTTGATAAAACCGCTAAAATCGTTGTTAAACAAACGAATCAATCAAATCAAAAATGAGTTATTTTGATCGGTTAGGTCAAAAAATCAAGTTATATAAAAATTAATTAATTAAAACTTTTAAAATTTAAACTATATTTAGATTCATTTTATATAAGTAAAACAACTCTTTTTTTTCCTTCTTCTTCCGATGTGGGATTATTAAATAAAAGTTAATCAATGAAAATTTTCTTAATAGATATTGAAACCTTATGTTTGGTAGGGCTTATTTCCAGCTTTTAACTTAATTTAAACTATTTTGATGTGTTTTATTCAGCTTAACAATACAACTTATAGTTTTTTGTAAGTCAAAAATCAACTTATTCTTTGAGTGGATGAGGAGAAACTTAATTTATAAGTCAAAAATCAACTTATATTCACAGTTATAGATTATAAGTTATAATCACTTTCCCACAGCTCTATCAAACGGGGTCTCTGGTTCCTTACTAACAACCTTATTTTCCTTATATAATATATAGTGAAACAAACTTTGCTTTTTCTCCTTCCCCGAAACTAATTAGAGTTTTATTTTTACATGATTAAATAGAAGTTAACCAATGAATTTTTTTAATTGTTTAAAATTAATAAAATCAGTATGAGAAATTGTGATTAAACCGATCATTTGGTCAAACCTAAAATGGTTCAGCCTAGTCAGTTAGGTTAAATGACCAACCAAACAGCTTATGTAAAAATTAATTAACTTTTAAATGTTATTTTAATTTTAAAATTTAAACTGTTTTGAATTGAAGGATATGCAATATTATACTATGAAGATTCACTTTATAAAAGTGAAACAACTCACTTTTTTATTCTTTTTTTGATGTGAGATTATAAAATAAAAATTAACAATTATTTAGACTGAAAGTTTATTTATAATCAAACAATCTCAATCTTCAATCAGATCAATCTTTAATTTATTTGAAATCTAATCAATATATTTTGATAAAACTGTTAAAATCGCAATTAAACCAATAAATCAATCAAATCAAAAATGATTTAACCTAATCGGCTAAGTCAAAATTAATTAATTAAAATTTTTAAATTTAAACTATATTGAATTGAAATATGCACAACACTACGATATTAAATGGAATAGGAGTATAAAATTCACTTTATATAAATAAAAAATCTCATTTTTTTTTCTTCTTCTCCAAATATAAGATTATCAAATAAAAGTTACCCAATAAAAATTTTCTTAATTATTTAAAATTAAAAAAATTATTACGAAATATTAAAACTCTTACAAAACTCCTTATTAAAAACCTCATTTCCATTATATAGATAGATAAATATATTGAGATTATATTTTGACATTTGGCCTTTCTGTTAACGGCCTTTAGAATTGTCATTGATAAGATCTTTCTATAAATACATGTAAAAATTTATTTTATACTATACATTATGTGTAATTTTAGACATTAATATAAATTTTATAGTGAACTTATAAAGAAAAGGAGAATAAATTCTCTATCAATATAGAAAAGTCCTACTAGCCACTTGACGACTTTAAGAATTTTTATTAGAGTAATTGTTTATATTAATTCATAGAAGATAAATTATTACAAATAGTGTGAAAATTAGATCAAAGCAAAAATGCAACTATAAAAGAAAATCCAACACAATCCCAATTATACAACAAACATATAAGCAAGACTTCAAACAAGCACCAAGGACATGTAGATTGACAAAATGGAACCTCTAACCTCTGTGATGAATGGACTCTTGACTAATAGAATAACTTTATAACAATTCAAAAAAACAAAATAAAGGCGGTGTTTGGGAAGGGGTGGGTGAGGCTAATATAGCCTAAAATGAGAAATAAGCAAAAAAGTGATACTGTTTACAGTTTTTCAAAAAAAAAAAAAAAAAAAAAAAAAAAGGCTCTGGATAGGCTGTGCCTACATAGCCGGAATTTGGTACATCAACGGCAAAATTACCACTTTGCCCCTTTATATCAATTTAAAAAATAAAAAACTTAGGAATAAATTTGTCATTTTAAATTTAAACATTATTTCAACATACTTTCCAATACAAGAACTCAACTAAAAATTCATCTCAGCTTCCCAAATACAAAACTAAAATAACCTACTAAAATAGCCAAAAAGCCAAATAGCCTACTAAAATAGCCACTTCCCAAACGAGGCCAAAATAAAATAGAAAGTTAGGTTTGAAAATTAGTATAAAAAAAAATGGAATGAAGTGGACTAGATATAGAAAGTTTGTTCAAAAATTTAATAAAGTGGACTCAAATAAACAGCTCATGATATGAGGAGGAAAAAAAAAAAAAGAAGGTACAAGGTGTGCAAAAAAAAAAAAAAATTGAGAGATGACAAGTGAAGCATAAAATGTTCAAAAAGAGTTTTTAAAAATAAAAATATTCAAAAGATATACTATTATTAGTACAAACTTACTATTTTTAAGGTATTCAAGTGAACACACTCAACTTAGTGTGACACCATTCCTGCTAAGATTGCATTCACCTTAGTTGGCTCACACTTTACCTGGATAAATACAGTATGCCAAAACACAATAGTTGTGTACATTTTTTTACAATCAAATTTTTTTTTTTTTTTTCTGTTAATGTAAATGTAAATCACCTACTACACTCCACCAAACCTACCTCCACCACTCACTCCTATCACCTACTACACTCCACCAAACCTACCTCCACCACTCACTCCTCACCTACTCCAGAATCATCTCCTATATAATAGGAATTCTTGTACAAAATAGATACACAACAATAAATAATACTACAATTTATCATGGTATCAGAGCAGGTTTAGAACCTAATATTTTCGCTTCACCGGCGGACGGCAACCTCACCCTAGCCGTCCGCCGGATCTCAACCTATTCCGTTTATTTTCTACGCATACCTTCCCGCCATTGCCCTACCTCATCTTCGACGACATCGACAAATACTCCGTACCTGGATTTGGCCTTGAAATGGTCCTGTAATTCAGACCTCGCCATGCGAATCTCATCGAGAAGACCCGGAATCAAGAACTCCTTCGTTGTGAGTAGCGGACGAGCCCAAGCCACAAGATTTTCTTGACCTGGTGGCTGTGACAAGTCCACGGGCTTTCTTCCCGTTAGGAGCTCAAGGAGGACTACACCGTCAGCGAGGTCGACAGTCCATGGGAAGAACATGGGAAGAACATGTCGGAGACTATGCAGTCAGGCGGATTGTCCCTAATGAATTCTTCGATCTGATTTTGGAGCAAAACGATGGCGTAACCGAGTTTGGCCATGAGTTTGGTCGCAGTCCCTCCATCGTCGCCGATGTCGTCTTCGATCTCCCTCCTCCGCCGTTGTCACTCTGACACGCCGGTCGCCTCTCTCACCTCCTCCACCACCCGCAGAGCTCTCACACATACAGCTTTCTCTTCCTTGGCTATCCGGCCGCACCACCCACCAAAGCTTCGGGCAGCTGAAACCTCTCCCTCGTTCTGGTTATCTATCTCTCTACATATGGCATATATCTGGCTCCTGAATGGGAAGGGACACATACTCACCAGAAACGAGAAAAGAAAACAAAGTTTTCTAATTATTATACACACTGTTTTGAGGGAAACATACTCTCTCTCTCTCTCAACCGACACACACTCTCTCTCTCGGCCACCCCATTCACTTTTCTAATTATTATATACCTTTTTTCCATTCTCCAATATCATCACACCCAGACATTTAACTTTTGTCCCCTCTCTTTTCCTTTCTTTATTTTCCACTTTCAAAATCACCACCCTTTTTGTTTTACTTCTCTTCTTTTATTATTTTATTTTTTCTTTACATCACTTTACACCCACTCTCTCTCCTCACTTTGCATCCACCGTCCACTTCTGCACTTCCCCCACAGACTCCATCCACCAAAGCTAAGCCATCATGCTGTTGAATGTGCCATATTATTCTTCTTATTATTATTTTTATTAAAAAAACAAAAAAAAAAAAAAAAAAAAATATATATATATATATATATATAAAAACAAAAAAACAAAAACAAAAACAAACCAACACAAACCCATTTACAAATTTGCCCAACAAACCCTATTTTATTCATCTCAGGGATTCACCCCGTTCCACATTTTACACCACAACCAAAAAAAAAAAAAAAAAAAAAAAAAAAAAAAAAAAAAAACAACCACACCAGATCACCATCACAACAACAACAGATTTGTTTTCTTTTCTGCAGACGGCCACCCACCGACCTACTCTGCCGCCGGTCTCTTCTTCTTGCCTCCGTCCTGGACGGCCCTTGACGGTGTTGCCTCCGTGTTTCCCACTCCACTGGGCACGATCACTCCCCCATACTCCACTGCAGCATCTGATGGCCCTCCAAATCGGAACATCACGGTGGCCTTCCGCTTCAGCTCCTTGTTTTCTGCCCTTAGCACGCTTATCTCTGCTCGCGCATCCTTATACATGCGTTGGAGCAGAGCCAGTTGGGAGTTTAACTGCTGCACCTCATTTGTCCTACTCTGTAGCCGGTGCGACAGATTTGTGACCGCCGTCATGGACTCCACACATGCCTTCAACGTATACTGATTGGCTTCCACATCCGACTGCACCGCCATTTTTTGCTCCACAGACCGCATCGGAAAGTTCAGCGGAGCAAACCCAGCAGTGTTTGGTTGAGGTTCACTGGCCACCGCACCAGTTCTCTCTCCTGTGGACTCGTTGAGGTCGGGAAAGAGGGTAAGCAGCCCGCGGGAAGACGAAGCCATTTTTTTCTGGGCAACAGAGTGTTATAGAGAGTGTTACAGAGTATCTTCTCAGCAAAACCTTCTCAGCAAAACGAAGAGTTTTTCCGAGGATTTTCGCCAATTGTTTGTCTTCGCCTCTGCCTCAGCTCTGTCTTGGTTAAATAGCCGAGGCAGCCACGCGCATCGCGCGCCTCTTCTCGCCGACAAACTGGCACGCCTTTTCATGGCACGCCTTTTGATGCCTCGGGCACGCCTTTTGATGGCACGCCTTTTGAGGGTGCGGGCACACCTTTTGAGGGCACGACTTTTGAGGGCACGACTTTTGAGGGCTCGATATCTACATCCATGTATATTTTTTGGGCAGCCTATATACACACTCATACAGTGTCTTTTACACCGGTCAGCTTTATCAATCCCTTTGTTTCAACCTCAAATAGGTTTTTTTTATCTTCACACCTATTTGAGTTTGAGGGGGGGTTATACACAGTATCATGTATAAGTCACTCATGGCGCACTCCCTAAGTCGCCCCCTTGGTACACCACCACAACATTCTACAACGGTCCGACATGACCCCGTAAATTGTCCCGACATTAATTCCGGTCAGCTTCTACAACGGTCCGACATGACCCCGTAAACTGTCTTCTACATCGGTCTGACACGACCACACAGTGTCTGCTACATCAGGTCCGACATGACCCCGTAAACTGTCTTCTACAACGGTCCGACATGACCCCGTAAACTGTCCTGCTACAACGGTCCGACATGACCCCGTAAACTGTCTTCTACATCGGTCTGACACGACCACACAGTGTCTGCTACATCAGGTCCGACATGACCCCGTAAACTGTCTTCTACAACGGTCCGACATGACCCCGTAAACTGTCCTGCTACAACGGTCTGACACGACCATACCGTGTCTCCTATCCTGTTTTATTTTATTTATCAGTTTATTTTTCTGTTTTGTTACTCTCTCCAAACTCAAGTTGGCTAGTACCTATCCTCCTTGAGTTTGAGGGGGGCTGTTAATGTAAATGTAAATCACCTACTACACTCCACCAAACCTACCTCCACTACTCACTCCTATCACCTACTACACTCCACCAAACCTACCTCCACCACTCACTCCTCACCTACTCCAGAATCATCTCCTATATAATAGGAATTCTTGTACAAAATAGATACACAACAATAAATAATACTACAATTTATCATTTTCAAATTTGTAGCTTTACTGATATCAAAATGACATATATTCATGCTTTCTTCTTCTTCTTCTTCTTCTTCTTTTTTTTTTTTTCAATTTTGTGAAAATCATTCTTGCTTTCATGCTCCTTCATTTTTTTTTTTTTTTTTTTCTGTGTCTATCAATTTCTTACCTATTACAAAAAAATTACACAACCACCCTCCCTCCTTCCCCCCTCCACCACAAAAACCGCCCTCATATATGAAAAAAAAAGGGAAAAGAAAGAAGAATGAATCCACCTCAAAAAGAACTTTGGCTCTTTAACCCCATCTTCTCCTTTCAAAAATCTGCACAAAGCAACACACACATTCCAACCACAATAGCATTAAAATATATATATATATATATATAAACAAATAAAGATAAATAAACTCATAAAAAGATCCACCTCACAATAGCATTAAAAAATATACTTATATATATGAACTTACCATCATGTTTTTGCATTGAATTTTTAGCAAACATCAAGCAAATTACTAGAAGCCCCACTCCAACTGCACCTCCTAATATAATAGCCACTGTCTTTGTTGTATTTTTCCCTGAGGACCCTACAATTTCATGAATTAAACACATACCATATTAATTAATTATCAATCTTGAAACCCTTTCTAGAAAATGATTTCGTTCACACACGGATAAAATGTGTGAATAAAAACATAAACTTGTATTGATTCCCCATTCAAAAAATGTATTGTATTGATTCTATTTGAAAGTGTGAACTCCACTATTTTGGATCAATTACAAAATATGTTTTGTTTTCTATCATTACAAACAAGTATAGAGGGAGAGACCACTAAGAATCAAAGGGGTTCAACTAGTATACATAAAACTAATAGTAGTTTTCAGGTATTATACCCAACAAATGAGTTACATATACTATACTTTTGTAATTAACACACTAATGAAAAAGGGTAAATATGTAAGAGTCAATTTTAGTGATAAAATAAAACTATTTTTTTGTGGTAAAATTCAATTCCAATGGTATATAGGATCGTGTGATAAATAAAGTTAGTTGGTATTTTATTTCAATTTTGTGCTTTTATGTTTTAGTAATAAAAAAACTTGAAAATACCCATTGTTTTATTTTTGTATGAAAATAGTTCCAATTTTTTTTTAAAATAATTAAAAAATTGTTTCCTAAAAATGAGTGATTCCAAAAAAATTGCCTAAAAAATAGTTTGTCAAATAAACTTTTTGTTTTTCGAAAAACCCACCTCATTTTTTGTATCCAATTTCATTCATTACAAACCAATGCCTAGATTTTTATTCATTGTACAAAACTAAACCATAAAAATCTCTAATTCAAAGTAGGGCAAAATTATTATTAAAAAAAAAAAAGACTTATTTAGATTGAGAAAGTATACAAATATAACCAATGATTCCCTCAAAATAATTGAAGGAAAAAACCAAAAAAAGGCAACCTCACAGCGACCTCTGTTTCTATCACAAATCACATAAATTCCCAAAATTACCCCTAACATTACCTGATGGAGAAGATGAAGTATCAGACTCCGAAGAAGCAGAAGAAGAAGATGATGAAGATGATGATGATGGTGAAGATGATGAAGATGAAGATGATCTACCAGAGGAGCCATAACTATAGCTAATAAAACACTTGTCAAGATACACTTGTCCTGAAACAGAGCTTCCACATTCAACCTGAGATCTCTGAACAGCACTCCTCACACAATCCCCACAATCAGCACTTCCCAAATCACCCTCACACTGTCCCCACACATACACAGAGTCATAGCTAGTTGTGTAGAAACCCCCATTTCCACTACTCCCAATCCCATTTTCCAAAGCAGACAAAGCAGTGTCTCTCTTCTCTTCAAATCCACTCCCTTGCTTGTTTTGCCCACTACAAGTCTTATAAAGCATTTCCATACCAGAGACTTGTGTAAAACCAGCAATCTCATAGAGCATGTAACAACCCATGAGTTGGATTCTAGCTGCAATGGGCTGGCCAGTACATAGCTTGTCAATGAGGATTGGAAGTTGGCTCACACAGTTGTAGCAATCAACATTTGAGAGGTCTCCTCTGCATTGGAAGAGACCAGTGATGGTTGTTTGGCCACTACCAGTGGTGGTTTTGAAAAACTTGGCATTGGAGGACTGTGAAATCAGAGACCCATAAAGTGTTGAGATTGCTTGTGAGTAAACCCCAGTTGGATCTGATAGTTCTTGCTTTGCACAGCCCTTGTAGACCAAGGTTGAGTAATCAGATGCAGATTCAGACAGTGGGATGAGATCAAGATTGACATGGAAGATTAGGAAAAGAGAGAGGAGGCAAAAGGGTTTTGTGGGTAATACACCCATTGATAGATTTGTGGGGATTTTGAGATAAGGATATGGATATCAAATCATGGTTGGTTTTTGATAGATTTTTAGGGTTTTGGAGGGATTTTGAGAGATGGGTTTTGGAAAAAATTAGGAAAGATTGAAGGGTTTTGTGTTTGATACTTTGATTTGGTGTTACCTCTTTTCTTTTTGGATCTTTAAATCAAAAAAGGGGGTTTTGTGCAGAGAGAGAGAGGTATTTTATTTTTTTGTCTACAAGTGGGAAGAGCTCAGAGTGGTGGTGTACAGTGTAATACAGTAGTAAAATAGTTTCTTCTTTTCTTTTTTCTAAGTTGTTGAAACATTTTTTTAAAGAATATTTAGGTTGTTAGTATTTGAAGAGAATGAGAACAAAATGTTTCGAATAAAAAATTATAAAGCAGAAGAATATTCTCTAGGTGTAAGAGATGGTGAGGGAGAAGGGCGACTGAATTCTGTTAAAAAAAAGAAGTAAAAGTTGACTAAAGTGCATCACATCTTGAAATTAGGATATGAATTTGAATAACAAAAATGATTTAGAACTCTAAAAGAAGAGGTTTAATAGAGCATTAATTTGTCTTTTTCTTCTCTCTTTTTTGTCTTTTACTTTATTATTTTTTTTTATTGGTTAACAGCTCATTAGAGCTGTCCTTTTGCAACTCTAATTAGAGCTCCGGAACATAACCCATTTGAATAATGGAATGAATGTATTTTTTTTTTTTAAGAGAATTGATGGGTGGCCACAAATTTTGTGGTTTGAAAATATTAAAACGATGTCGTTTTGACAACTATATGAATGAGAGATTGATGCCATCGTTTTGACATTTTCGGACCATTTGAGCCAGAACTATATGAATGAGAGATTGATGCCATCGTTTTGACATTTTCGGGCCATTTGAGTTACAGAATTTATGGCCACCAAACATTTTTCTTTTTTTAATATTTATTTTAGAACTATATGAATGAGAGATTGATGCCATCGTTTTGACATTTTCGGACCATTTGAGCCACATAATTTATGGCCATCAAACATTTTTTTTTTTTTAATATTTATTTTAGAACTATATGAATGAGAGATTGATGCCATTTAATTTGAACAGGCAATTATCATTGTGCTAGAAATTAAAACATTGGTGGGATATCTCATGAAGTAGGGTATGGATTTGAACAATGGAGTGAATTTGTATTTTTAAATTTTTTATTGTTTTTCATATTGGTGTAGTTTATTTTACGGGATACTTTTTTATAAATCTATTTTCACCTATTTATATTTCATTTAGTTTATATTATTTTTTTATATTCTAGTAAGTTCTATGAGTGATATATAGTTATCAAAATATCCTTAATAATATTCACTTTTACAGTGTGAATGTTTCGTAATGTAAATGTTCATACCGCTAATGTGAATGACAATAGAGTGAATTTGTATTTTTAATTTTTTTTTTCATATTGGTGTAGTTTATTTGAAGGGGCACTTTTTCATAAATTTATTTTCATCTACTTATGTTTCATTTAATTCATATTATTTTCTTATATTCTAATAAGTCTATGAGTGACATAGTTATCAAAATATTACTAATAATATTCACATTTACAGTGTGAATGTTCCGTAATTTTACACTGCCAATGTGAATGTTCACACCATCAATGTGAATGTCTACATGTTAATGTGAATGTTCACACTGTCAATGTGAATATTCACATTGCAAAATATGAATGTTCACATCACCAAATTGTTAACCGTTCAAAAAATATTTGTAAGGGTATAAATGTTCATAAAATACTTTAAATATGAGAATTAAGATTTGGTAGATCAAATGTTCAAATAATAGAATTTATTGGAATATAAAAATATCTTATGAACTAATTAAGATATAAACACTTGAAAAATGATTTAATAAATCTCCCTTTAAATTAAAAATTTATAATTCAAAAGAAAAAGTGAAAGCACCACTCATTTAATTTTTAAAAAATATATTTTTTAAATTTATTTAAATTATTTTTAAATAATGAATTATAAATAAAAATTATATCAAATATTTTGACACACCATCTAAAATAAAAAAGTTGTAACCACTTGAGATGAATTGAACTAAACAGTCAAACAGCCTTTTATGTTGCGATATATTGATTGCGCAAGTCAGGTGGATTAGTGTAATGTAATTTTTTTAATTTAAAAATTAAAAAATTATTAAAAAAATTATAATTTATATTAACAAATTAAATCTTTTATTTTCTCCCTACTTTTTATATATTTTTTTATAAAAAATTAAAAATTTATTTTAAATAAATTTTTTTTTACACCATATTTTAATTAAAAAATTATTAAAATAATTTGTTTCAAACAAACGTTTATATTCAAAACCATGATATGATTATGAAGGGTGTGTTTGATAACGTTTACGTTTTCAGTTTATATTTATAAAAATTTTATAAACTGATTTTTGTTTATTTTTTGTTTATTTTTAGAAAAACATAAACTACAAACGTGTTTGGTAATTAATTGACAATGTTTAAAAAAATTTTAAAATATAAAAAAAGTGAGAAATGACAATGGTGGCAAGTGGCGGCGGAAGACGGTAGTGGAAAGTGATAACGGTGGGTGGTGAGTAGCTAGTGGCGGGTGAGTGGGTGATGGTGGGTGGGTGGGTGACGGTGGCGGGTGATAGCGAGTGGGTGGTGATGGTGGTGGCGGGTGGTGGGTGGTGGTGGTGTTGGTGGCAGGTGGGTGGCGGATGGCGGGTGGTGGTGGGTGGTAATGGCTAGGTGACGGGTGGTGGTGGTGCGTGGGTTGGTGACGGTGTCGGGTGGTCGGTGGTAGCGAGTGCGTGGTGGTGGTGGCAGGTGGTGGGTGGTGGTGGCAGGTGGGTGGCGGATGGTGGTTGGTGGTGGCGGATGGGTGATGGGCGACGGGCAATGGTGGCGAGTGGGTGGGTGACGGTGGTGGGTGGTAGCGAGTAAATGGTGGTGGTAGTGGTGGTAGCGTGTGATGGATGGTGGTGGCAGGTGGGTGGCGGATGGCGGATGGTGGATGGTGGCGGGTAAGTGGTGAGTGGTGGTGGTGGGTGGGTGGGTGATGATGGCAGGTGGTAGGTGGTAGCGAGTGGGTGGTGGTAGCAGGTGGATGGTGGGTGGGTGGCGGGTGATGGTGGTGGTGGGTGGTGGCAGGTGGTGGATGGTGGTGACAGGTGGATGGTGAGTGGTGGTGGCAAGTAGGTGGCGGGCGGTGGTGGTGGCGGTGGTGATGGCGGCGGCGGTGAGGGGTGGGTGGTGGTGGTGAGTGGGGATGGCAATTTGAACCCGGCCCGACGGGGACCCGACCCCGATAAGAATGGTTTTTCCCCGAAAAATACTCCCGTGGGGACGGGGATGGTATTTAAAATTAAATCCCCGAAGCATTTCGGGCCGGGGACGGGGATATCATTCACAGCCCCGCACCCGGCCCGTCCCCGTCCCCGGCCCCGTCCCCGTATCTCCCCCGAAGTGATAATTCTGTCGTACCCCTTTTTATATACATGTTACATGTATAACCCAATCCCAAGAAACAAACCCAATAGGCTCACACGGCTGTCATCTCTCTCTCTCATCTCTCTCTCTAAAAGCCTCACACATCCGTAGCTGTCCTCCTTCCACCTCCGTCGTTGTCCTCATCTCCTTCACCGCCGGCGCCGATCTCCCTCTCTCGGCTGTCCTCCTCTCCCTCTCTCGGCTGTCTTCCTGCCTTCCATCACCATTGAACTCAAATCTGCAAACTCACATATCTCTCATTCGGCGACCTCTGATTCGACGATCTCTCAGATCTACAAACTCAGATGTTCAAACAGAACTCAGATCCGCCAGGTCCTCTCATTCGACGATCTCTCCTTCCTCCCATCTCGCCGATTTCGCCGAACTCGCCGATCTCGCTGAACTCACCGATCTCCCTCCTCACCACCGACACCATCTCTCTGACTTTTCTCTTTTTTAATCTGTTGTGTATGATGATGTTGATGATTTTGTTGTTGATCTGTTGTTGATGAGTTGATCTGTTTGATGATTTTGTGATCTTTTTTTTTTTTTTTTTTTGGACCGGGGAGTTTTCGGGGTCGGGGAAACCCGATCCCCGTTGGGGGCGGGGATGGGGATGGTGATAGGTTCCCCGTCGGGGATCGGGACCGGGGATGAAGAAATTATCACCGTCGGGGATCGGGGACGGGGAGGGTGATCCTGGCCCCACCCCGCCCCGTTGCCATTCCTAGTGGTGAGTGGGTGGCAGGTAGGTGGTGGGTGGTGGCGGGTGGTAGTGGCAGGTGGGTGGTGAGTGGTGGTGACAGGTGGTGGTGGTGGTGGGAGTGGGTGGTGGGTGGTGGTGACGGAAGACGGTAGTGGAAAATGGTGGCAGGTTGTGGCTAGTGTTAGGTGGTAAAAAAAAAAATTAAAAACTCAAAATGGAAACACATTTTCTGTATTTTTATTTTTTGGCCAAATTTATAAACTGAGACCACTGATTTAAAAATCAAAAATTTTACCAAACAAGTTTTTATTTGAGTTTTTAAAATTTTTATAAATATAAACAGAAAATTGAAAATGTGAGTATTACCAAACAGCACCGAAGTGTTTTGGAAATTTTTAATTTATTTTATCTTTTTATAAGTAAAAAATATGAGAGATGATGTGATTTAAAATAGATATAAAGTTGAAAATTGAATAAAAAGTTACTTCCCAAAAGGCCCTATGTCGTACAACTTAGTCAAAGCCTCGATACAGACGTAGGTAATGCATCTCAGGACTTTGTGCCTCTGCTGGGATGTTGTGCACATAAAAAATAAAAAAATAGAAAATTTAAGAAAAAATATTATAAATTTCATATTGTTGGCATAATTATACCTATCATTTTTTTTAATAAAATTAAAAAAAATTAAAATGAATGCAGATAATGTGAATATACAAGTATGAACAAAGTAAATTTGTTTGATTTGATTATTAAAAAAAAATATTTTTAAATGAGTTTTTTTTTTTAGTGATTTTTTTTTTTTTTTAACTTTTTAAATATAACATATTTAGATCCTTTTAAAAAGTAAAAAAGAATGACTAAAATATGAAAAAAATTTGCTAAAAACAAAAGAAGGCCCAAACAAAAATTTATGTGCTTTTAGATGGATTTTTTTCAATGAATTTTTTTTAATATTTTAATCACAATTTTTAAAAAATATTTATATTAGGTGCATCAAAAAAAAAATGATTAAAATATAAAATTTTCCACTAAAAAAAACCATTAAAAATAATTTTTTCAAAATTAAACCAAATAGAATAGCCGTTTAGCCAGAATGGCCGTCAAAAAATTGGTTTGTGAATTTGAATAGAAGAAGCTCTGTCATCTGTTATTTTGTATATTCAGCCTTCGTTTGAGATGTGAATTGACTTTTTAGATATGAGATTAAAAAGTCTCGTTTGTGATGAGTTTTTTTTTTTTTTTTTTTAACTTTTGTGAGAGAAAATAAAATAATTATGGTTTGGATGTGATATTTTATCTTATTGACTTTTAACCTATTTTATCTTTTTGTGACTATTTTAATCCAAACCATTTGTGTCAAACATAGCCTCAGTTCAAAGTCGTTTTTGCTCAATGTACATGTACAATTTTTTTTCTCCCAAACAAAGCTTGTGCTACATTAGGCAATTGGTGTGGCAAATAAAATAAAAATACAAGATATAAAAATGAAAATCATATTCCCTGCTAATGATATTGCTATTCTTTTTCAAGAATGGTCTTTAACCATCTAGTTTCCATGTTAACTGCATGCATGTACACATTCCTTATCTTTATTTTCATTTTAAATTTATAAAATTTTCGTAATTATACCTTTTTTCAATTTTTTTATTACCCTAAATTTGTCATGAAATCTTTCTTTCCGTTAATTGTGATTAATTATTTCATTCTTAACTAAAATTCGAGAGTGACTTAAATTACTCGTTTACTATCAACTTTTTTTTAGCTTTGTTAATTGAGTTACTTTTTTTTTTTTTTTGTGAAAAAGTAAAAAACTCACCCCAAAACCTCTGTAAACTCAAAAAAAATTATAATAATAAAAAATTTAAAATTTAAAATGACTTTTTAAATTAATGCAAACACAAAATATGTGTTGTTTAAGAAAAAGGGGGGAAAAAACATTAAAAAAAGTACCAATAATGTTCCTACTTCTCCTTTTATTGTATCCATCCAATTGTGCATTGCGGAGGTGCCCCCACCTAAGAGTAAGGCCTAGTTTGGAAAGACTAAATAAGTGTATTTTTTGACTTTTTATGAAATATGGATTGGGTTTGGGTTGGGTTTGAAGTGATGTATTAGAGAGGTGATGTGACTTAAATAAGATGATGTGACTTAAATAGGATAGTGACTTTTTGATTTTTTTCAATCTTTCCAAACTAGACTTAAGTCAATTGATTGAACATTTATCTTATATTATAAGAGTGCAATGATGATTATTATGACGGTCTTTATTTTTAATAAGTGTCTTGAAGAAAAAATATTTTTAAAAAAATTATAAAATATAAAATATTGAGTAATGCTAGAGATCCCAAATATTCTACCAAAAGTTTTACCAAATGTCTCATATGGGTGTGGGACTCACACTCATGTGAGACATTTGGTAAAACTTTTGGTAGAATTTTTGGGACCTCAAGCATTTTTGTAAAATATTTTTATGAACTTCAATATATTTTTTTATTAAAGTGAAAATTCTTAACATTGTTACCTATTTTTAAAATATCTTTTTTAATTTAATTTTAATATTAAATAATACCTTAAAAAAATGTTTCATCATTTGTCTATTGACGATATAATTGAGGGTTCATATGTATTTGGTTTCACTTTATCCAAGCTTTTGCTTGATATATGGTGTGGTTTGGGAAGAGTTCATATAGCATTCATGCTTTTTCATACTCTGCTTAATCTCCTACAAATAAAGACAGACTAATTGATGATAATAGAAAGCATACTTTACAAATTATAGGTATAGTTATTAATATATATTTAAAATTAGAATATTTTGATTAAAATTGAAAACCGTACAGACAAAATTAACAAAATCAAAACTTTAAAGACTAAATTAATCTAATAATCATAATTACATAATTCCATTAGATTTACATTCAAAAGAATAGCACTGAGGATAGTGTTGAACATTGAGATTTTGGTGGATTAGCACCCCCAAGAACATAAATAGAGAAGGCAATAATATAGTTTCTTCTTTCGGCATCTTCTTGTTGAGGTAGGGCTACAGTTAAGTCAAGACTAAGTGAACTAGCTCCTCCGGCTCTTCTAATTTGGTGTCTTCTTGGTTAGTAATAGAAGCAATCATCCCTCAAGATGGAGGTCAATTAACCCCTTTACTCATCTCTCCAAAAGAAATTTTATTTTCTTGTTTCAAATGTAACATAAATAGATGTGCAACAATACTAGTGTCACGCCCCAAGCCCGCCCCTATAAGTTTGGGTATGACCACTTCAAAAACGGAGACTTAACTCAATATACATAATATATGGAGCCTGAACGGAAGCATTTAATATCGTATAATAATATGCATAACATCCATTGAGCTATCACTACTATGTTAGGATCACAAACAGAACATAAAGCAGATAAACATATAGTGACGTGCATCCGAGAATTTAGCTATATACATATACATATACATATACAAACCCAGCCCTCAAGATTAGGCGTATAACAAAAACATTGTAAGGTAAAAGGATTGAATACACTTCCACTTAAGACAGACAATCAGAGTACAAAATCAAGAGCATAGCAAAACTCCATATAATGAGCTATCTTCATTTAGGTGTTTGAGTACTCTGAGGTTAACAACAGGGGAAATAATGCCACGGGTTAAGGCTGACTTCCAGGTTGAGTGCCTATAGAAATAGACATAACATAAAGTGAGCTAGGTTCAGTGAATAATAGTGTTTAAATAATTCGATAATCAATTTAAATCATAATACATATCAATGCGTGTGTAAATGCAAAGATCATATAGTTAATCTGATTCTGTACTAATTTCAGAATGGCCTTGGGCCCAATCTTAAACAGAGTAGCTTTAAGCCTGTAACAAAGTGGCATGAAGCCCTTAAACAGAGTGGCACTAAGCGTAGAATGCAGAACGGCCTTAGCCCTGTTCATGCATGTATGAACTCAAGAGGTGGCTCGCACGAATTCTAGAGGTGACTCGCATTGCAACACTTAGTTTCGTACAACACTTTGCTTCATACTAACAGATCATACAAAATGGCCATAGGCCTCACAGAAAGGCTTTAAGCCTCATAATTTTCACAGAACGGCCGTAGGCCTTATAACTTTCACAGAACGACTTTAAGCCTCATAACGTTCTTAGAACGGCCATAGGCCTCATAACTTTCACAGAGCAGCTTTAAGCCTCATTCATATATGTATGGACTCAAGAGGTGGCTCGCACGGATTCTAGAGGTGACTCGCATAGCAGCACTTAGTTCCGTATAGCACTTTGTTCCATACCAGAAATCAATAGGTCTTACGGGTATCAGTAGAACAGACTAGTCCCAGAATTATACAGAGGCACACAAATTCTTTCAATCATTCACATGAGTTAACATAATTAATTTACGTTTAACAGAGTGCTACTGATAATTACTAACAAAAAGTAAGCGTAGCTCACAGATTATACAGAGTTGACCACACTCGGTGGCCCATAACAGAATGATTCCAGACACGTGAATATGGTATTGTTTCATAGTACACATTTGTTCTCTTTGATCATTTTACATTAATAAAGTTAATTTGCAGGTAGCAGAATGTTAATTTTGATCATTAACGGTAGTCAAAGTGTACTATTACAGTACTATCCAAAGTTCTATCCGATTATCCATTTTGTTGAGTCATCATAAAATATTCAAAATGTCATGTTCCCAGTAGGTGAAGTTTATTTTCCCAATTCTTTTCTGTCAACAAATTTCATGGTATTACTTCTCAACCACAGAATCACAGAAGAAATCATCCCTCTAAGCATACGGTTCACATCTTTCCATAACAAGGATCACTTCCTATCATAACGGAGATACTTTTAACTATGTTTATGTCGGAACCAATCCACTAGTAATAGTTTACATACAATTCACATGCGGAGACATAGGAACTTACAGTTTCCAGAGTCGTACAAAGGTACGCAGATTTCTCAATCCTTCATATCTATTAACGTAATTAACTTGCAAAAAACAGAGCGTTAATAATAAGAATTATTAACGGTAGGTAAACGTACAATTGTAGTACTATTACTCACAGTGCGTTGATGGAGTGATAGCCCCTCCCGGTAGGTGCCCTACAAGTGCACGCCACTCAAGAATTAGTTCGTTTCCTTGTTAAACAATATTCAGTTCATTATGCTTCGCATGAATTTACAACCAGTCTAAAAGTATCAAATAATTATTTTAATAATATCAGAGAGTCAAACAGAGAAAACAGAGCAGACGGACTTTTTCAGCATGGGCCGCACGTGCGGCAGTTGGTCCCGGACGTGCCTTTTTAGTAGTAGCAAAAATCCCAAAAATTCACCATTTCCCGCACGTGCGGCCATGACTCCCGCACGTGCAGCGATTTGCCCAGTTTCAATCCGAAATTTTCCAAACAAAAACTCAATTTGGAGAACGTTTGCAAAGCACAAAACAAGTCCATCATTTGCTAGAATATGGGCCAAAAATCATATAAATAGGGACTATAATCATGTATCAATCTAATATGAATTAGATCCTTATTTGTGAATCCACAACATACTCAATTCCATAACATTTCATCTTCCACACACCCACACACCCACATGCACATACACACTCACATATGTAACCCTTTGGTCACATGGATGAGTTCAAGCTTAATAATTGAAGAAGTATGATGTAATTTCTCACTAAATAACTCAATACAACTTCAAATCAATTCAACACAAGAGCCAACAACTCATTCAACCACTTAACACATACATAATCCATATTGTCAACCCTAACTTACATAATTTAGAGAAATTCCTACTCAATTCCAAGAGAGGGGTCAATTGGAGTAGATTAAACATACCTTGAGTTAAAATCCCCCTATAAACCCTCTTAATTTTCCCAATCCTTTTCTTGAAGAACTTTTCTCTTCTCCTCAACTGTTTGCTTCTCTCTCTCTCTCAAGAGATCTTTGCATAAAGTTCAAAGTCAAATGCTCAAAGGGGCATATAATATATATATATATATATATATATGGTTGAATAAAGACGAAATTTAATCAGTTTAATAATTCCTAATTGAATTTCACAGAATATCATATTCTAATCTAAAAATTATGCTGATCTTAAATATAAAATCAATTTCAGAATATTAAGCTTCTAAGGCTTCCAATTTCTGATCCAAACATTAGGATTGCAACAGATATTCCTCTTAGTAGACAGATTTGCATTTATAAACATAATATTCACTTGATTAAACTTAATTTCACATACAATTTCACAGTAAGCATTTAAATGCACAGATTAAAGAGCGGAAAGTATACCAAAAACATATACGAGGGTTGGGTTATTACAACTAGACATGACCCAATTGTACCAAGGTGAACGAGTTAGCTCACCCAAGTATGAGACTGTTTATTACAGCTTTTGTGGGTGATTATAGCTTATTTTAATTTGAGAGTCTATATCAGACTGTTTGGTACAACTTTTGCTTAGAGCATCTCCAATGGTTTGCCATTGGAGCTACCAAAACTATAATATAGCACCTTTGAGGAGAAAGGGTTCTCCAATGGTGAGATATAGCAGCTGTTAAAAATGACAAATGCTAAACCTGTTGCCAAGTTTGATAACAACTTTGGCAAATGGCAAATCTGCTAGCTCATCCCAAACCAACTGATTTTCTTCCTTCCCTCCCTCTTTTTCTTATCCGTTTGTAGAAAAACTCACAAAAACAGAACAATTTTTCATTTGCGAAATTCATAATTTTTTTTACAACAATTTTTAAAAAAACATAAATTCACTAAATCAACAACATTCCACTAAATCAACAACATTCAAACAACATTCAACAAAATCAAAATTATTCTCAGAACAACATCTAAAATTTGATTCTCAGATATCTTCATTAAGATCTGAAAGATTTGATTTTTACTCTAATAGATTGATATCAAAAAAATAAAAAATAAATATATCATACTTTGATCGGTGACTGAAACCAAGAGTCTTGATTAGTGACTGAAACCTTGAGTTGATTGGTGATCGGTGACTAAGAGGTCATCGGTGATCTGTGACTGAAAGAGATATATATATATATATATAGAGAGAGAGAGAGACGGAAAGAGATATAGAGAAAGATGGTTTAATCGATGGAGACTAACAGAGAGAGACGGAAAGAGATATAGATCGGTGACTGAAACCAAGCTTTGGCTTCGTCGATGGAGACCGAGAGAGGTATAGAAAGAGACGGAAAGAGAGATATAAAGAGAGAGCCGGTTTAATTGATCAAAAGATATAGAGAGATCGGTGACTGAAACCAGACGGTGGAGAGAGATCAGTGACTGAAACTAGATCAGTGGAGAGAGATCGGTGATTGAAACCAGACGGGGGAGAGAGATTGGTGAATGAAACTAGATCGGTGAGAGAAAGAAGGTGAGAGTGAAGGAGACAGACTTTGCAATGGAGAGACAGAGAGATAGATAGGAAGACAGACTTTGTAATGTGATGTGTGAGAAAGAAGAAGAGGACTCTAGATCTTGATATATCAGCCGCTGGATATAAAGATCCAACGGTAAGAGTAGTATCTTGGAATGTGTGGCATGAGCCTAACGGCTCTATTTCAATATAGAAGTAAAAAAAGGGCTAGATTTCCAAACAATTCAAGACACCAATGGCTATAAATTAAACAGCTAGAAAAAGAAAAAAAAAAGGATCATTTTTTGTAGTGTATAAATACAACCACTTTATTTTACCAATTTCATTTCATAACAAAATTGTAATAACCCACATTTATGTCGTAGTCATGTTCATGAACATTGGTATGATTATGACCCGTTAAGCTTGCATTTGCATAATTATGACTTGTTTTTCCTAAGTAAGATCCATGCCTTATTTTGATGTCTATGTGATTTGTCTAAGTATTGTGTGCTTGCTTTGTTCCTTCCTTGGTACCCCGAGCCTAAGTTATGTTTAGCCGAAGTTATGCCAAGCCTAGATCATTCCAAACCGAGGTCATCTTCAGTCTAGAAGTATCTTGGAACCCCTTCGTTTGACCTCCACCTTCGCCCTGACATATTGACCGAGATGGCATTATCTAGGCCGAGGTGCAAGTCACCAAGGCCGAGATGTGTATCATCTAGGCCGAGATGTTACCTTTGCACCTAAGCGATCTTGTCCTGGAGCGGTATGACCTAGACCGAGGTGTGGCACATCTAGGCCAAGATGTGGCACAGCTTAGTCAAGTGTCGTCCTTCCTAGCCGAGGTCATTGTCACCCTAGTTGCCGAAGCTTTGTTCTTAGCCAATGTCATCTATTGCCGGAGTCCTTACCGAGTAGCTTGTTAGATACGCTTTGTCATATTCTTGTCTTGTCAATCTATCATCTTTTTTAGGAGAACCAACCAGCCGTTGCCACGTGTCCGAGCTGAGAGTTAAGCCAGCCGATAGAGAGAGAGAACCCATCATTTTGTTGTATACTTGTTTTGAAGAGGAGAGAGAAGCTCTAGGAGAGGAAGAAGAGTTCTTGAGAGAGAGTGGATTTCTAAGCTTGATTCCTAGAGATCGAACCGTTAGATCCATGTTCTAAGATTAGATTCTTGATCCACTCTTGTTGTTCTTTATGTTCATGTTATCGCATTTCATGATTGAATATGATTTGTAAGCCATGCATTGTTTTGAAGTTCGGTTTTAGAAAGAGAAAATGGCATTCATGTGTTCTTCAAGAAAAGTCATGTTTTGATCCGAAGGCTCATGCCTAGATCCATGTTTTTGTGTTTGTTTTTGCATGATTTTCAAGTATGGGTACCTAGGTCCATATTTTCGAACTCATAGCATGAAATCCCAGATTTTTATTATAAAGAAGTTATGATTTTAGCATCCATGTTCTTCATGATCTTCATGTTCATGTTCTTCCTGTTCTTCACGGGTGGAAACCCAGATCTCCAGACCTCACTTCCCGAAGAGTATTCGCCGAGATCACTCTCACCTAGACCTTACACTTAGGCCAAACATCGTATCTCACCTTTGCCTACCGTGCATGATCACTTACACCTTTAGTTGTCTTGTGCGCACCTTGGCATGCAGCCGCATGCCGAAGCCTAGGTAGCCACACCTCGGCCAGGAGGTGTGGGACCTCGGCAAAGACCTGGTTGGTACCCAACATGTCTTCCTAACATGTAAAACAATGTTTTGACTTCCAGCATATTTTCCCGAGGTTATTTGCATGCATGTGAGACTTGTTTTGAGAAGTATGTTCAGTATGCTTTGCCATGTGTTGTAGGACTTGGACCTTTGTCTTGATCCCGACATCCCAAGAGTATGTGAGTGGTATTTTTAATAAAGTTATATTCTTAAGGTTTTGATAAAGCTTTGTCTTGTTTTGATAAAAGTATTTGTTAAGCATGAATGAGATCCCTATTTTATGTATCAAGTATAAGCTTTGTTTTGGATGACATTCTTGGAACCGTCCTTTCGTGTTAGGGGACGTTAAGCCTAAGTAACACCGTCCTTTCGTGTTAGGGGACGTTAAGCCTATGTAACATAGTCCTTCCGTGCTAGGTGACTTTAAGCCTATGTAGCATAGTCCTTTCGTGTTAGGGGACGTTAAGCCTAAGTAACGTCGTCCTTCCGTGTTAGGGGACGTTAAGCCTATGTAACATAGTCCTTCCGTGCTAGGGGACTTTAAGCCTAGATAGCACCATCCTTTCGTGCTAGGGGACGTTAAGCCTAAGTAGCACCCTTGTTAAGATATCGGCCGCCGACGGACTATGAACGGGTGTGCTCGATGCCGAGGTCATGCTTTTGTTTTGCCGAGGTGTCATCACCCCATGTTTTAAGATTGACGTATGTTAAGTAAGCAAGTAAGTTTTGAAAGGCCAAGTTGAATGATGTTTTGTTTTAAGCCAAGTTAAGCTATGTTATGTATGGTTTTGACAAGATATACTATGTATTGTTTTGAAAGGATCTTGGATATCATTCATTTAACCCCTTTATTACTTGTACCATTCACTGAGTATCCAAGTTCACCCTCTCTATATATATATGAAGGTAACAAGCTAGAAGGCGGTGACGCCGAGATGTGTGTTTTTGCAAGATGTTTTGGAATGCATGTTATGTCGGCAATCTTGAAGCTTATGTATTTTGAACATGTCGGCTTGAGAAGCCTTTTAGTCAAGATGTAATATGTATTTTATTTTGTTTATATTCAAGTTGTAAAGCTATGTAAGGACGTATGTCATTTCATTTGATTTATGCACAGCTCTTATGGACTAATTAGATTTGTATGTATTGCTTCCGCACATGTTAGCCCCATATGTAATACTCTGATTGTGTGTGAATTTTGAAAGTTGGCCTTCGGTAATCTCGGATTACTGGCCATCACGGTACCATTCTACTAGGGGCGGAATGGGGTCGTGACAAAAATATTGTGTTAATTATATTTTTCTTTTTTATTTTTTATACAATCAGTATGGAAGGTTTATTAAAAACAAAGAGATGAAAATCATTCATTACTCAAGAAGATGTGGCAATTTGTAGAGCTTGGTATCACATTACTGAAGACCCAATTGTTGAAAATTCGCAATCGCATGCTCATTTTTGGGGAAGAATTTTTGAAAATTTTTGCTCGCTGCAGAATGATCACTCAAGAACACAAGCGTCTATCTCATCTTGATGGGGTATAATCATGAAATGTTGCAATTAACTTCATGGGTGTCTAGCGCAAGTCGAAAATCTGCATCCAAGTAGGACGTCACAAGTTGATATAGTAAAATTTCATTTTCATTTATTATGTTAGTTTTTTTTATTTTGTCTTCTATAAAAATTAACTAATTAATTAATTTAATATTTTATTGATGTAGATGTTTCAAGCAAAATTGTTATACTATCAAGATGAAAACAAACATTTTACTTTTGAACATTGTTGGCCAATCTTGCAAAACAATATCAGGTGGCAAGATGTAACTTCTACGAACACGGTAAAGTCAAGGATACATATACCGTTTTCCCCTAATTCAGCTCCCTATTCTCCTATGAATAATTGCGTTTCTCTTGAAAATGACACCAGTCCAAGTGTTGGTAACAATCCAACTGTTGGTGAGGACAGTATCTCTGAAAAAGGTAAAAGGCCTATGGGTAGGAAAGCTGCAAAAGAATTATTTCGGAAAAATCAAGTCGTTCAAGCTGAAGTCCAAAAAATGAGCATACAATTGAACACATTTAACCAATACCTTGCTGAGAAGGAAAAGAAAAAGATGAAAGAGAAGAAAAAAGAATTCAAGCACTGCAAGAGCTGAAAGAACTTGAGATGAAAAAACATGATTTTGAGATCAGAAGGCAAGAACATGAGATGCAAAAAGAAGAACATATGATAATGATTACGGACATTTCTCATTTGGACCCTCAGATAAAAGCGTATTACACATTGTGAAAAAATAAGATTTTTGCCAAATGATCCTCAAATATCAACAGCCCAAATTACTATTTCTCCTACCTCCTGATGAATAATTACGAGACCCTATATTTTTAAATTTTACAATGTCATTTATTTAGTCTTTATTTCCAATGTCATTTTTTTTTTGTAATGAATTTTTTTTTATTTTTTTTATTTTTCAGTATTTTCTACAACTATTATGTTTGCAATATATAATTTATTAAATATGTAGTGATATATTCTTAGGTGGAGTGAATTATATTGAATTCTTTTTTTTCTAATTTTTCAATTTTTTTATTTGTTTAGTAGAAAATAATATAAATATATAATTTTTTTTTTTTTACATACAGTTAAAAAAAGGTTACAAAAAACAAAAAATAAAAAAAATAAAATCACAAAAAAACCTATATCCAAACATCTACAAACTTGGAGAGAAAATTGGTTGAGATTTGCCAAAATAACAAATGACCATTAGAACACCATTGCTATAATTTGAAAAAATAACACTAATTATTGCCAAATTATAGCAATAACAATGACATTATAACAATGACTATTGGAGATGCTCTTATAGCTTATTAGACAGACATAACTTAAATAAGATAAAAAAAAAAATTGATTATTTGAAAATTGGGATATGAATACTTTTAACTTGTGCTATCTGATTATCAGCTTTTAACTTAAAAAAAAAACCCCACCAAACAGGACCTATAATCCATAACCAACCCAGAGACCCAAAATAAATAGATTATATATAGTGAGTGAGACAGAGAGGGGCAAGTAGGCAAATACTTCTACGACAATGTCAAAGTACATTAGCGTAGAAGTCTCTTGGTAAAAACGGAACTTCATATTAAACATTCATTGTACCTATTCAATATACCGCAGTTTAAATAGTACATTAAAAAAATATTACAGGTATCAGGATTGGCATTCTTCCTCTACAACAAAATCAAATTGCAAATTTTGAAGGGAAAATTGGGGGGCAAAATAGTAAATTGAAACTCCTCTTTCAACGACATGTGGATACAAAATAGCTTGCTCTCAAAAAGGCGAATGTAAGGCTTTTTAAGATTCTGAGGGACCATCATCCCCTGGCAAGCCAAATATGCGGAGGTTGCGGTCCATTGATCCGACTGCTAGGTATTTAGCATCTGGACCAAATTTAGCACAAGTTGCTTTACCTGCATTCACAACGGTGTTAAAGAAGAATATACATCAAGATCTGTAACTACAAGTTTTGAACAGAGAGAGAGAGAGAGAGAGCACCTGTGCCAGACAAATCAGGGAAGGTTTTGACACAATTCCACTCAGACTTGACATTTGCAACTTGATAAACCCTGCAAAAGTATGTATATTAGAGCATCCGCATCAATCTCAACAAATTTTGAGTCAAATTATAACCAAAAATCCACTTTTGCTATTTTAGCTAGTCATTTTTTTAGTACTCACTGCATCAAACTCTCTATTCTAACTCAATCCTATTAAAATATTTGTTATTCTTTTTTTAATTAAATTGATGAACTGTCAGCCAAACAATTCTTATGTTCCTTTGTAAAGATAAATTGGAAGAAATATTCAAAAAAAAAAAAAAATTGCTGTTGACTGGTTGACAGGCCGGATGTCCCTGGCGGACATCCGGTAACACACAAATGGCGATGAATAGTGCCTCGCTTGTTGTAACGAGGTACTATTCATCTTGTATATTAGCGACCTACTGTACCGAGCTTGATGGAAGCCCGTTTTTTATGAATAGTATTATCAAACTAGCTAAAAAATGACTTTAGCTAGTTTGATACTGATGCTCTTAGGTTTCTGAATTAGTACACCAAAAAAGTGAGCAGGTTGGATCTACACAACCAGAATCTCTGCACTAACAAAAAAAAAAAAAAAAAAAAAAAAAGGCATGCACAGACAAAAAGAAAGGTTAAGATGCCAATTTTCAAGTATCAATGGCAGGGCATCTGTCAAGCAAAGTATTGCACTTCAACTGTGTAATAGTAGCAAATAAAGCACTTTGTTCAGTCACATGAAACCAGGAGATGAGCGAACACAAAAAAACACAAACCAGGCTAGCAGCAGGAGAATTTAAATAATAATAATAAAAATATTCAAAACCCCCAAATCTCAGACCAAATGCAGAACTGGGATGAGAACTGTATGCAAAGCCCACCTTATATCTGAGCCAGCAACAGCAAGGTAACTTCCACTATGGTCGAACTCCACTGCAAAAACCAGGCATAGAGCTAAACATTATATATAGTTCTTGATGAGTTATCTTTGCACCATAAGAAGAAAAATAAATGGAGCAGGCATACAATATTCTCATTCTGACTAAAGATATTGATAGTGCATATAGCTCTTGACAAAGCAGAACGGCAAAAAAAGGTTCATGTAGCCGACCCAACTTAAGTGAAACACTAGACTTAGTTTGGTTTGACTAAAGATACTGATAGTCTGATAGAGTCTTCAAAGTGGATAATAATCACCTCAACAAAGAAACCTTGCTCCATGGAACAATATAGGGACAAAATAAACGACAGCACAAAAAGGCAAAGCACGTCAAACACCCCTATCTGTCCCCCTGGAATCAAGATTTCAAATACCTATCGACTTTGAGAGGAGGGCAGAGGGAGGCATTCAACTCTTATATTTTTGGTTTGTTATTGCTAATTTTCTACAACAGCCATCAACTACTAGTGGAGCACTGAAATATTACCAGATTGTGTTGGTGTATTTTCATCGTAAGGTGCAAATGTCCGGAAGTTCCTCAATTTGCGCAGATCCCACAACTTAACTCCATCATGTGCTGCAGTCTGAGAACACTCAAAACAAGTTATGTTGAATTCTCTTACCATTTTTGTGGGTTGTGGGGGTAATGGAAACACGTACCGCTAGGAAATAACCATTTTCTGAGAAAGATACAGCAGTTACTGCCCCAACATGCCCATCAAATCTCGCTACATTTGCCTTCAAACCAATTAAGAAATTCAGAGAAGGGGAAAAGGAAAAAGAATAGCAACACAATGTGGATAAATGAGCAGAAGACAGAATTTATACCTGACTTTTTACATCCCAAATTTTAACAAGTGCCTCTGAGGTGCCTGTTCCCAGGATGAGACCATCAGGATGAAAAGCTGCAGATGTATAACCCCCGGATCCTGAACCATCTTCAACCTACAGAGAATCATACAAATGACAGTTCAGGAGTAACATAGGGAAACATATGCGAGATAGAAAACTCACAACACAAACACAGAGAGAGAGAGAGAGAGAAACCTGTGCGAGGCATAAACCAGATGAAAGATCATAAAAGCACCACGTATTGTCAAGAGAAGCTGTCACAAAGTAATTATTGGTGGCATGGATAGTGACCGCTTGCACCTGTCAGTGTTGATAGGTAAGTCAGTCATTCTCAAATGGTGAAATTGACACATGAGTACATTAGTGTAATTATAACAATCAATAACTTCTAGAGCCCAGTTCCAGGGAACAAAATAAATCTACAGTAACTAGAAGAATTCTGGAATTTTTAATCGAGTTATTAAAGAACTGTCAATTTTAATTCAAGAACAAAGCATGAATATTAATCTCTGGTAATTTGCTTTCCCAGCTTCTAATTTGCCAATCAAAACATCTAGTACAAATATTCATTCACATGGATTGCCATCTTCATAATTTGCCAACCCCATACAAACACAATGTGGGTGTTTGGGAAGTGGCTATTTTAGAGGCTTTTTGGCTATTTTAATAGGCTATTTTAGTTTGTGTTTAGAAAGACAGAATGAATTTTTATTTGAGTTGTTGTATTGAAAAATGTGTTTGAAATGATGTTTGAGGTTGAAATGACAAATTTGTCCCTAACCTCACTTTTTCCAAAATTGGTCTATAGGGGCAAAATTGTCATTTCAGCCTGTGCGACTAGGTTGGCACTATATTGTGCCTACACTGTCACCACTACCGGCTGCTTTGTTTTTGTTGTTTTTTTTAAAAAAATATATATATATAAATCATTAGTTGAGTACTATTTGAGGCTATTTGTTTTTTTTGTGTTTTGAGTAAGGTTTTAAAAAGCGGCCGCAACCGTTACGTAACGGTTTTGGTGGTTACCGCCACCCGTTACGGCCGCTTTTGCAGTGTGATTGAGATTCACAGGTGTGTCGGCCGTAGCGACTACCGTAGCGGTCGTAATGGTGCCGTAACAGTCGTAACGGCTTGTTATGCATGTTATGCATCGTTACGTAACGGTTCCGAACTGTTTCTTTAGAAAAAACACACAAAAAAAGCTGAAAATGGAGGAAGAGGGATAGAGAGAAGAAGGAAGATAAAGAGAGAA